>NC_079335.1:12773623-13082623 GCF_029582105.1 Oenanthe melanoleuca
CATCTGAAAATCAGGTTCCTCTAAACCAACCATCATGGAGTTTTAGTCCCTCTCCAAGTGAAGACTGCAGAGAGGCAGAAAAAGCAGTAAGTATGTGTCCTAGGTTACAATGTAAAGATATACCCAAAGGGATGTATTCTATCACCCCCTGCTGAAACCACTTGGGGCAGTGATCCTTATCTCTGTGGAGATATCCTCTGCTAATGGGCCATCTGTTAAAACCAGGTGGGGCAATGTTCTTTATCTTTCCCATGTCCCATCCTTAATGGGCCATTGAGTCCCACTGTATGACTGATAAAATTACATCATCCCACTGGGAGATGTTTCACCCAGGGGGAGGAGCCAAGCCTTTCCTACCTAGATAAAATCTGAGATTTGGAGCACTAAAGTGGCCCTTACCCACTGGTTTTCAGAGGACAAGAGCTACCAGGATCACTGCTTTGAGAAGATCTGGGCTGCTACCACCACCATAACTAGGAGGGTGTCAGGTTGTATTCTGACTCTTGTCAGTGGTTCTTCTTTTGTACTATTGCATGTGTTTTAGTTTTTTGCTTTTGTTCCTATTAAATTGTACTTCTGACTTGGAGCCTCTCACTGGTTTTGATTTCAAAACCATTACAGCAGGCATTTCTGAAATCAAGGTAGTGTTTTGCATTTAGCCAGGAAAAGTGGGAATACTCTCATCTGCAATGTACTGCAGGCAAAGCACCTCAAGTGCTTTGCAAGTGCATGCATTAAAATCGCTGTCTGTAAAGTCCTGGTGCTTGTCAGAGCTGAGACTCAGCTTCTGAGATACTATTCATCTTCCAAATACAAAAGTCTCCAACCATCATTAGTAAGTCCTGTGCCAGCAATTGAGTTGGAGACACCTCTGTGCGCTGGGAGCTGCAGCCAAAGGGGCAGCCAAGCCAGGCCTTTGTACCTGAAAAGATTTTCATTAGGAATTTAATTACTCTTGGATGCATTTACTTGCTTTGACTAAACAGTCGTGTTGTGCAATTTCTCCTTTCCAGATGCAGTTTCCATGCACAGCCTGTTATCAGAGAAGTGCTGACACAATTTCTTTTATCACAGATTCAGAGGAGGATTCAGTGTTGCATATTCATGAATACAGTAAGCAAATTTCCAACTGGATTGGTTGGACTTTCATGGAACAGTTAATATTTAAAAAGTGGTTCTCTTTACCCAGTCACTTGTAAGTATCATAAGGGTTCTCTTGATGAGTTTCATTATTTTAGATAGCTCTTTTCACAAAGCAATTGGGTTACATGTGTAAGCCCTGGGAGCATGGCAAGTACTAGACATGTGTTCATTTGTTAAGGTTTTATACTTCTGTAGAAGAACCAAGGGAATATCCACGCATGAACTTCCTTGAGAAGGTTACTTTTTTCCTCTAGGCTAACGAAAATCTACAAATGTTCTGACATGTTTTTTTTGTGAGAGATAATTTGTTGAGATCTAAGCAAAGATAAATCATTTATGTATTGGGACCAGTACCTGTAGTTTTGATAACCATAATGATCATTACAAGGCTTAACAAAGCCTCTGCTTTAGGGCTTAAATTGAATGGCTCAGTAAAACCATCTTTTAATTCATTAAAAATATTTCCAGTAGCTTCAGATGGAGTAATTTAAGCTCCAAGCCTGGCAAAGACTCTTCTCCCCAAACTAAATTATTGCTGGTCTGTAGAGCAGCTTTACCATAAGCTAATGCTTCTTCACTTACAGTTACCACTACTGATTACTTGGTAAGTGTCATAGGTGAAACAACGGCCTTATTCAATCAAATATGTTTTCTAAATCAGAATAAAAAGATTTTATCTAAGGTAAGCTATGAAAATGTATCATGAAGTAAATCCATTTTCTATTTCATGGTTTAACTCTTTTGCTAAAATATTTGTTTCCCATATATTAAGAAGAAATAATGCAACAAATTTTTATCTGTGAATAATTTCTAGGATAATCCAAAATTATAACCTTGTAAAAAAAATCAATGACATTTTTCTTACAATATTTAGACAGGATCATTGGAATAACAAATAACAGTATTTACTGGTCAAACAAGATCAAATAATTTCATTCATGCTCTGTATTTTTTCCACCTACACTCTGAGCTCTGTTATTGGCAATGGACCATACAAAGATGCTGAAGGTGTTGTTCATGGGAATCCAGGAGTTGATGTGGATAAACTGTGAGGTTACAGAAGAAATAAAAGATCTTCAACAGCAAGTATGTTTCTGGCAGTGTCAGTGTCTGGCTTATCTCTGTTTCAAGCTGATGTAAAATTTCTGTGATTGTAACACATGTTAATAATCCAAGCACTGCTGATGTGTTTCCTGCCAAAATAGGAAAATGCTGCTTCTCTGCTCGGTGTCAGAAGACCAGACCTTACCAGAACACAGGAGGCAGGACCCAGGCCAGCAGCCCCAGGCAGCTCATGCTTCCTATCCACTTCCACATAGCCCTGCAATACTGAAACTAACTTTTGGAAGACATTAAAAAGGGTTGTTTTCCTAGTTTTTCTTCTACATTCAATACAGCAGTTTTTTGCTTTTGCCAGATTAGGATCTGAATTCTTGATCAGCTTAAATAGACATTTAATTTCCTTATAGTCCACAGTATGTTATTAAAAAAAAAAAAAAAAAAAAAAAAAAAAAAGCAAAACCGAAGGAAATAGAAAATGAAAGCTGCAGATAAAACTTTTCACATTAATTAAGATTCATGTTCAATTGTCCTGTAAAAATAAGTTAACCATCATGGAATCATACATTCATCAAAGTTGGAAGAGACCTACAAGACCATCCAATCCAGGCATTCACTCAGCACTACCTCTGTAACCCCTAAGCCACAGAACCATTACCCAGCACCAGATCCAGACACTTTTAACCATCTGCAGGGATGGTACCTCAGCCACCTCCCTGGGCAAGCTATTCTAATGCCTGATCCTGTTATATGATCCATAGAGTGAGAGTACTGCAGAGGCTGTAAAGTCCTCCTGATAGAATAGGGTTTGTCATTGATGTTAGACCAGCTTTTTTCTCTGGGTTATTTTAAGCAGAATGTAAAATGAAATGAGCAGCATAAACTACAGGAAGCAATTTATGTTTAAAATATTTTTTTCTCCAAAACTTAAGACAGTGTAGCAAAAGAAATTCAGGATTTACCATGACAATGTTTGTAGGCAGATCAGAAGCTAAAATAATCTGGGCAGGTATACAACTGATAAACCAGGATGTCTTCTGAAATTACAGGTTTTGTAATCCCACAATTTCCACCACAATGGTATGTGAGCACCTCCTAAAGTAGTTCTACATCCAGAGAGGTGGCAAAAGGCAATCTTCATTCCCTATGTGGGAAATGCAGAACAAGCAGCTACTTCTGAAAGATTCACCAAGCTGATACCCCCTTTTAAAATTTATATAATTCAGGGAAGACCCCTGAATATTTTCAAGAATACAGTGTATGACATGGACCAGGAGCCATATACTTTAATTCTTGACCCTTTCCCTAGAAATTATTAGGAGGTGAGTCTAAACCATGCTGTATCAACATCTCTTAACTCTCTGTTACACGAAGTTACAGATTCAACATGATATTTTCAAATTATAAAATTATCCATTACATTTATGACCCCAGATGATGGTATTTCCAGCCAAAACAAGTAAGATTTCCATCAGCATTTATACCTTAAGAAGCTCATGCCTGAACAAGATGAGCAGGATCCAGGCACGTTTTCAGGAATTGCTGTTACAAACAACCTCCACTAGCACAGACCCTTCTGTCTCCAGAATGGATTCCTCTCCCTCCAGTCAGGACACTTACAATGAATTCTGAGATCCTAAATATAATGGATATAATATTATTAAGAATTTATGTACTATAGAAATTACTGACATCTTAAATATTAAGAATGCAAAGGAAATCTTTAATATCAAAATTGAAGTTCTAGTCAAGGATGCCAGTGCACTGGGGCCATTGGTCTCTGCATTGAGTGTCCTAGAGAGTTTGAGAAAAAACATCTCCAAACAGTTGTGTACAATATGAACATATTTCAGTGCCTGACAGGGATTTGTGGTGCTGCTGCCCACCCAAGGGTCAGATACAAAGCCTCACTTTCAGAGTCTGAATTTGGTCTCAAGACTCTCTCAAGCGCACTTAAAAAAATTGTACAGCAGTTTACTGAAACAGAATCAACAACAACAAAAAAAAAAACATAAACAAAACAAACAATTAAAAAACCCAAACAGAAAACCACAACCCTCAACCCTGTAACTAATCAAATCAAATAGAAATTCAAGGAGATGAATTACTTTCAGCTTTAAAGAAAATGCAGGCAGACAAAAATCCAGACTCTTTAGCCTGAAGGTAGGGGGTTATTCATCCTCTACATTTTAGTGATCATTTCAATGAAAAGCTAAGGAAATTGTTGGTTTTCAGTCCCTCTTCTATAGTACTTCTCAAAATTAGTGTAGGTTTTAGAAATTTTTTAATAAAAAACCTGCCTGCCACAGCCACAGTAGCAGCCACTTTAACAGACTCACAGTCAGCCTGGTTACTGTCAATTTAACCATTTGGAAAATCAGTCATCTAATATTGACTATGAATCACCCTCAAATCTTTGTGGTATGGGCAGAAATGGAAATTATAGAGATGAGAAATGGAAGCAGTGGGAGTTCCTCAGGTCACTGAAGAGGAAATCTTGACAATCGAAGGTGTGTGGAGAAAGCGCAGTGTGGGGGACCTTCAGAGATACTAAATATAAATATTAAAACCTTGGTTTTAATTACTTTGACTGCTTAAGAACCACAGTTTCCTCTAGCAGGCATAGCCAAGGTAGATCAGTTTGAGCTCAGGTGTTTCTGTGTTACAATTTGCATTGTGCTGTGTAGATGAAGCAGAAAAAGGCTTGGAGATGGATTTTGAACCAGGATCAAAGTAAAGGTAAGTCTTAATTTCATGATTCACAGTAAACCTTCTGCATGAATTTGTCCAGAATTGGTGCTGGACTCGAGGAAATAGACACTGCCTGACTTTAGGCATTAGCAAGCTGCTCTGTAGGCACCAGCTATTGCTCCTTCTGGTGTAGCTGGAACTTATGCAGACTTTACAAGGCCCAAGACATTTCCATATTTGAAAGCACTCAGAAAAGAAATGCCTTCACCCAGCTGCACTGTGGGGTCAGTCCTGCAGTTCAGGGAAACCATTTTCACTGCTTGCTGAAGGTTTTGAGCACTCCAACAATAGTTACCACTGCATATTTTCTTTTTCAAGCAAGGCACAACTTCTCTGCTCTGTTTTTTTCCAGCTTTAATCATCCCTCCCACTATTCAGTCCTTTTTCCACAGGTTCAACTAGTGAACTACATTAGACTTAAAACTTTTTATTCTTCCTTCAGTGGATCAGTTCAGTGTTTGTCCTCTCCTGGGTCCTCAGTCATAGAAGCATTAAAAGTGTTATTTTTGAGCCATTTTAACACAAAAAGCAAAACCAGGTGCCTTAAAACCATCATGGTTTTGAGAACTGCAGAGAAAGTAGCTTTTTTCCACAGAAAGTAGGCAACTGACACAATAATAATATAGCAGAACATGTTAAGTCTTGCTTGTTTTACAGAAGTATTGGTATTGAACAGCTAAGGGTATCTAAAAAACCTTTCCAAACGTGCTGAGACAGCTGAACTAGCACAATTCTCTCTTTACTTGTCAGTAAACCCAACAAATGTGTAACATTCAATATGGAAAGGCAGGTCTCATCTTAACCAGCTGGCAAGCCAAAGCAGCAAAAAGTCTGTTATTGCCTCAGGACACAATCTCAGCTTTCCCCCAAAACTGTGTTAAAGTCAGGGAAGCATTTGAGTAAGTGCCTGCACCCACCCACAGTCAGTCTACTGTGATCTCTTCAACCCAGGACATATCTGAGATCACTTTAACTACCCTGTTATGTAGAAGCCATGGACTTTCATTCAAACAGAGAGAAAACACAGTCACCAAAACATTAAGCTCACATGAAATTTCCATTTCCTTACAGGAAAGGCTGCATGGGATCTGAACACTCTCCAAACCATGCAGCCATTCTGGAGTCACACTTAACATTTGAGCTCAGACCTATCTGTCCTTGTTGAATATTTTATGTTGACACAAACCACATATGTTATGTATCTGCCTCCTTTTTCCCTTCTAAATTGGTTTCTCTGATCAGTGGAACAAAGATACAAAAGGAAATTCATCTGCTGCACATAAATGACCTTCATGGTATTTAAAGTCTTTCCCAAATCTTGCTCTGAAAGGGCATGAAGACAAGCCAAACATGAATTGCAGCATCCAGATTTGGGAGGATAAATTTTGAGAAAAGGAAAATATTATTTTTTTTACCTTATTTGCTGAAAATTAAGGTTATCAGCTCAGTTATGAATCTTAGGACATATTCTTCATATCATCATTCATAGTCACAAGTCTCAAATTAGAGGTAACATTTGTTTTGATTGGGAAATAAAAATTCTGTACAGTCTTTCATTTACAATAAGTTAGTTGGGTTAATATTGTTTTATTAATTTCATATTTGTTAGGCTTTGAAACTTTTATGCCTAAAGTCTATTTCTGTAAGAATTTCCAATTCCAAATTCAGAATGAAAAATAAATTCTGCTTTTCCCCAAGTTTTTGTGAAACTGAGGATCAAAATAATTATTTACAAAATTGAATTATTAGACAGAAATTTTTAAAATATCAGAAATTTATTATAATCCTTTTGAAAAACACAGATTAGGGGTGACAGATGAAGAACTGAAGCTGATATTAAAGAATTTCAAGAACTGTTTTGATGATTCTTTGCTTAGAGTCAACATGGAGTTAAACATAGGAATGTGTGTACATGATATAGTCACTGGTTTGAGCAATTATTGAAGGATTTGTTAAAATGTCTGAAGGTAACACCTAAAATGCTTAGAGGTTGTTGAAATTTAGATGGAAGTTATTGCAGAGATCTTATAAATATGTGGAGTCACTAAATAAGCCAAAACAATATTCCATAATTACAGATGCACATCAGTGAGCAGAAAGAAGCGCTTCTCCTGTAGTTTCTGAAGCAATAATTTCTTTGGAGACTTTTCTCTTGGGGCAGTCTACAACTGCTTGTCTGCTAATTTTCCTTTCCCATTTGTGCAAAGTGAAGGATAAAATCTGATAATAAAGGTAGAAAAGCAGCAGGTATGTGATGAAATACCTGTTCTGTAATTTTCCATTGTTGTGGGAAAAAGCAAAGCTCCAATCTTTGACAAGGGAGGTGCAAATCACAGCACATAACTTGCATTTTAATGCATTAATTGTAGAATCATAAATCATTGTATTTGAAAAAGACCTGGAAGGTCATCAAATCCAACCTTTGAACATCACCATCCCAATAAACCAAAGTGCCATGCCCAGTCATTTCTAGAACACTTCCAGGGATGGTGACTCTGCCACTGGGCAGCTGTTTGAAAGCTTCATAACCCTCTCACAGGGAAGAAATCCTTCCTGATGTCCAGCCTGAACATCCCCTGTCACAGCTTTGGGGCCATTTCCTCTTGCCCTGTTGCTAATTGCCTGGGAGAAGACATGGAGGATGCAGGGGGTGCTCTGATTTATTTATTTATTATGCATGTGATGACACTCATTGCACCCTGCATTTGCCAATTTCCCCATGCAGACAATAATTCAGTAGCTGCACTTAAGTCTAGAGCTCCTGGCTATTGTGAGGGATTTATGGAGATCCTGAAGCTTTGGTCTGGCTACAGAAACAGGTTTTCAGGTAAACCATTAATCTGGAAAATATCTTCCAGCTTCTGTTTTGTGACTACTAGATAATGAAGACTGTAGCCCTTGCTGAAGCATCTTGGTTCTTTTTGACCCAGGTGGGGCAGTACCCTTCAGGCAAACCATGCATCTTGTCAGGAAATGGAAGTGATGGCATTTGCTAACACATTATCTGAAACATCTTCAGAAAATGATATAGAATAGTCTAAATAAAGCATAAAGGTTGTTCCGAAGCTGACTTCATGGGCCATGCAATGATGAGTAAAGGGTATTAGAAGAACATAAACCAGTCAGATATAGACCCATTTGAGGTGACAATGACACCAAGTGTAGGGGCCTCAACTGTGGTTGGTTTTCTTGGCACATCTTCTAGAATTTGGGGTTTTCACATTTATTACTTAACACATTGCAGATAATTCATCAGCATCAGCTATTTCTCCCCTCCAGAGGCCCTACTAAATTAGCATGTTTGAAGTCAATAAAAAGCAATCTCCCTAGAATACAGAAAAATCAGTTTCTTCTTTATAAGGATCAAAGCTAATTTTTACATTCCAAGTAGTCTGTTTTCCATTTTCCAATTGGCATGCATGAAGTTGAAATCATATCTCCATAGGTTATGTTCAGCTGCAGGAGCTTGAAGGGTTTTTTTAGGGAAAAGAAGACCAAAATCAATTAAAAATTTATCAAATAGACACTGTCCTTGTCTACCACAGTTAAATTTGAGACTAGTGTGAACTAAATATCTGATTTGTAAATAAGTTCATAGTTAAATAGTGGGTTAAAAAACCACATGATCAGGAAACTTTGACTGTGAGCTTTGTTACATTCAGCTTTTCTTATTCTTGCCTTACAAGTACAAACTACTCACCTTTGTACTAAAAAAAAAAAAAAAAACCAAGAAAAAAATAACTGTATTAAAATTAAAGCAAGGGGTAACCCTGCAAAAATAACTTTGCAGCACTTCTTAAAGGTGAGCTCAGTCATCATGGCTAGGACACTGGGTACACAAAATCATTTATACTGGAAAACACCTGTCAGACCATCCAGTCCAATCCTTAGCCCTTCACTGCCAGATCCAGCACTAAACCATGTCCCTGAGTGCCACATCTCCCTGTCTTTTGAACATTTGAAGGAATGACACTCCCCCACTTCCTAGGGTGGCCACTTCCAGTGCCTGACCACCCTAGCAGTGAAGCCATTTTTCCTAATATTGAAACTAAACCATCCCTGGCACAACTGGAGGCCATTTCCTCTTGTCCCATCACTTGTTACCCAGGAGAGGAGCCCAACCCCACCTGGCTCCAGCCTCATTTTGGGGAGTTGTGGAGAGCAAGGGGGTCCCTCTGAACCTGCTTTTCTCCAGGATGAACACCCCCAGCTCCCTCAGCTGCCCCTCATCAGACTCATGCTCCAGACCCTCCCCCAGCTCCACTGCCCTCCTCTGGACTCACTCCAGCACCTTTCTTTTGGTGAGGGGCCAAACTGGACACAGGATTTGCAGTGTGGCCTCAGCAGTGCAGAGTAAGGGGGTGATCCCTGCCCTGGTCCTGCTGAACACTCTATTGCTGGTCCAGCCAGGATGCCATTGGCCTTCTTGGCCACCTGGGCACACAGCCAGCCTGTGCTCAGGTCCTGTTCTGCCAGGAAACTTCCCATCCACTGGGAAACTGTGCATTTGTAGGTGCTGCATAGGTGAGTACATTTGTATGCTATACAGGCAAATAGCCACAGGACAAGGGGCAATGGTTTTAAACTGAAAGAGAGGAGGTTTAGATTAAGTGTTAGAAAGAAATTCTTTATTCCAAGGGTCATGAAGCACTGGAACAAGCTCTCCAGGGAGGTTGTGAGTGCCCCATCCCTGGAAGTGTTCAAGGCCAGGTTGGATGGGGCTGTGAGCAACCTGGTCTAGCAGAAAGTGCCCTGCCCACGGCAGGGGTTTTGGAAATAGATTATCTTTAAGGTCATTTTCAACACAAACCATTCTATAATTCCATGGGGTTATTGTGACCCAATTGCAGGACCTGGAATTAGCCCCATTAAATTGACCTCAGCCCATTAATCCAGACTGGAGCCTTTGGAGCTTTCTACCCTCCAGCTGATCAGCTTGGTGCTGGCTGCAAATTCTCTGAGGGTGCCCTCCATCTCCTCATGCAGATTGTTCATAAAATTATTATTTAAGACTGTCCCCAATACTGAGCCCTGGGGAACACCACTTGTGACCAGTTGCCAACTGGATTTAACTCCATTCACCACAGTTCTCTGGGCTGGGCCATCCAGACAGGTTTTTATCCAGAAAATAGTGCACCCATCCAAGCTGTGAGCAGCCAGTTTCTCCAGGAAAATGTTATAGAAAACAATGAAACACTACCAAGAAACATAAGCAGCTAAAACAACCTCTGCTGATCTTGAGTTAGATGAATATCACATCCTTTATCTGAGTATTTGTATACAGCAATTAATTTTCTTATTACATGTTCTTATTAAATGTTCTCTTTGACATTTACAATCTTTTTGTGTGTACAGGAAATGCCCATAAAGTGTGCATTTATAGAAGCTGGATAGATGAGTACATTTCCAGGCTATGCAGCTCTCCCTACAATATGAACAATTGCTATCAAGTAAAAGAACAATTGTTAAACATTAACAGTGGGATTTGTCTGATCAAAAATTGATGGCATTACTCTGCCAGATCAATTTTATTTCATACCAATAATATTCAATCCTAAGTAAGGGATAGTGGTCTTAAAGTCAATTAAAGCTAGACATAAGGAAGAAGTTTTTTGCTGTGAGAATGGTGAAACACTGCAACAGGTTTCCCAGAGAGGTGGTGGATGCCCCACCCCTGGAAACATTCATGGTCAGCCAGGACAGGGCTCTGAGCAATCTAATCCTGTTGAAGATTTCCCTGCTCATTGCAGAGCATTGGACCAGATGAACTTTAAAGGTTCTTTTCAACTCAAACTCTTATTTGAGTCTATAATTCTAAAGCAGACACTGCAATAGGTCAGAAGAAATGTTTCCTAAAAGATGTTTGTCCCTATATGGATGGCATGGATCACACTAGAGACAAGCCAGATGTGGGAAGATGCTTTGTGGGTAACTAAAATAAAGTGAGATTAATCCTGTACTGCTGAAAGTAGTGCATCACAAATCAAGATTTGCATTAACAGAACAGTAAAATTAAAATTTTGGACAAGTGTAGCTTCTAGAAAATCCAGTCTCTGTCTTCCTGAGAAATCCAGCCAGTATTGCTAGACACTCTTTAACTTATCAAGGGTTTAATACAGTCAGTTCCTTCTATAAACCCTACAATAAATTCTTTATATCTCGAGCACAAAAAAAAGAACAAAAAAGGGCAATAACCTTTATTAAACCTGGCCATGCTCTCTGCTCAAGGTCTTTCAGGAAGTTGTCCAGAGGACAACTCAAAATGTGGCAGCACAACCATTACCTGTTCCCTTGCAGTACCCATGTGCAGAAATTCACAGTGACACCAGGCTGATGTGTTGGTAAAGGTCAGCATGCAGGACTGAGACAGAATTGGAAACTGTGTGAATATGGTTGAGACTACAAAAGAAGATAAATGCTTACATACTTATTTAGCAGTATATCTTTTGCAGTTTACAGTTCTGAGTGAAGAGGAAAATCAGCAGGTGTGGCAGAGAGAGCATTTTCCTGGGGCAGAGAGGCCAAAGACCTGAGACCATTGGTCTTAGCAGTGAAAAGGACTTTCCACCACTATGCTCTGCATTATCCATTTCTCACCCATGTCAGTGGGCAGAAGTTGGCCCTTGGGTACTGAAACACTGACCTGAGCACAGGCAATATGAATTCATGTTCTCTCAAGGCAGAGAGCCCAGAGGTGGCTGCTCCTGCCCCAAGGACCATGCCATATGGGAGTCTCAAGGGGACTTGCCTCTTGAGGGTGAAGACAACCACTGCTACTTCATGGAGATGTCTCCTTCCACTGCAAAGTTCAGATTTAAAACAAAATGAGCTTAAAAACCTATCAGACTTCATAATTTTACTGCATTTTGGCTCTCTGGTTTTGTCCTGCCCCACTGAACTTCCCAGCTCATGTTCCTTCAGTTTAAAACACTTCACAGTCATTGTACAGAGTTCCTTTCATCAAAGCATCATGAGTTACCTTGCAAACACTGGTTATGCTTTCAGCCTTACATAAGGAATAATCCTAGTCCAAAGTAATGAATTAGTAATGAATGAGAGAGAGAGAAATATTGTCTTGGTTCCCAGCCTCATGCATTAGATGATACTTAAGTTCATGATTTTGCATATTCATCATTTAGACCTGAAGGAGGTAATAAGAAAAACTATTCTTAAACACAGCAAAGACTAATCAATGCTGACACTACATAAGAGGAAAACATTTTTTAAAAGAACAAAAGCTGAAGTATTAAAAGTCAAAATAATAACCTATTACCGTGTCAAATAAAGACAAATTAAACAAAGAAATGCATCTTAGTGGTTTTATTATTGTAGCCATAGACTCATTACATATCAGAAGCTGAAAGAAATTCATATGATTTGGAAAAGTAGATTAATGATTGGGGTTTTGCCAATATGCCACAGTAATAAATGGTGCTAGCAATATAGCTGAAACACTATAGATCTCAATGCATGACAAGTATATACCCTGTTTTTGCAATGAAAGCTATGCCTAAATTAATGTATTTTAAACATATCTGTGTACTATTTAAGACTTGAATTCTAAAAAGAACATTGAGCATGCCTGCTTGGTGTGAATTATGTAATTTCTTCTCTTCTAGAGGAAAAAAACCTGTTGCATATTGCCTTGAATGGGTGTCCTTTTTCCCCTTAAAAGAATTAGAGGAAAGTAGGCCATCATTAGAAAATGTAAAGATTTCCATCTGAAGCCCAGCAGACTTTTCATTTCTTGACTTCTGCTCTGTAAATGATCAGGTGTAATGAGTACCATGTCTCTAACCCCTCAATTTTAGCTTCTTACATTCACAGGACAGTCATTCCCCTTCAACTTACAACTCAAAAATTTTTTATCACCATCAGGATTCCCTCTTGTGAAAAATTGAATGGAGCTATTCATAAACTAGAGCTGAATTTTGCCCACATTTCTATCAAAAATATCACTTCCTTATCACATGCCCCAGAGTGAGCCCACTCTTTTGGGTCAGCAGCCCCCATGCTGCCCAAACTCTGTCAAAATTTGAGATTAAGATGCAAACAGGGCAGATGTGCCTCGTGGCCAGATGTGGACTTCTGCATGTCCCTTTTCATGTCCATGATTATCTGAGCACATATCCTCCAAATGCACTTGCAGCACAGTTGAGGTGGAAAAGCAGCATGTTTGTGTTTTCACACCATGGTGCTAAGGAATGTCAGAACTAGGACTGTTATCTAAGCAGTAACTATGCTTACAAGGAGAAGAACAAAATGATTGAGATCTCTGTCCCAAGTACCCTAAAAAGACACGATAAGCAATAACAATGTCAATGTTTGCTTTCAGTACATTAATCTCTCTAATGTTACGTAGACATTAAAAAGTTTATTTTTGCTGAAATATTCCATTTCAGTTCCAACATCATGGACTTGGTGAAAATTCAGTCATGAAATTGCCATTTTCTTTCAGTTACCATTACATATTTAAAGCAAATTAAAGTTTATAACACCTTTTTCAAATGCAGGTCACTTCAGAAAGATATATTGATTTGCAACCTGAAACATGATGGTCTGACGTCAGTATTCAGGCACTTTGCATTCCAGAGCACTCCCTTTTGTGTTTAGAGACCTCATGATATCCCAAGTCACAGACTCAACACCCAATTGGAGATTTAAAAAATAATAACACATCAATTAATTTGGCAATTTTAACATATAAATCTGCACATACAATCTGTAGTCCATAATGGAGCAATAATCTTGTGATCTTTTGGACTAATTCCTAAAGGCAAAGGTTTTGGTTATGGATGGGAACAATAGAGGACACAGTTCAGAGGGATTAATGAAGTTATTGTTCTGTACAGATGTGAAATCTAAAAAAATCTCCATTACATGCCAAGATATCAATTAGTGACTTTCCTTTTCACTGGCTCCTCTTTTCCTTCTCTTCATTGTGTATCATTCTTTCCCATATTCTCAGCAAGTTTTTATTCTAGCAGAGCCAGAGAGAGTGAAACATCCTCTGCAAGGAAACCTCCAGACTGTAATAATGTGTGTACAACTCACTGACCAGCTGGTAGCACATAAACATTTCAGGTCATATCCAGTCCATGCATACATGACCTCAGAGCATTATCCAAAGCCTTTTCACTGCTCCCAGGACACTGGCTGGTGAACTAAAGCATAATATTCTTCCCCCCACCCTCTGGCCAGATTTGAATCCTCAAGGCATATTCCCTGGCCAGATTTGACTCCTCAAGGCATATTCCCTCACCCAAGTCTCACCCAAAAGTCTGGAAGCCAAGTGAAGAAACAGTGTAATTAAATACACATCACACAAAGCTGATTCAGGTAATTTGCACTTGGATTTTCAAAGGGAAAATCAAGAGTTGTATTTGCTACTAGCTTGCACTGTGTACTTTCCAAACAATACCTCAATCAAACTGGTCATTTCATAGAACAATAGAGAGCACTGGCCAACAAGGCTCCTCCCTTGAGAAAAGAAGCACTGATGACATGAATCTTTTCTTACACTGCGGAGACACAGGGTAGACAGGGGACACGTGAGATCTTTAACCTTCCCTCCTGGACAACCATGAAAAAAGGCACCAGGGACCTCAGTTTATAATAAACAACTCCTCTGTATTACACTGCACCTAACAATGCACCACACACACTGCTGCTGCTCTGAAATGTCATCGTTGGTCACAAGCCCAAATCCCTCTGTGGGACCTGACCATCTGTTGGAGCAGGACACAGTTTGATGCACAGAGTCACCTACGGACAGGAAACCAAAGCCAAACCAGCAGGATGAGTGCTGCAGAAACTGTGCAGTGCCTGTAAAGCAGCATCTGCCACCTTGTTCTTTCATCTTCTTTTAACTGCAAAGGGGAGATGCCCTCAAAAGGAGCCTGTGACATCTTTCAACATCAGCACCCAAGTCATATCAGCATCTCCATATGAAAGTTTTCACTTTCCCAGGCTGGTATCCAAATCCTTCGATGTGCAGCTGGAACTCTGAGAGGGCACATCCTCTTCCAGAGATACTATAAACTCTGAAAGCCAAGTGAGGTAGAAAAACACCTATGCAAGTTTCTAGCAAAATTCACAACTATTTCCTTTGGATCTCTGGGGAGGATGGAAAGGAGGTGATGGTACAGCTAAGCTTGTTGAGTTACTGAGTTGCTTTCTACAGCTTAAATTTTAGAATTGACTTTGTAACAGTCATTTTTGATAGACTGGCAGATTTTGAAGACAAATAGGTAACATTAGAATAATGTTAGGATAATTGCCAAGAAAAATTGCTCTCTTGGAAGAAGAAATGTTGACTCAAAGCAGTTTCTTCATGTAAGAAACAAGTAAGAAATCAGATTTCCTTGACCACATTTTCAATTTTTCCAGCTCATCTAAAGCCAAAATTGCAAAACCAGAAAAGTGTTACCCAGTGCAAAGCCAAGATAATGGGATGTGGAATTGCATCCAAACTTTTTGAGGATTATGACACAGTAAGTGTCAAATATGATGAAGTTTTGCCATCACTAATTCATGCAACATGAAAATAAAATACACATGATTCATGTGGAATAAAAAAATAGCATTTACCCCTCATCTTTGTTTCATCAGGTTTGAAATAATTCTGCTTTATTCCTGCTCCATACCCAGGCTGAACTCTGTTTTCAGCGGATTTGGGTTTTTAAAGTCATTATTTTAATTGGACATTGACACATTAGGGTTCATTTCTCAGCTGTATTGCTGTATGTAACAGCCATCACAGCTCTCTGATGGCAAAATTCTGAGTAGACCTTCCCTAGGCAGACTACAAGTGTTCATCAGCCCTCCAAAGGCTATCTGTCTACTAGAGAACAGCATTCACTGGCCTGCTGCTTTAGAACTGCTGTGCATGGGTTTTGAAACATCTTTACTTCCTCTGTTTCAAATTTGCCCTTTCTAACCTTGTCCTTTCCTATGGTAAAAAGGCAAAAGGTGTTCAGAGTCCCTGCCTGCCAAGGAACCTGCCCTGGCATCACCCACCCAGGAAACACTTGTGAGGTGTGAAAACACACCCCACACCCTCTGGCTGTGTCACAGGATTCATTCACAGTCTGGCAGGGGAAGGAGGTGGATTGAGCTGACAGCAGCAGCAAAGCACTGCTCACACTGAGTATGCACTTTATTCATACAGGCTGTCACAGAAGGAAAGAGTCCTTGCTTGATCACTGCTCTGCTTACCTTACTTTTTTTTTTTTTTATTCTGTTTCTTTCTTCACATTCATTCAATCAAATTATTAATATACAAAATTGCGGAAAAATAAGGCAGCAGTGCTGGGTGAACACTTTCCTTCATGTGTTCCTTTATGTGTTCAACTCAAACAGCAGACAGTAGAGGAGAGTGACAAGTTTATTACCATTATTACCTCACTGAACACTTCAGAGTCTCCAAATTTATTTAGAGTCATCTGATAGCCATCATCTCTGTGATACCCACTTTTTGTTCAAGTAGGTCAGCTCTTTTCAATCTTGATTTTTAATTCATAGAATCACAGAATCATTTATATTGGAAAAGTCCTCTAAGATCACCAAGTCCAACCATAAACCTAGCACTGCTCCACTAAACCATGTCCCTAAGTGCCACATCTATATATCTTTTAAATGTTTCCAGGGCTGGTGACTCCATCACTTCCCTGGGCAACCTATTCTAATGCATGACCACCCATTCAGCAAAGAATTTTTTCCTAATATCCAACCTAAACTTCCCCTGTTACAAATTTCCTCTGGTCCTGTCACTTGTTACTTGGAGGAAGGGTTTTAAAATCAGTTCAATATCAAAATAAATTGATATATTGATATATTAATGGCAGAAAGCAGCAATCATTTGAGGGAAATAGGGATTCAGACTCAAGAGAGAAATCACAGCAGTGCAAGGTTAAGCCTGGCTGTTACCAGCCTGCACTCTGCTAACCACTCATATCAGGAGCAGTAATTGGTGGCACAGGCACACACCCAGCTCTGCACACCCTCTGGCCATGGAGCAGCAGGAGCTGTGGGTGCTCCTGCTCTCTGTGCCCACAGCCTGGCAGGAGAGCCCAAGAGCTCCTGCACAGGGGTCCCCACGTGCCCATCCCATGTTCCCACCAGCTGGGCACACAGCCTGGCAGGGTCTCACTGGAGGGTGCTGTGTCTGGCCAGGGCAGCACTGTGACACTGGCACCCCATGGCAGCATCAAACCAGCTGCTGCTGCTGGTATGAGGACACTCTCCACACACACACACAAAAAAAAAAAAAAATTAAAAAAATCATCCTTATTTCTCTGAGATTGACTTCTCCTTTGTTTATAAAAACCCCAAAAACCTAAAAACCTTCTTTGTACTTTTCTGGTTAATATTTGTACACCAGATAATCCATTTCCTCTTAAGTACCATTGGGTTTGCAAGGTTTTGGTGAGAGGAGGCTACAAGGGAGACTTACATGAGGAGATGGCAGAAGCTTCTCACAGGTCCCACGGAGCACATGCCTGCTGGCTGCTGCCAAGGCCAAGTCCATCAGCTGCAGTGGTAGCCACTCTGGGATAGGATATTTAAGAAGGGGAGAAAATCCCTGCACAATTGCAGCCAAAGAGTGGAAACGTGAAAGGAACAATTCTGCAGACACCCAGGTCAGTGAGGAAGGGGGGCAGGAGATGCTCTGGGTGCTGTAGCAGAGATTCCCCTGCAGACCCCAGTGCAGAACATGGTGAGGCAGCTGGGTCCCTGCAGCCCATAAAGGTCCTCAGGGGAGCAGAGACCCACCTGCAGCCCATGGAGAGCCCACGCTGCAGGTGATGCCCGAAGGAGGCTCTGAGCCCTGGAAACCTGAGCTGGAGCAGCTGCTGCAGGAGCTGTGCTGTGGGCAGGAGCCAGGCTGGAGCAGCTGCTGCAGGACTTGTGACCCACACCAGAGCAGTTTGTGCAGAGCTGCTGCCCGTGGCAAGGACTCACATTGGGGAAGATTGTGGAGAGCTGTCTCCCATGGAGGAGACTCCAGACTGGAACAAAGAAAGAAATTACAAGTCCTTCCATTGAGGAGCAAGGAGCTGCAGAGACAATGTGTGATAAATTCAGCATTGTCCCCATTGCCTCTCCCCTTGCAGCACTGGAGAGAAGATAGAGAAAATAATGAGCAAAGTGGAGCCTAGGAAGGAGGGAAGGGTGGGGAAGAAGGGGTTTCAAGATTTGATTTTATTTTCTCAATACCCTACTTTGGATTGCTTGGCAAAATTCAGTTAAATTCCCCAAGTTGAGTCAGTTTTGCCCACTATGGTAATTGCTGAGTGATCTGTCCCTGCCCTTATGCCAATTTATGAGCCTTTGTTACATTTCCTCTTCCCTGTGCAGTGGAGGAGAGGGGAGGTAGAGCAGCTTCAATGGGCACTGAGCATCCAGCCTGTCACCTCCCTGTCACCTGGGCAGCTGTGAGTGTCCCATTCCTGCCACAGCCACCAGCCCTTCTGCCCTGACAGCCAGTTATCCAGGCTGCTTTGCCAAGGGCAGACCATAGTGCCATCCCCCGCAGAACCCCTAAATTCAGGAGGAGTATATTCCTATACTCTCCCAGGGCACTGCTCAGGCTAAGAACATTGCTGGCATCCTCTAAAACAGTCAGAAAGCATTTTCTGTCACTGGTCTCCAGCATAAGCTCAGCTAGCAGGAACAAAAGACAGCTACCATGAGATTTAATGCAATAGATGCAGTTTTAGAAGTATGGGAATATTTCTCACAAGAATAACCATTGGAACAGTTTACACTGCTGTGAACTGGTTGTGCATCATCCATCTGTTCATATCAAGATGAGCTGCTATTCTTGGAAAACACACTCTAGGTCAAACCAAAATTCTAATGTAGGAAACTGACTTTTTTAAAATCTTTGTTGCAGAAGTCAGATTAAAGGAGGCTAGATACAATTGTCATATGTTTACATTTTCCAAATATGTGGTATTTTCCACCTGTAATTTAAGTAAAATTGTATTTGTAGTGAAAGGATCTGTGCCTTTTTTCTACCCTGCTGCACATGTAGAAGACTGATAACTTGAGCATGTAACATAAACCCAAAAGATCCCATTGAAGTCTGACAACACAGCCCCAGGTCAGCAATTCCTTTTTTACACAGCCCTTCCCAGATGTGTCATGTTCACAGGTTCTGTAGAATCCATATTTCTGCCTAGGAAATCCCAGCTAAAATTATGGCAGCACTTATCATAGCAGCTATTTCCACCCTTGGGTAACTGACATTTTTTAATTGAGTCCTTTTCAGAGAAACTTTCCTGAGACTTCAGAAAGGGCTGTCAGCCATAGGTGAGGGGCTAAAAGGAAGTAGTCTGTGAACTGAGAAGAAATTTTGGGGACAGCAGATGTCATTTATATGGGCATAAACCAGAGAAGTAAGACAGCATTCAACAGTTTAAAAAAAAAACAACTAAATGGAGCCACCTTCTTTTCCAGCCCCTTGCTCAGCAGACTACACTTCTCTTAGTCTGCTTACTGATGAATCTTTAACTGGTTCCATTTCCTCCTGGCTGCCCCTGTTCAGGAGAGTGCAGAGCTCTAAAGAATAGGTGAGGGTACTCAGAGGGTACTTCTCCAGAATAAGTAGACATAGTGAGTGCCTGATTGGGTCTTCTTTGCTTTTTGTGGGTTTTATTTATACTCTCAAGTTCTTCATTCCAGCTGTGCCTCAAAGTGGAGGGGACAGCTCAGTCCCATTTAAGCCAAGTTCATGGGTGGTATCCGCTCCTACTTTCTCTTCTCAAAGTGGGAAGACAGCCAAGGGACATCCAATCAGTAGGAAAATGATCTTCAGGGATGCTTGAGTGAGGACCCATCAAAGTAAAGAGCCAACACAGCTGGAAAAAATAGGAGAGAGCAAGACCTCACTGAAAGCCAGATGTTCAGTGCACATTTTCCTTTCTTTTTTTTCTTTTTAATCAGAATTTTTTAACAACAACAGAAACACATCCTACTTTTTCTTAAAACACAGTCAGGAAAGGAGACTGCTTATGAGTTTAAGTTCATGTGTTTTATTGCTCTAATTCCTTTGAAAAAAGTTTAGACATAAAATATTATTGATTGGAGAAGAAACATATGCTTCTTGGCTCAGCAATGCTCAGTGCAGTCAGTGCTGGGTTTTTTTCTTTCTGTGTACTTTCACAAGATGTCTGCTGGATTTGAATTAGTTGCATTGTAGAGTTAAATTTATATGATGGGATTTAGCAGACAAAACAAAGACCCTTTACAAAAAATGTTTTTGCTGAGATTTTGATGGAAGAAGAGATATAAAATAATGGGAAAGGGTGTAGCTGAAGAATAAGAAGTCTAGAGGGAATGTTTCCTGCACAGCTTAAAAGCTTGGTAAATCCAGCACTGAACTAATTTACAAGGGACTGTGACTGAAGCAATGCCAAGAGAAAGAAGAAGGGAGGCTCAAATGTCAAAAAACCCCAAGTCCTATTGAAGAAGTCAGTTTAGGGGTAGAATGGTGAAAGAACTTGGAATCAGAGATGCCTTGTTTGGGCCAGATGTCTCAGTGCCTCTGTACAGGTGTGACTCATATTTCCCCTGATGCACAGCAAACTTGAGAAGAAAGACCACTCAGCAGGGATTTGAGAGTTCAGCTCTTGGCTTTGTTATTAACCTTTTCTGTGTGTACATCAAGTCCTGATCCTCCCTCTTTGTGTCAGCTCTCCTGGAAAGAGACTGAGTCCTGTCATGTCTGCAGCTACTCCACCATTGTTGATGAGAAATGTTTTCAGTTCTATTCAGAAAAAAAATTATAAATGTCACAGTTTTTCAATCAAGATGCAGACACATAGTGGCACAAAACTGGACATTCCTCATCCACATGGATGTCAGTAAGCTGCTTTTAGTGAGAAATTGCTAGTGGCCATAGTAACAGGGGATTGTAGAGGAAAGAGTTGAGGCAGAGTAAGAGAGTTTTGAAAGCTGGGAAGTGTAATCTGAAATAAGCATATTTTGAATTCAGCTACAAGTTTGCTTGATCACAGAATGAATTAATATTTTAAGAAATGCCAATTTGGAATTTTTTATAAAATCTGCTGGTGAGACCTCAGAATTTTGTACAAATATAGTCATGACAAACATCACACCAAAAGCTGGTTGAGAGTGAGAATCACTGATATGTACAGAAATCAAATTAAGTAGTAAAAATGCATCATTTAGGGAGAGTTGCAGATGAGGAAATGTGTAGTTTTTTATCAGTGGATTACAGTGAGGTGGTGGGTCACTGCTGTGGAAAAGAGATGAAACCCTAGGATGAATGGAGGGTTTTAGTATTTTTAGTCACACATAAGGGAGTATTAACAAAACTAAACTACTGAAGACATCACCTTTAGGAGACTAGAGGAATAGAATCATTAAGGTTGGTAGAGACCTTTAAGATCATCCAGTCCAACCATCGGACCTGTACCACCACTAAAACCCCTAAACTACTAAACCACACCATCCAGAACCAGACCCAGACTTCTCCTAAGCACTTCCAGGGATGGTCACTCCACCATGTCCCTGGGCAGCCTGTTCCAGTGCCTGACACCCATCAGTGAACATTTATTTTATAATATCTAGTCTGCATCTCCCCTGACTCAGTTCAAGGCCATTTCCTCTGTTCCTCTCACTGCAGGCACAGCTGGAGGGACTGGCTCCACCTCACTGCCATCTCCTTCCAGAGCTGGTTGTGGAGGGTGATGAGGCTCCCCCTGAGCCTCCTCCTCTCCACACTTCTCAAACTCAGCTCCCTTGGCCATAAAACACATTTTCTAAACCTCTCACGAGCCTTGTTACCCTTCACTGGACATGCTCCAGCCCCTCAGTGTCCTAAACTATCACCTACCTATTCAGAGAGAGATTTAGAGAACAAAAGAAACAGGAAATTTGGGGGTATAAGGAATATACAGCTTGCATGCCAAATGGCAGCCTAAAGAGCTTAGGAAGTTTGCTCTTGTAAATGCAAAGCCCAATTAACCAAATAATCCAATTAACACACACCACACACACACTGAATGAAAAGACCTACTTGTATTAAAAGCAGTGTCATTTTAAGAAAAATGACATAAAGACTAGTGGAGAACTGGCAGACAGAAATTCGAAATCAGAAGAAATAAAAGTTAGAAGGTTTCCAACTGTTAGAAAAAGGAATTTCTAGCAAGCAATTAGATAGGTCAGAGTAAAAATAAAAATTAAAATTTATTATATATACATCATCTGCTTTTAAGATAGAATTAATTTCATTTATCAAATGGAATTAGGATGACAGATCCTAGAGAAGAGAAGCCAGGGGATCCCACTCCAGACTATCTTTCAGCTTCCCACCACAGCTTCTTTTGTTTTCCAGGAAATGTTCCACTATCTTTTTATCTTCAAATCATATCCAACTCTTAAATTATCATTGGCTTGCTTACAGTATTTTTATAGTCTTCAAGCTACACAACTATTATTCCAATTTGTCCACTTTGAGATCCTCATAGTCCTCCTACTCTGGCTGAAGATTTCCAGCTTCACCCCCACCACCCTTTAACCCCTTCATCACCAATGAGAAGGAGCCTCTCAGCCCCTCCCCTGAGACCTGTATCCTGGATTTTTCCCCTCAGCAGCTCTCAGACTAAGCTCAGATTTCCCTGAAGAATCACCCACCCATTCAATACTTTCAATCTTTCAGGTGATCCAGCTCCTCCAAAAGGCTTTTTTTTTTTTTTTTTTTTTTTTTGTGAGGAGGACTTTTTCAAGGCTTCAAGTCCTGAAGGTTTCTTTTCCTTCTAAAACCCATCTTTTCTTTAGATTCTTCTTTCCCAAGAGTGCGATTTTTTTTCTCCAAAATAAGCAGTTTTGGGTTTTTGTGCATCCTTCCATAACACAGGGGATGGGAAGCATTGGTGTCAGACACCTCCACTAACTTCAGAGAATCAGTATCTTTTTATAGCACATTAACCAGGTCATTTCAGGTTGATTTAATGGTTACTGAACAATATTTTTTTTTGTTTCAACTTCTGAAAATGAAAATTTGAGGTGCATTTAATACAGAATTACAAAAATATTTTATCCCTCATCTCTTGACAAACACTTTTGGCAGATTCTAAGTGTAAATCCTGCTCCAAAGAGTGATATGGTTGTACTTAGAGTTTGGATTGTGATTACTTTAATTAAGATCAGTTATTTGTAGTAACTGGAGTTGTGTTTTCTATGGTAACACATAACCTAGACTGTAAATTTAGGGAGCTTCTTTTATACAGGCACTAAACTGTGTACAGTGTTACAAGAGTTCTGAGATTATTCTGAACCAAGTGATCCATTTTATCCCCAAAATAGTACTTGGTGGGTATTGCGAGATTCCAGGCAAAAAAAGAAGAAAAGACAGGGAAAAATCAAAATTATGCTGTAAAAAATCTGAGGAAGAGCAATGGTTCTGCTGTCTCCTGCTTTGAGAAATAATCAGACTGTCCAAGGACTGACTGCAGATCCAACAGTGAGGGAGAGTTTGCACAGATCCTGGTTTTTTCTGCTCTGTACTGCATGTGTAATTTTGTAGATATTTGTCAGAAGTCTTCAGCATCTCCTTGCATAGCTCAGCCCTCTAGGCAGATATTTTATGATATCAAAAAAATTGCTGTCTTCACAAAGACTAGTTTTGGTCTCAGAATCAATGTTTCCAGCCAATTTCTCCAAACCTTGTTTCTTGAAAACCTCCCAATCCTCTTAGTGCTGCTGCCTTTTCATGTCACTTGGTCACCAGAGCTGTGATTTCATGTAGTATTGCAACTTCTCTGAGCTGCTTCTAAACTTTCTGTTTCAGTGAAAAGCATGTGCCTCACTGACTGAAAAGCTAATTATTCCGTGGAGTAAGAGAAAGGATGGATAAAAACAAACAAGATAAAAGCATCATTTTCACACCAGGAGGTCGGGCATGGCACAGGGACCCTTTGTGTCATCCCGTGCAAGCTGGAACTTTGAGAAAGCCACCTCATATCTCTGGAGCTTAGTGTTTCTAGGCCTGAAAACAAACATAATATTACTCATAATGAAACTACATTTTCATGACCCATTAAAGAACAAAAATTGTATAAGAGATTATAATGTACAGTTGTAAAACTAAAAGAAATTATCATGTTTTATTGGTATAACCAATGTAAAATCAACCATCCCTACACTATTCTGTAAAATATGGGACACAAAGGACTTTATCTCTTGCTTATGTAACAGGTATAAGGCCTAGACTTGCTGTTTTAAAGAGAAAATTAATCTTCCCCTCAAGGGAATAGGATGAAAAGGGGGGTGAGGAGGGAAGGGAACCACCGGAGCCTTTAGCAAGTATGACAGCTTTACTGGAGACAAGTAGATTATGCAGGTGAAGGAGAGATAAACAAACCATCTGTCCCACCTAGCATAAGTGTTTCTAGAGTGCCTGCCATTTTTCATTGCTGGAAGATACACAGAATGATAAATCTCTGCTGATAAATCCTTCCTGTGCAGAGTGGGTTCCAGCCCCTGCAGGATTTGAAATTTCAGGATTGTATCATTCAAGCACTTTACCAGACACAGTCTCAACTGTATAGCTCATGTAAATTATTGTAAATATAAGGGCCCATGGAAGATATCAATAATTCTGTGCAATTAATGCACACACCTGACTTACCTGTGTGGTATCACTTTTCATGACCAGAGCAGTTCTAGCACCTCCAACTATCCTGAATAACTCTGAAAGCTCACACTGACTTCCCACACCTCAGCTGGCTTCTAAACATGTCATACTTTTTTAGTTTTTCTTAATTAAAAACAAATAAATAACAAATTAACAAAACCCAGACAAAACCACCAACCAAAACCCAAAACAAACAAAAAAACAAACAAGAACCTAAACCAAAACAAAAACCAAAACAAACAAAAAAAATGCAAAAAAAAACTGCACACAAACAGGTTTTTAATATGTATTCACAAATCTTGATGCTTTCTGGGGTTTCTGAGATGACTTATGGTTTCCCACATTAACAGGTCTAGCACTGAACCATTTCTTCAATAATCCAATATACTCATACTCTAGCATCCTCATAATCAGGCCAGTTGGGCACTAAGTGATCACAAGATAGCTCCAAACAGATTTCAAATGGTAGAGAGATTTCTTACTGTGGAAAATATGTCAGTGGTACCCTTTAAATGACAAAATATTTTAGTGTAGACAAGATAAATGTTTTCATCCTTCTAAAGCTACATGTAGGGCAATGTAACATATGTGGGTAGTGCAATATTTCCAAAGTGCAGAATCCTGAGTCACTGCATGCAGCACATCCCCATGGATTGGCTCAATCTTCCTGCTATAAAATTCTCCCTTCCAGCACTGAAAGTTGTCACTTGCCACCCAGATTTGGCTCTCTTCAGTGTGATCACACAAATGTCATCTGAATCATCACTTGAATGCCTGGAATCTCTGGCAAGAGCTGCTGGTGATTCCCTCAGAAACCTCTCCTTGGATGGGTAAGTGACCACAAAATGATGGAAGAGAGGGCAAAGACAGATCTTCCTTCCAACAGCAGGGCTTCCTGGCACAGGTTTGAGCACTTGATGACATATTTAAGCAATGGGGGAGAATTGCTCAGGCAAACAGCAAGCTTAGTGCTCAAATATCAGTTTCTTCCATAACCTGAGTTCAGCAAACCTGTACAAGATCCAAGGTGCTGTGCTGCCCACAGTGGAGCTGAGGCACAACTGAACTGAAAGGACCATTTCACAGAATTCCTGCCCACCAGCCAGGACCTTAAACCCTCCTTGGAAAGTTTTATTTTGCTACAAGTTATGCTGTGGCACATTCCCAGAGATGCCATTATCTTGGTGAAGAGGCCACACAAACCCACCAGACTCCCAAATCCCTGTATTTTTCAGACTTTGGATCCTGCTCACCAAGGAGCTTTGCACACAAGAGTTGTCAGGAAATCCTATGCAATGTTTTGCCACATTGCCACACAGATCTGTGCTCCTATTCTCATGAGACAGCAGCAGTTCTTTCATCACAGGAGTGTAAAAATCAACAGTCATTGCTGTCTGCAAGTGTTCATGCTGCCAAGGAATGGCTAATTAGCTCTGACTGCCAGCATCAGCTCAGCTGGGGCTGGGGGTGCCACTAGAATTTACATTAAGAGTTAATCATTGTAGCTCAGTTCTGCCCTCAGCTACCCAGGAGGAACCAAGGTCTTCCAGTAATTATGCTTGACCTGAGATGTTTTTTAATTTATACATGCAGATGTGGGGAAAATTGTATGAAGATACATGAGCCAAAAGAGGGTAACACTTTCAAAATCTGGAAAGAAAACTTAAGCCTCTGGTGCAGGACTGTAAAGTCCATTGCCAAAGCAACAGTGATGTAGCAGTGCTAAGGCTGTTGTGTGCAAATCCCTCTATGAATCTGGATTTTTGTGCCTAAGATTTGTCCATAAACAAATCAGACATAGAACAGAATATTCCTCTGTAAAAAGTAGAGAAGTATGAAGTTTCACCTTACTCTATGCAAATTATGCTCTAGTCCTCACAAAAAGGGCAGCTCTTTGAGGCAACTGGTGTTCATGACCAAAATGTTTCATCGTCCAAACAAGAAAACCATAAGTGGGTCATAATTAAGTAAAAATAGTCATTTACTGCATTAGATCAATTCAGAGGTCACCACTTATAATTTTAAACTACAATTATCAATTTATAATGGAAAGTGAAGTATGTCTAAGTCACCACATGGGAGTATCTCTTTCACAGAGAACATATTTTTATAATTATTTTAATATGCAATAATGAAACATGACTATAGTAAAGATTCACATAATAGAAGATATATGCACAGCACTTTACAAATGGTATTTTAAACTCCATAATTTTCCTTGTTCTTCTTGATATTCATTGTATCATATGCAGGGGGCAATTTTGAATGAAATTACTAATGAGGAAATAAAGACATACTGGGAGTTATTTTTGGCTACTATTTGAACAGGGCCATAAGGATACATTTGTCCTCATTTCCTAAGCAAAGTTTTAGTGGGTCACAATAATGAGGTTCATTACTGCAGGATTCATTTGTGCACAGGGGGTCTCACATGCCCCAAATACTGCTGAGATCCTAATTGGACTACATGCACAAATCAAGCTTCAGAATATCCACAAAAAAAATAATTAAAAAAAAAAAAAAAAAAAAAAAAAAAAAAAAAAAAAAAAAAAAAAAAAAATAATAATAATAATAATAATAATAATAATAATAATAATAATAATAATTAAAAAAAGGGAATTTCCTTTACCCTTTAAATTTTTTTCCCCTACAACCTGCTCAGACTTCCCATCCTCCAGGCTCCTTGACTTTTGGCCTGGACTCACTTAACTCCCTGCCTGCCTCTGTTCTCAAATTTAAAAGCTGTAGGTATTATTTTCAGCTACTGCCTCTGTTGAATGCCACTATCCTTTTCCCCACCCCTTGTCTGTAAAAGATTCTGTACTTTCTGAGTTTGACCTCTACATTTTATTTTGGAAGATTTTCTATCCCAGCAGGAGTGCTGGTGCAGAAATAACCTAGCATTGCTAATATTGGTGTTCAGCTCTGTATCTGACTAAATAGCTCAGTGATGATTACTTCTATCAGCATGAAATCACTTTAGAAAAGCCCATTAACACTAATAAAGACTTCCTGTAGATTTAGTGGCCCATGATATAATTACTACAATTAAAGAGTATGAAATCTCTTATTCAGACTTAAAGCTAAACTACAAAACAGGAAATTTTCTAAATGATCGCCTATTCTCTCTCCACTCCAATGGGGGCAGGGGGGATTTATCAAGTATTTATTGATAGATATTTTACCTGTATTTGGAGGTTCTGTATCTGCAGTTCTAACTGCAGGTTCTTTAGAATTTGTTTTTTTCTGGAATCCTGTGCAATTAACTAGTCTTGACATAGAGTGAAGCAGTGAATTGCACTGTGCTATGAAACATGACAGTGATAATTGCACTCCATGTTGTGTTTTCAAATGAAATTTGCCCTTTCAAATGCCTTCCTGAACAAAAAAAAAACCACAATAAAGACTCATTTGAAAAAGGGATGCAAACAACAGTGGTCACTCAAGTTTTTTTATTATCCCCAGCTAATTCCCCAAAGAATTTTCACAAAAGGGTCAACAGACACAAGTCATGAATGTGCAACCACAGAACCACAACACTATCAGAACTTTGAGAGCATCAGTCTCTCTGAGTCAGGACCAAGCAGGCCTGGAGGAGCACCAAGAACACAATCTTTAATCATCACTAGAGATCACTGTTCTCCTCTTGTCTTGATTTTATTTCTTTCAATGAAAGAAGCTGTAAAAACTCCACCCTTAAGGAGAATTTTGGGAAAAACCGCTCTTACCTTTTTCATATTGTTGTTCCTGATGCTTATTCTTTCACTATTAAATGCAAAACAAATAAATAAATCAGTTAAAAATTAAATAATTTTATACTAGTCTTACAAACTTGGTTATCTTTTTTCATTCAAAACATAGCATTACTCCATCAAGCAGAAACACTTATTATATTATTTATACATATCTAGGCTGAAGAATAGATAACAGTAGGTATTTTTCCCATTATTTTGCAACATATGCAGAAAATTATGTCATATTTGCCACTTCCTGAACAATTATATTTTCTGCTGTTTGTAAACCGTTCTATTATT
The DNA here is from genome assembly GCF_029582105.1 of Oenanthe melanoleuca. Classification (NCBI taxonomy): domain Eukaryota; kingdom Metazoa; phylum Chordata; class Aves; order Passeriformes; family Muscicapidae; genus Oenanthe; species Oenanthe melanoleuca. The sequence continues at coordinate 12,802,277 of NC_079335.1, forward strand.
ATTTCTGGTTTTTTAAGGTTTTGTGCCTAGCCAATGCTCTCAGAAACAGGCAGTTAAATACAACTTGCCATATTATTTCTCCCCATGAAGCAGATTGAAAGGCATCAGTAATTCCCTATTACAGAACTCACAGTATTATGATGCATCTTTAGGAAGCATCTGTTAATTAAACTAGAGTAACTTTATTTTAATGTTATGTCTTTAAGAAAATCAACTTTAGTCACATACCATGATAGAGGATATCTGTGTCATGGTTACAGGGCTAATAAATAACAAAAACATGCAATACATTACATAGCTATATGTGCTTAAAAACCTGTAATTTCCAGTTCAGGGACTCTCTTCCTGCTTGTTTTACTTTTCTTTCTGAGGGTCAGTAGAGATCATTAGTAGCACTGCAAATGTCTGATGGTTCAGCTGCTGCACTGAACTTCCCCAGCTGATGTTGTGCAGCTCCCCTGAGCACCTTTGGTGGGTTTGGAGACACATTATTAAGATTAATTTGGCTCAGGTAACTTGGGCCCTCCCTTCCATGCTGTTGTGTTAAAGGGCTATCTCAAAAGCATGCAATGTGTGTGGTCAAACTCACATACATAATATGTAAGGAAATGTTAAAATTTGTGCACTGAGAAATGTGCTTTTGTCAACCAGCCAACACCCAAATAATGGAAGAATAAAGTGTAATAGAAATGAATGTGTATATACAGTAGCCTAAACATGGTGTTGGGTTTTTTACTTCTGAAATGATTAATCGTGGGCCAGTTCATTAAATGCAATTTAGTGCTAGTCATAATTTTGGTTAGCCATAACAGCTGAAATATTTTCCTCTCAAAACTTTGAAACAAACACATCAAATTCCCTGCTCTTACCTTATTAAAACAATTCTTGTCTGGAAAATTGAGGAGGCAAGTAAGTAATGAACATACAAACCAAATGGTTGCAGCATGCTGAGTTATCATGGGGCACCTTGGGATATTATCACAGCCAAAGGAAAATTTACCTCCTGAAGAGCATGAAGTGTGCTGTAAAGATGATTTGGGCACCAACCCTACACACATAATGCACAAAGGCCACACTTATAGGTTATTCAAAAAGGAAAATGCATCTGCAGTTTTGCCCCAAAAATTGCATTTAGCAATTTAACATGCTGTAAGAAAACTCAGTGCCTGAGCATGGATACAGCAGCTTGAAATTTGCCTTGGAAGTGTATCAGTGATGGCCTGAGCAAGGAGGGTCTGCTCTTCTTAGTGTTGAGGAATGCTGAATGCAAAATAAGCTAAAGAGCTCCTAACACCTTTTTCAACACAAAGCATGTTTTTCTTATTAAGTCTGATATCACATAATCTAAAAAATGCATGTGACTGACCATCAATCACTTTATAGTCCAAAAGTTCAGTCCCCCTTTTGCACAGGGAGGATTTCTAATGTATCACCCCAAGGTGTGTGAAGATTCTTCCCTGAGTGGAAACATCCTCAAGGTTGCTCCTCAAGGCTGAGCAAAAGGTGTTTGCCCATGGTGTGGGTATGGGGCTGGCTAACATCAAGCTCCCCTTAATAATTTTCTTGTTAGCTTTAATATAATTGTTTCCAAGTTGCTTCAAAAATAGTGCATTATACTAGTAGTTATAGTTATGCATAATGTGTAGCAAATAATTCTGATTAAGCTATTTTTTCCCCTAATCTTTATAATTATTGTTATAAAAAAATTAATGTATTTATATAAATAGATTAGGTTTGCCAGCCTTAGTCCTGTGGACAAACAGTATAAAGGTTCAATTACACCTGTGTGATCCTTTAGACATAAACCATTGACAAAGTCTGGGGCTAAGACTGGATCCAGCTGCACCCAGGCTCCTCTCTGAGAAGGAGTTTAGGAACCAAGGGGGTCCTTTCTGCACCTTGTGACTCAAGAGGAGAGTTTCTCTAATAAATTTTATATGAAACTCCCACTCTGCCCACAGCATATATTCAGCACAGCCACAGACAGCCCTTTCTCCCATCAGGACAGATTTTGTTGGCCTTTCTAGGTAGGATTCTCACTCACAGACATCTCAGCAATCTATTATTGTGTGTTTCAGAATTCACTGCTTCTGTCTCCCAAAAAAGGTGCACTAACCCCTGGGCTGAGTGCAAACCTGGAGAAATTGAATCCCATCCCCTCCCTTGAAGCTGTGCTGGTCCAAAAAAGAGGAATAGAATTATTTTTTAATTAATTGTTTTAAAAATTTCCCTTCACTGACAGATGGAAAATTTAGGTGATATCTTCCTGATTAAGCCTGAAAAAGCCACAGACATTAAACATTATTGAACAGACTTTGAGGTAATGGCAGTGAGTATTGGAGTGAATTATGAATATTACACTTGGTTTCCTGTGTCTTCTCTGTGCTCACAGTGCTTGGTGCAAATACTTTGGAAAAACTTCCCATGACACACACTGATGTTTGTGGATTTGCCAGAAGAGATTTTACCTAGATAGCTCCATTAATCAATTAATCTTTGATGTGTTTTCCTGTCTGCCTGAGGGCTGCCAGATACAGTGACCCTGTAGGCAGCCTGTAAAGCCATGCCAGGCAGAGGAAAACTTCTCTCAGGGCCACAGGCACTTGTTGGTGGAGCAGTGTAGAGAAAAGGGAGGGGAAGGATTCTTTGAGGAGGTTCTGCCATCAAATGTAGTAATTGAAGAAACAGGACAGAGAACAAACCTGTCCCAGACAGGGCTAAAGAGCAATTATTCCTAAATTATCATTGACTCAAACTGGTCTTGACATGAAAGCTGGTCTGAAACAAGAGGAAATAAAATTCTGCATACTGTCATCACAATCATACCATTTCACAAAGCATGATTAGCAAATTCTGATTTTATATGCAATCTACACTTTGCTCTGACTGAAAAAACACTACCTTGGGATTTTTGAATTGCCCCACCTAAGAGAGGTTGACCTCACAACTAATCTACCAGCAATTCAGATTGTAGCCAAAGAAGCAATCCTTAGCCAAAAGGACATTGCACTTCCAACACTGAAGGTGGGAGTGCTTCAGGGCATTGTTAATATGAATTGGTAATAAATAAATGCTGAATAAGGAGGAGGAAATAAATTCTGATTCTGAAGAGATCCCCAAACATGATACTTAAAGGCAAACATGATTCCAAGGTGACATCATCTTCTAAGAAAGCAAAGATGAAGGAGTTAGTTGTGAGGTAGATCCACATATAGAAAGCTAAATAATATCTTGATGCTTTTCAGCTGCAAAGAGATTTCCAAGGTACTCAAAGTGTTAGGGTGTGTAGGACACATAGTTTTCTCTTCATTCACTTTCACTCCTCCCAAGACCTTCACAACAATGTCATTTCTATTTCAATTTGTAAATACTTTACCTTTTTTATTTTACTCCAAGTTGCCCTGGGTTCAGGGTGTTTTTATGGTAACAGAGAAGTAGGGATAATGGAAATTCCTCACAGCTAGTCAGAAAAAAAATCCCCTTAAGCAGTGTGTAAGGAAAAAAAGCTGATAAAAAGAAAGGGGCACAACATGAAATAGAAATGGCAAGGTGGGTCTGATAAAATCTAAGGGAGAATTAGGATTTCTGGAATTAAATAGAAAAATTCAATTAATCTCATTCTAGAAGTCAATTAGCCAAAATGAAATAAGAATATTAGAAATGTTAAATGCAATTAGAGAATTAAATAAAAATTAATGACTGTAATAATTATCAGTAATTATCAGGATACAGTCAGCTAGATATTCACCTGTCTCTACTCTGGTTCTTTTCCTTGTGAGTGACTCTTTTTTGCTGCACATTTTCTTTTCCCACTTGTGTATTTCTGTCATTTTGACTGAAAAGCCTTTGGGACAGAAGCCATCTTCCACATTTTGACTGAAAACCCTGGGCTATGTTAGAGTAATGTACTGAATAATCCCATCAAATTAAATTTGAAAACCCTGTTCCCTCTATAGAAAAAATATTTAAAAGGGCACTAAAATTATAAAAGAGAAGAAATTATTTTATTCTCATTCTTTATCTGTCAAGACAAAAAGTGCCTTGTCTTTCAGCAAAACCAGAATTTTTCTTCATTTACTTGAGAAGTAACTAGCTCTGCACTCACACCTTTCCATAAAATGATACAGCTGGGAAGCCTAGAAATGAGATCACAAAGTTCTGTGTGTTTCCTGCAGGCAGAGGGCTGGATGAGGCTGCAGAGACCCCTCAGGGTGTCCCTGCAGGAATGGGCAGGAGCTGGGGCTGCTGAGCTGAGCACTACTGGAGCCTTGCAGCTCCCATCCTCCCAGGCTCCCAAGTGACAGTGAACTGGCCAGGAATTTCACAAGGGAGGGAATAGAATTAGGATAAATTGGCCAACATAACTGTGATCTTTCCATATTCATGTTCTAAATTACATTTTTAAGTGCATGAAATGACACAAAGGATTTGCAGCTCCAGCAGTAAAAGTTACCTAGCTGGATAACTTTTGCAACCCAATGTTTTCCATTCAGGATTTTTAAAAGTTGCTCAAAAATTTTTGGGGGGGAAGGGGGGGAAGAGAAGTCAAAGTCCTAAGGAATTGGAGAACAGTAAAAACTAAAATATTAAGAGTAACAAACCCCAACATTATGTCCTCCACCAGCTCACTTCTGATTTGCTGGCAGTCACCAATGCAGTAGAGACTGGTTGCAAAATGGTGATTTTCCAGCTTACTGAACAAGTTCCATTTGACACAACAGTCAATTGTGAGCCATGAACACATCCCAAAAAATCCAGATAATTTTTCTTCATGACTAAATTGGTTATGATTTTTCCCTTGTTCTCAGTGCTCAGCCAGTTTCCAAATCTATAAAACAAAAGGACATCATCAGTGAATTTCCAAGGTTACCTGCAGCTTGATTGTGGAAGGGGTCCCAACAGATTATTTTGTTCATTCCTCACTGGAATAGATGCATCAGTTATCTCTTTGGCTTTCCTGACACATCTGTCTAAGAATCCTTAAAATCCTTGCATGATGAAAACTCCACTATCTCTTTTGCCAAGTAATCTCAGTGTCTATCTCAGAACTCGGAACTTTCCTTTCCTTGCTCCTCCTCAATCCTTTTTTCTTCATGCTTAATAGCATTTTTCCCCATTTCTCTCATAATTTATATTTTTTAGAACATTAATGTCTCTGAGCTACTCAAATTATTACAGTGAGGAGCTTCAAACTGAGCAAACATTGCAGCTGAGATCTCACCAGTGCTGAGTACAGCAGAAGGATTACTTCATGAGTCAACTGGCTGTTTTTGCACAGCCCAGGGTAGTGTTTAATGTGCTTTACAACAGCATGGCATTTTTGATTGCTGAAGATATGTCACCTTCTATAGCTCCAGATCTTTCTCTTAAGAGCCATCAACTAATGGATTGTTCCCATCAGCTTTTTATATGCAACAGACCATTTCAATGGAAATATGCCATGTGGAAATTGCCCCTCAGGTTTTCATTATTTTGAGGTTTTGGGTCATTGAAGCATCATGTCCTCTGCAGATTTATTAGGTTTAATCTTTGTTTTGTCATCTGTGTCATTAATGAAAATATCAAATAGAAACAGAGACTCCTGCAGGTACCATTTTATAGCAGCCTTGCATCCTAATAATGAACAATTTGCAATATTTTCTGTGGTGCCATTTTATAACCAATTTGCCACCCACTCTGTAGTTGCTTCACAAAGAACACACTTTTATATGGCTTTTCAAATTGTCAAAACTTTACTGAAGCCAACCAGGCATGTTTACTGAGGACACAAAAGTGAAATACTGTGTTTAAAATCTCTAGTTCCCAATGAATTAGTGTAGTTGTCAATCATTCTTACTTCATATTTCTAAGATTTTGCTAATTATTGGGTCATTTTTTTCCCAGAATTTTTCTGGGACACTTCAGCTGAATGGTTCAAGATTTCTTGTTCTATTTTCTGTTTTAAAGGTAAGTTCTGTATTTGGCTACATGGTTTGGGTTTGGGATTTTTTTTGTGCTTTCCTAACCATTGTGATACAATTTCCAATCATCACCAGACCTAGAATTTTCTCTCCTCCTCCTGCTTTGCCATAGGCTCCAGCATTTGCTGTTATTTGCTGTTCTCTGTTTCAGCTCTCCTCTCGGTGGTGACCATGTCTATCCCTCTCTCTGCAGGGTAGTGGAATTACCCTTACTTTTCTTTCCTCTGCTCCCAGTGGTATATAGAAAGATTTCTTATGCCCCTTGCTAGTTATATCTCAGTTTTGTGCTCTCTGTTTTGTCCCTTTTCCCTTTTATTTTGTATCTTTTGTATTCTGAAGTTTTTAGGTTTTATATGGTTCTTTTTTGTAACTGAGGTCAACAGAGCACTCATGAGTTAGCAAAAATCACATAAGATGCTTTTGGTCCTCCCTTCAATTTGGGTTGGTTTCTGTTTATGTCTTTCACCTGGGGGATTACTGCCAATAATGGGAAATGATTAACAGTCCCTGGCTTCTATTTAACTTTCATGTTTGATCCAGTTTCTCTTACAAATGCAGCCTCTCCTCCTGAGCCATCATTGTGGCAGATCCAGTTACTTACACTCTCCTAATGTCTCCTTTCCATACACATATTTGTGCAAGGGTTGGTTAACTAGGGAGCTGCCAGCCTGTTGATTTCCCCTTCCCCATTGCTCCTTTAATTTCTTCAGTAAACATTTCAATCATCTCTTTTTTAATCGAGCAGTTAAACACCCAGCTCTGAAAAGTTGGTTTCAAGACACAGAAATGCATCCTGCTGGTATCTGGTGTTATCTTTGAGCCCTCCACAAGGCAGGCACAAACCACAGTAATATTTTCAGATGTTTACAGGGTTTGTCTCTGGTTCACTGGGGCAAACTTGCTAATAATTTGTTTTCCCATGATCCAAAAGCACCAGCAAAGTGCAGCCACCCCCAGCCTGGCAGGCTGCACACAGCTCCAAAACCTTTTTGTGACACACAGAGCGGAAGAACACACCACAGCAATCAGGTGGCTGAAACCACCCAAAATTAGTGTCACCCTTTTCCACAGGGGTCTTCTGAGCTTCTCAGGAAGAGAATGTTGTCCTGCTCTGTTAAGGGTTTGACATGGAGCTTCCTTCCTGTGACAAGCTGAGTCCTGAAATGGGCACAGATCTGGGTGCAAGGTCAAGAACCTAGAAAGTATGGAAAGAAACCATCTGAAAGAGATGAAGACATAAAATTAGAAAAATCTGTGAGTCACAAACACACTATTTATAACAAACTATTTATAAAAGAGAAAACTCAGAGGGCTCATGAATTTGTAGGTGTATTTCTAGCTGTAGATTATAAACAGCTTTTGCTACAACTGTAAGTATAGAAATAAATACAACAATCTGTATTTTTGTATTTTTGTATTGAGGACAAAAGCAGTGGAATTGACATTTGGATTCAAGAACAATATTGGACCCTTATGCCCCTAGAAAGGGCACCAAGCATATAAAATGTCCAACCATCTTCTCCTTTCTTTGATTCCACAGCTTTTATAGAGTGACCAATTCCCACAGTCTCCAGTTGCCTGTTTCAGGGCTCTCCCACAAAAATCATTATTGATAAAGTCATAACAAATGAGCTCATTGATATAAGTTATACTTTAGGGGAATCTTTCAGTATTTCAATATCTTCTTTCAGACAACTTCCATAAAATGAATTATTATAGGAATATGCTTTTAAAACTGTTGAGGGAGCTCTAGTAATCATTTCTAAACATCTAGTTCCCTAAAACCCCTACCTCTGTGTTGCTAAGCCTCATTACCAGCAATGTCATAGAACTGTCTTTCCTGGATAAAAAAGCCTTTTCTGGTCAGGCATTTTTAGAGTGTCTCTTACTTTATTTAAGTGTTACTTGCACAGCAAACTGTAAAACCATAGGATTTGTGAGCTAGGTTTTCATTGCCATCTTCTGCATTTGTGTCTTAATCAAGGCACAGCCTGCTCATATTTGTACATTAATTCTCTGTATACAGAATATTTAAAAAAACTCTTACCATGTCCATATTGAGTACAATATGAAATTTGACTTTCTTCCTTGTATTTTTATGAGTTAAACTGCTCCCATACTACCTTTTAAAAATAATAGCTAAAATGGTGAATTTTATCTTTCCTTTTCTCCAAGCAGTTAACCAAAAGAGACTTCCTAGCTAGAGAGAGTGCAGAATTTGCACAGCTAAACTGCAGCTGTTTCTCATATGGTGAGCTCCAGAGATGTTATAAGAGATTTAAACCCTGGGAGGAGTCAGGCACAGAAGGAGAAAACTCTATCTTGAGTAATTTCCTGCCTTCCTAGTTATTATAAAATCATATGACAATTATAAAAAAAAAAATCTTCAAGGGTTCTTTGAGGTTTTTTTATCTGTGCTCTCAAATTTTTAACTGAAGAATTTTAAATACATGCTATTTTTTCAATTTTAAAAAAGAGGACAGCAAATGTCACATAAATATGTTAGCATATAGTTTTGTTTACCATGTAAATTATATGGACTTCATAAAATAAGAGATTTTCAAACAATGTGCAACAATTGCCATCTGTTTGCGACATAACAAGTACTAGGAAAAAAACAAATTAGATTTCTTCTTTCTAGTTTCACTGATTATGTTTTTCTAAGTGCAGTTTCCTGAGAGAAAAAGGCTGATATCATAATACTCCTCATCTTTCCCCTCGATTTTGAACCCATTGCCAATTTCAAATAAATTTAATAGAAAGGGAGAGGTTTCAAAGTTCCTCCAGGATGAACTGAAGACTACAGTGAGAGAAACAATGAAATGCATATAAAAATTGTGATGAGCTTTACAACTATCCTGAATTCCACTTTTCATTCAATTGAGGAAAGTGAGGAAAGCTGCAAACCTGGGCTCAGAGGAGTGAAAAATGGCAAGAAGTTGAAGTGTCAAGGGCAGCCCTCGTTCCTTGGGTCACGAGGAGGAAGGAAAAGGCATCCAGGCAGGGAGATGGGCTGAGAGCTGTCCATGTTCCCAGCATGGAAAGGAAACATCCCTGGGTGACACATCAGCTTTCATCCTACAGCAATGAAACATTGCTTGAGCTCTAACACAAAGCAATCAGGAATAGGACAGAGAGATCACCCCTTTGAGAGTGCATCACTTAGAATGGTTGGCTTTGTGAAGTTTTATTGAAAAATATTGTCATCATACAGAGCAATGATGGAAAAAGGGTCTTTTCCACCTCCACCCTCTCCCATGACTGAAAGTAGAATTCCTTAATGAACACTTCACACACTTTCTTTGTTTGCAACAGGACCAAAAACCTGATCTCCCTGAAGCAGACTAATGGCCAGTGACACCACTCCCCCACCAAAGCAAATATTCCAGCTTTCTGCCCTCTTTCCTCTTTTGTCTCCATTTAAGTATGACAAATGTCTCATTTCTCATAATTTCAATATACCCCAAGGAGTTAATTTGGGGAAAATAGTGGGGAATAACTCAGAATCAGAATTTTTAAAACATCATTTACTTAATACAGAGCATAAATGATGCATGGAGGGCTCATAAGTGACTGCCAGAACCTGGGGGTTACTGATATGTGAGACATCCCAGCAGAGCCCTGCTGAGGTCTATCTTCTCTCAGTGCTTGCTGACCCACCAGAGATGCATGAAGTTGTGCTTTGTTGGCACCCACAACCTCCTTGGCATTTATTTCACATGTAAACCTGAAGAGCATCAGAAGAATAAGAATTATTTCACCAGCCTCAGAGTGGAGACAAATCAGATCCAGGATCCATGTATTCAGCAGTTCATGCCTTCATCCAGAATATGGGAGTCAGGAAAACAAAAATATGTGCTCTGATGAAAAAAATAAATTTGATATGCCTTGATGTAAATGGCTGTAGGAACTTGGAATGAATGTAAGACTTTCCTCTGCCCAGGCTATTCCACTTGAACATTCATTTGCTGAGGGCTAAATATGCACCTGAGAGTAAATTATTGTAGTGTTGTATTTGCCCCATTTACCAGGTGCTGTGGAAATAGTTTACTCTCTGCTCCAGTGACTTAGTATAATATTGCAAGATTTGTACATGAATGGTCACCTTCCTGATGACTATTCAGGAAAAAATAAGCAGAATTTTTAGGAAAAATACAGAATCACAAAGCATCACCTTCTGGTTTCCAAGACAGCTAAGCAATCCATACTAGGCTGAAACAACTTTACCAGGATTATATGGGTGTCTGTAATATAAAATTTATGGAGTGCTTCAGAAAGACAGGAGTAACTTTCCTAAAATGAGTCAGTTGGACAGAAGAAGGGGGAAGCAGACATTTCTACATCTAATAATCACTTAAGGAACCTGATCCTCTTCCCAGTTGTCTGCATGCTTACAGAAGTGGAGTTTGCCTTAATGACTCAAGTGGTCTACTTTCAGACATGAAGGGATATCAGTGTTTTCCTTCCTGGAAGAAAGGATTGTTTGAGCTGATGGTTTGTGGCAGGACTTGGCTGCTCAGATTTTATTTTCTGTAAGTAAGAGGCCCCAGTGCTGGACTGAGAAGCCACTCTAACATTCTTCCAAGATCAATTAGGCTTCTGTACTCTCAGTTTTGGTCTTGAAAATTTGCATATATAGAAATCCCTGGAATTGTTTTTACTGTGTGTTTCCCACCTTAAATGTATTGGGGTACCTAAAATAAAGTGCTATTGAATTGCAATGCCTAAATCCTCCTTAGAGTCTAGCCCTATCTCTTTGAAACTTCTGCTACCAAATGATGAAGACACAAAACTGCACCTCTTAAGGCAGATTGGTTCTCCATTGATTTGTTGGCCTTATGCCAGCATGAAATTCCCACAGGGAATAGCCTTTTTGTCAACTATTTCAGAAGCCTGAACAAAAAGGAACACATAATAGTAAAAAGTTTTTTTTAAAAGGGGGGGGGGGGGGGAAAGAAAGAAAAACAAAGAAAAATCAAGCCAAAATAACTATGTAATTTAGATATTATTTAAGGAGTGACAAAGGACAAGAAAACAGATATTATAAGGGAAGAGAATAATACATGATAGGACCAAAGGGACAAAGGAGGGTGTCTTTGGGAGGGCAAAAGTTTCCAGGATGCAAAGTTGAATAGCACTGTCATTCCTGCCAACAGCATGGAGCATCCTTGGAAGAGAAAAATAAAATGGGGGCAGTAAGAGAGTGCAGGATCAAGAAGGTTCCATTATCAGTGAATTTTTAACCCATTTTCATGAAGTTTGTTGCTGCCACACTCTGCTGTAGTGGCAGCACAAGTGGGGACACAGCAGAATCCCCAGAGCAGAATTGCCTCCCAGCCAGCACTGCAGCTGTTGGCTGGTTAACAGCTGTCTGTGCAACAACATGGTTCTTGTTATTAATTAACTACAAATTCAGTAGATGGCTTCCAAGCAGAGTACAATACTCTGTGAAAATGCTGAATAGTCCCAGATCCACAACAGACAAAAGTCTGGAGCCTCACTGATGCACATTGACAGCAAGCTGCTGCCGATAATTTTCTGAGCAGATTTTTATCTAAAGACATACTATGGTTTTGCCCAGGCTGAATTTCTGCAGCCTGACTGGCAGTAAAAAATACTGGGGAGCTGTCCTTAAAAAGCAAAATGCTTAATATTAATTTCTTGGTTTTTTCCATCAAGCCTGATATCAAACCAATCTTAATTCATGTGGAACAGTTTGACAAATGCATATGGAAAGAAAGTATCCCTTCCCTTCTTGCAGATAAGCATTGTGTTTAAACAGCATGGAACAGATGTGTACATGGTACTCAGAATTATTTGTGCTATCAACCACTGCTGAAAATGCTGTAGTTTAGGCCCTGCTGGGGCTGTTTTGTGATGAGTGCCTTACATTCACCTCACTTTGACAATGGCTCAGCTCTTTGAGCCAAGGAAGACTTTTGGGAACAAAAATCATCTTTGCACTTGAGATATATTTTTAACCTAGACATTGAATAAAACAGATTACAAATTTCCCACTAAATTAGAACCCAAAGAGCTTCAGTGCAGAAGTGCTGGAAATTTTGAATTTGATAAAATTAAAAAAAATAATTATTCCTCCTTCTTTGTTGTACTTATTTGTGATAGATCAAAAGAGGAAGTGGTCTCATAAGATTGCCACCTTTGAAAGGGCTCTGCAGGGACACTTTTGGCATCTTCACTCTGAGGCTACACAGAAGAAACCTTGGGAGTTATTAATTCTCTTAGACAAGAGCAAATATAAATAAGTAGCTGGAGGCATCAGTCACTTTATGCCCCCAAGTATCCTGTGCAGGCATATGTGTCCTACAGGGAGTAGAAGTTCCCAGTAAAAAACTGAACCTGGTGGAGAAAGAAAGAGAAAAGTGCCCAGTTGGCTGATTTTTAAAGTGCTTTGAGACCATTTGGTCAATTTTCAATTTTAAAAGTGTTTAAATTCAGCTTGACATTTTTCTCAAATATCCCTTTATGACTATGTGAATACACCTGCAGGTCAAAAATAAATGCAAGTGGTTTAGAGAGCATTTCAAAATTTAATGATCTATCTAGAAAACCCATCTATTTCTTCCATTAGGTGATACTGTCCCTGTGATTCTGACCTTTGAAAGTTGCATTTCTTGGCTGGCTGGGATGAAACCCCCATGCCATTAGCCCTGCACATACAATAGAGAGCATTGTACAGTCTAAAAATTAGCTTAGGAGTTTTGCTCCTGAGACAAGCAGGGAATATAGAAGATGTGACATTTATCTGTGCCTGGGCAGAGAGAATATATCAGAATCAATAAGATTTTGTCATGTGTCATCATTTTGCCATGTCTCACCACTCTGTGCTTCCTTGCAGCTGCAGTCTGGAGCAGCCCCTTTTCCTTGGGCAGTGGCTGCTTCTGCTGCATCCCCTGGAGGAAAAAGTGTTATACAGAGAGAAATACAGTCCAGATCAGGGGAGGCAGAGACACCATAACTTCTGTTCTGATTTAATTCATGATGAGTTACTACTTCAGGTTACAAAACAGGTTTTTTGGCAGGAGCTTTGTGAGGGAGCAGGTGGGAGGACATATAGGGTCAAATGTGATCATTAGAATTCTCTGACCCAAAAGAAAAAAAAAAAAAAAAGGAAAAAAGGAAGAAGAAAATGAACAGGAAATAAAAAAATTCCTCTTCTTGAGGTAGTTTAATTTACTTCTTCTAAAAGAAGAGGGGAAACAAAAAGAAAAGGAAAGATCCCAGAACAAATAACCTACCATAGACTTGAAATGACAGCAAATAACCTCCATATGGATATAATATCACATAATTGCTGGAGCAATTAATGGTTCTTTATTCAATACTTCAAAACCTTTTTTTAATTAAAAAACTTTTTTTGGTTATTTTGCTTTTTCCTTTCAAATTACTTGGCTTTTCTGTGGCCCTTAGTAAGAGACATGATTCCAATTTATTTTCATCTGGCAACAAAGAGAAGCTGCAAAAAAGAAATCCTTTCTTCTGTGAGGAGATAGGAAAGTTGCTCCTGAATAAGTGTTGACACAGAGAAGTGAATGAAATGCTTTAAAAACCTCAAAATACAGTCAAGATTGCCATTTATCCCAATGGGATTTAGTTCAGGATCCTAATGCTGTTGATCTGCTCACCTGGGGTTTGGAGCTCCTGCCCAAAGCCAGCAAGGGCTCCATTCACAGGCTCTGTGAACCCTGTGAGTGTGAATTCCTATCACTGCTCTCTCCCACCTGTGATGTGTTCCTGCCTCCTGGGAGCACACCAGCCTGTCTTCAGAGCTGTAGCAGGTTAATTTGTAATCAGAAATATTCCCCAGCACCAGCTATGAATCCTTCCAAGACCTAAACTCCCACTGATGTAGGGAGATCTGCATTCTGGGAAACAAGTGTTAGAGAGGTACAGAAGGATGCATGTCATCCCATAGCACCTGGATTGTGCTTTGACCTGCTCAAGAGCAGCATTAGACTCACAGCTGGAATAGGCATGAAGTGAAACTGCTCTCAGCTGGCCAGGACAGTGTCCTGAAAGGAATTAGGGGGTTTCATCATCAGAAGGCAGTGTCCAGGTCATGAACAGCACCATCCAGTCCTCCTGTTTGGGTAGGGATGAATTCACAATTTATGACTCTACAAGTGCCAATTACAGAGAGAGGAGAAAAAACAGTAGATCCAGGTGACCCAAACACTGCAGCACTGGGACACATCACAGAGGGACCTGCAGATGGCTGCTTACCTGGGTACCTGTGGTCTCAAGTCTGAAGAGTCAAAATCTTCCTGCTTTTAAAGATCTGTCCTTTCCAAGGTGTAGAGAAAGATTTCCATTGTGAAAGACTTCAATAAACATGGAATTGTCTTAGCTCATCCTTACATTGTTTTTCCTTGATTGTCCCATGTTTATTTCAGTGGTAAAGAGCATGGCAAGGTGAGCTGTTAGAGCCTTGCAAGCACTAGCAAACCACTCATGGCTCTGTCAGGGACTATATGAGAACATCTGGAACAGCCTGACAGCTGCTCTGAACTGTATTTAGGCACAAATATCACTAGAAAAAAAAAGCAGTAATCCCCTTTGCTGACCTTAGAGAGGTGTTAAAGATGGGAAAGAATGTGGCTTTTGATTTTTAGCATAAATTAATAGTATGTAGGATATGAACAAGCACAAAGTCAAGGTGATACTGCACTGAAATACAATGAAGACATGTCAGCTGTTTTCCTGGTGTATGATGAACACACCAAGACAGTTCTCATTTAAACTGTGTTGGAATGCAACTTTGTGGAAAAGGACCTTGGGGTCCTGATGGGCAATAAGATGTCCATGAGCCAGCATTGTGTTCAAGAAGGCCAAGAAAGCCAGTGGTATCCTGGGGTGGATCAGGAAAAACACTGTTACAGATCAAGGCTGCCAATGACTGTCAGTATCTGAAGGGAGGGGGTGAAGAGGACAGAGCCAGGCTCTGCTTGGTGGTGTGGAGCAATAGGACAAGAGGAACAGAGAGAAACTGGACACAGAAAATTCCACATGAAGATGTGGAAGAACTCCTCCACTGTGTGAGTCACCATGCACTGGAACAGACTGATCAGAGAGGTTGCAGTCTCACTCTCACTGGAGAAATTCAAGAGTTGTGACCATAACTGAAGTGTGGCTATTGATGGCTGCAGGCTGCTCAGGAAAGACAGAAGTGGGAGGAGGGAACACCTCCACATCAAGAGGTGGATTGAGTGTGAAGAGTTGTGTCTGAAGAACAGCCTAAAGCCAAAAGCCTGTGGGTAAGAATCAGAATCCAAAGCAGCAAAGGGAATCTAGTGTTTGGTGTCTGCTGCAGGCCACCTGATCATGGGGAGCCAACTGACAAATCCTTCTTGCTCCATCTGCAGGGCTGCAGTGATCATGATTTTGGAGTTTGCATCCTGAGGAATACGGGTCAGCTAAGGAGTGAAGTTAAGCCATTGAACCTTAGGAAAGGGAGCTTCAGCTCTTCAAGGATGTAGTCACTGGGATCCCCTGAGAGACTGCCCTCAGGGCAAGGGAGTGGAACAGAGCTGGAAGATCTCTAAGAAAATCTTCCATCACAAGAGCTGGCAATCCCTGGAGTAGGAAATAGGGCAAGAAGGGCATGAAATGGAATGTATGAACAGGGAAATGCTGGTCAAACAAAAGGGAGAGAAACAAATGCACAGGCAGTAACAATATGGACAGGTAACCTGGGAGGTGTACAGGGGTGAAATTCTGTTGTGTAAGGACACAGTCAGGAAGGGGGAGGCAAAGCTGGAACTGAACTTGGCAAGGGATGCCAAAGAAGGCCTTCCACAGGTATGTTAACCAGAAAAGGAAGGTCGAAGAAGGTCCATCCTCTCTGACAAAAAGATGCTGGAAAACTGGTAACAGCCCATGAGGAGAAGGCTGAGGCACTCAGCAACCTTTTTGCCTCAGTCTTCAATAGAAAGCTCTCTTCCCACACCTCTCGAGTGGATGGACAACAGGATGGAGACTAAGGGAGAAAAGTGCTTCCCACTGTAAGGAAAGATAGGTTTGGTGGCCACCTGAGGAGCCTGAACATACAGAAGGGACCCAACAAGATGACTGCCAGAGTCCTGAGGGAATTAGCTGATGTAGTTGCCAAGCCAGTCTCCATGATATCCAAAAAATCATGGCAGTCAGGTGAAGTGTCATATGACTGGAAAAGGGGAAACATTCCCTTCCAACTTTACCCATTCTGTGATTGTGTGTTTTAATCCCTTTGGATTCTTTACCATTGTGTCCCAAAGATATTTTTCTCTGACTTGAGAAAAGCACAGCATTTTCCAACAGAGGTAAGAGGATTCCTGGTACTATTGCATGGACTCTAGTGCCTTTGAAAGTATTGAGAAGACAGACATCATATTAAAAAATGAGTGGAAAGATGCCACATTGAATATCCACAAGGTTAGGGTAATTAAAGCAAGAATTTTGAATCATGCCAGGTGTTCAGTCACATCTGTGTATTCAGGACTTAGAGAGAGCAATAGGGAGTTATGCACAACATATATAAATGGAATCCCTTATGTGGATGTACTCCAGGTTTGGATATTTTGGAAGCATAAAGAAGAGACTTGAGATTAAAGAGCATATGCAGAAGAGTCACATTGAAACTCAGCAGCCTCCTTATAAATTTTAGATCAGAAATACAAACTTGTGTTGAGAGAAATGCTTGTCTGAGGTGTTGTTTGGACAGGATCTGAAGAATCACAGACTGTGATGTATGAACAAAGGAACAGATTACAGACTCTCAGCACTAATTGCCAAGGCCTCCAGTTACCATTCCCCATGTTTTGATGTATTCTGTAGATTTATAATGGCCAAGGGCCTGATTCCCATTCCCATCACCCGACAGTATAAAGTGAAATAACAACGGAATAAAAGGATGTGAACACAAGTGAGAATCTGGCCAAATACCTATATCTTTTGAAGCTTTGGCTGGCACCCAGAAATAATCTGGAGACTGAATCTTCCTGGTTATTATCCAATTGTTGTAACCCAGATGTGCTCAAAAAAGGGCACAAGCCTCCAGCTGGGGGAAAGACAGTCTCCAAAGGGGTGACAAACCTGGCAGGAATGTATTGATTATGCTGGTGTTCAGCTGGTGAGGCAGAGATGGGGTTAGCAGCAGCCATGGGGTGATCACAAACAGCATGATGCTGTGGACCCTGGGTGGGTCTTCATCTCCCTTACAAGACATCAGAGGAGATTTGAAAAGCTGATCACCCCATTTTCCCCCAGGGGGACTGGCCTGAAAGCACTGGAGTCAAGCTGTATCACATAACAGAAGCTTTCTCCACATTTGTGAAATGCTTCCAAACCAAATTTCTCCATATTATCCAATGCAACAGTCTTTACAATAACTGCCTGTTCAAAAGTCACTTTTGTTTCCCCATCTATCCTGATGAATTAAAAAATTGAATCTTCCAATCTCAAATACTAGCTGCATATACATCATCCTGACTACTTATCTCAGGAAAGCAAAATATTTTCTTCAAGGTAAAGTTTTAAGAGTTAAAACCAACTCTGAGCTTGTAGCTTACTTGATATGGTTCACATTACTCTTCTGCATGACCAGACAAATTCAGAAGATTAATATGCTCTACCTGGCTTGTATTTTATATCTGAAGATGTCGTTGGATGCTGCGGGGAACCAGGGAAGCAGCCTTGGATTTCTCACGCTGCTCAAGAGAAAGGTAAGAGAAAGGAATTGTAACAATGATTATGGACCTGCAGGGTGTGTGAGCTGCGTGACCAGGGGTGCCACCTCTCTTGTAGGGGTGTCACCTCCCTTGCACATAGATCATGTCTGTGCTTGCTACCACGAGCTACCCTATATAAGTGTAGTGGTTCTTTAAATAAAGGCTCTTTTTTGCATCATTACACAAAGAACTTTGTTGCATTATTCTTTTCACTGCTCTCCTATAGCCCAAATGCAACATGAAGAAGGGCCTACTTATAGAAAAAAATATTTTTGAGTTCTATCCAATGTGGTGATAAAAGATCCTTGCTCTTTTTACAAACTTTAATTTGAATTCTTAGAGCACCACAGCAAGGTGGGGATTGAGGGCACCCTCAGCAACCTTGCAGGCACCACCAAGCTGGGGCTGGGTGCTGATCTCCTGGAGAGTGGGAGAGCTCTGCAGAGGGATCTGGACAGGCTGGATCAGTGGCCCAAGGCCAGTGGTGTGAGGCTCACAAGGCAAGTGATGGGTCCTGCACTCAGTTTTCAACAATCCCATGAAGTCTTACAGGCTGGGGGAAGAGTGTCTAGAAACTCATCACTCTCTACACTCTGATCACTCCCTACAATCATTTGTAAGGAGGGTGTATTGAGGTGGCAGCCAGTCTGTTCTGCCATGCCTGCAGTGAGAGGATGAGAAGAGATGGCCTCAAATTAAGACAGGGGATGTGCAGATTAGATATTAGAAGAAAAAAATATTTACCCTTTAGGGTGGTCAGACACTGGAACGGGCTGCCCAGGGATGGTGGAGTGACCATCCCTGGAGATCTTTAAGAGGAATCTGGGTCTGGATCAGGATCTGGTTCTGGGTGATGTGGTTTGGTAGTTCAGGGGTTGCAGTGGGGGTGTTGGGCACAGGGTTGGACTGGATGATCTTAAAAGTCTCTTCCAACCTTGATGATTCCAGGAAAGCAAGATGCTTATTCATGTTCTTGAACACTCTCTTCTTTACCAGGAAGGAGTGCCCTAAGTCTTTCAAAATAATCTGCATGATATCTGCTAGACTAGCCTAAGCACTCCAAGTCAGCTATTTCCTGTTACACAATGCTTGAGGATCACTTTCCGCTGCCTTCATCACATTCAGAGACTG
Source organism: Oenanthe melanoleuca (assembly GCF_029582105.1). Lineage (NCBI taxonomy): Eukaryota > Metazoa > Chordata > Aves > Passeriformes > Muscicapidae > Oenanthe > Oenanthe melanoleuca. The sequence goes on from NC_079335.1 coordinate 12,821,094, forward strand.
CAAGATGACACAATTCTCTTTCCCCATGCAATGCCACAGGACAGAGACAGGGAGTGACCTCTCAAGAGCTGAACCCTGTCAGATGTAGATGCCCCGATCTGCCTGGGCCAGTCCCAGCCCTGCTGGGACACTGTATGCCAGACCAATAACACCAAACATCAGGCTACATATGGACACCACATCTCATTCAAAATTAATTTATTGCTTAGTTAACAACAAGTAAGAAAAACAGTGACCATAGGGATTTTTCAGGGAAAGAAACTCTAGCTGATAAAGCATTTGTTTGCTCTTCCATCCACTCCTGCAAGTGTTTACTTCTGTTATCATTTGCCATGGAGACACATGCTATAATGTGAAGCACTTCTTGCTGAGAACTGTGTTTCCAATTTGTCTATTTACTCATTTCCCAACTTTGGGCCCAGCTGACCTTACTAATGATTAATTAATCTCAGCAGTCCCTGTTGGGAAGCAAGCATATAAATGTCTATGGACTGTATCAATCTTAATTGAGTGAAAAAAAAACTTGTCATCAATGCAGTGTCAGTGATGATAAAATTCTTTAATCTCATGTGGAAGGAGATCATATGGTGGCAACAATTCTCAGCTTTGTTCAAACTCAAGGAAAAAATCAATATGTGTTTATGGGTCAAAATAAGAAATTGATAGGAATTCCCAGCACTAGTGGTAGTGACTCCTAATGTTCAGAAAAACTAAGTGATATCTTTTGATCAGCAAAAAGCAGATGTTATCCCTTAAAGTGGTGACTTTCTGAGACACTTTCCATGGGCTACACTGAAAAAGCTGTCTTGAAGGAAATGCTGCCATATTTTTAGGAAACTAGCCTGACACTCAGCAGACCTAACATAATGGAAAACCAGGAAAAAAATCCTCTTATAGTTCAGCAGGAGAAGGTATCTTGGGTAATATTTTGTGATTGCTGATAGAGCATGACACATAAAGCCAGGTGCTTTCCCACAGCCTACAGTAGGATGGCTGTGATTTCAAATGTGCTACACTGCAGTGGGGAAACTGCAGGGGATCCTACAGGCCATGCAACACCAGCTGCAGAGGAGAAGAAACACATTCTGTTCTTTCTGTACTTGTCCTCTCAAAAATCTATAAGGAGAAAGCAGATGACAATTTTATTGACAGTTCAATAGTTTCTTGTACAACTAAACAAGCATTAATAAGGTAAATCTGCATAGATGGTATTTTCAAAAACTAATTATTCATTTACATAAAAATATTCCTCATATGGAAACAGATGAAATTATGGAGCATGGAATATATGAAACAGGACTTCATTTTTTGAAAATCCTGAGGATCTGAATGAAAGCCTTCTTTAGTCTGTTGGAACCTCCTGGCTGACTGCTGTGTTTAATAAATTTTATTTTGGGGATTGTTTTTGCATGGATTTCTGGTTGACCAGCTATACCTTATAAATGATGATGAATTGATTGAATATCTTTGGGGTAGTAGACAAGTGAGTGTACACTCATATTTTTAGGACTCAGGGACCCATTGCAAAATTCAAACATTCATACATAAAAGAGAGGTTCAGGTCCTGGGTTTTGGCTACAGCCCAAGTGTTATTTACATGGAGATATCACATGCAGAGGGCTGGATTCTGATCTCACGGTCAGAGGGGGAAAAGAGCAAGACTTCTTTTTGCTCTAAGGTAAGATCCATAGTCTCAACAAGAGCCACAGCTTAGCCTTGACAGGAGGTGGGACACTGGGACACCTTGAGTGCTGTGTCCAGTTCTGGGCCCCTCCATTCAGGAAGGATATTGAGATCTGGAGCATGTCCAGAGAAGAGCAAAAAGGCTGGTGAAGGGTCTGAAACATAAGGACTATGAGGAGCAGCTGAGGGAGCTGGGGCTGTTTAGCCTGGAGAAAAGGAGGCTCAGGGGAGACCCTGTCACTCTCTGCAGCTCCCTGAAAGGAGGCTGGAGCCAGGTGGGGTTGGGCTCTTCTGCCAGGCAAGAGTGACAGAACAAGAGGACTCAGTCTTAAGCTGCACCAGGGGAGGTTTAGGTTGGACATCAGGAAGTTCTTCACAGAAAGGATAATTTGGTGTTGGATTGGGCTGCCCACAGAGGTGGTGGAGTCATTGTCTCTGGAGGTGTTTAAGAAAAGACCAGATGTACTCAGTGCCATGCTCTGGTGGACAAGCTGGTGCTGGGTCATAGGTGGGACTTGATGACCTCACAGGTCTTTTCCAACTTAACTTTTAATGTGATTCTGGAAAGAGCAGTCAGTGTGCTGTCACTGAAGAAAGATCCCCCTTCTCACAGCTGAATATCCCAACCACTGAATGTTAGCACACTATCACCACACATTTTTTTGTCTTTTATTAAAGTGAGGTCTCCCCATCTATCCATAAGTAGTTTTGAACAAAATAATGTGGGGTAGGATGCTAGGGAGTGGCATGAGCCCCAGGGTCTCCAAATCCAGCAAGAAGGAGGAATTGGATCCTTGTCCTTGCCCTTTGTCTTCCATCAGGTCTGCAATATGTTTTGTGGGTCATACTCAGAACCCCCCACACACACACAGTATCCAGACATAGCTCCAGGATTTCCCATTACAGCTAGATGGTTAAAAATTGGTATAATCAGACTCAGAGCAGAAGCATGTTCACAACATCAAAAAAATGCTTTCAGTCTGGAGGTCAGCCTTTCACATTTCCTTTCATTTTGACTTCTCTGTTTCCCTCTGTTTCTGTCTTGAAATAAGCTTTTACTTATGGTTAACCTGGCTCTCAGTTCTGCTGCAGCATCCATCTCATTTTGTCTCCATAACAGAAAGTAAAATCATGTTCAGTGTTCTCTCAGTGTTTATTAGCAGACCTCCCAGTGCTGTCTTTGACTCACATCCCTGATAGAAAAGCTTTTCCTAGCAGCCTTGCCCTGCACACATAGTGCTATTTTATTATTCCTGGTGGGTTTGCTCTTTTCTTGCTCCTTATGAATGTCACAACATCCCTGTGCTCATTTCTTTCATGTGTGGAGCGGGGCCAAGGCTGGCTCAGGTGCAGCTCTCTCACAGGGCTTGCCCTTCCTCCTCCTCCAGCCTGATTCAGTCAGATGTCACAATCCAATGTTTATGAAACATCCCCATGGCAGCGAGTCAAACGTCACTGACACTGCATCATGGAGTGAATCAGGCAGAAGGATATAAAAGGGGAGAGCTGCTATTTATACACAGGCAGTATGGGGGCAGGCAAAGATGAGAACACACGTGGAAAGCACTCTCCAGATACCTAGTACATCACCCTTGGGTATTCTCCAGTGGGCACTGAGAGCAGCAGGAGAGCTCCCCTCCTGCTCAGCAGGCTCCCCATGCAGCCCTTTTCAGGGAGTTCGTGAAAAAGTGAAAAACCACTGACTCAGATGGACACAAAAGCCACTGAGCATGAGTGAGCAGCTCAGATGGAGGCAGGAGCTGGGAGCAAGAGGGAAGTGTCCTGGGGACTCCTGGCTGTCCTGTCTCATGTCTCTGGCTCTGAGAGGTTTGTTTCAGTTTGGAGAGCTCACTGATTGTGACAGAGGCACTTTTCTCTCCTTTGTCATCAACACTGATGGTTAAAACATGTGAGTCTGTGGAGGAAGAGGGAAACAAACACCCCTTTCAGAATCTGCTTTTCTCACTTTAACTGGTGTCATACTGGAGTAATGCCACCTGACTCCATGAAATGATTACTGAATGACAGCCAGAACCAGGCCAGCTGCCAGTAAAAGGTGTTGTTTCAAATTTCATCCCTCATCTGTGATGCAGAGTATGTTTCTCCCACAGTATTTGTATGGAACACAGTGGACAGGATGTGACAGCCCAGGGAACCACCCTAATTCCAGGTTTCTATGGTTGTTACCAGGATTATTGATGAAAGAAAGGAGAAAAGTAAAGAAAAGACACAAGTCAGCATCACACATAGCCAGTCTCATGTGCTCCTTCTGGGAACATCTTTAAGCTCAGAACAGTCTCTTCTCCAAAACAACTGTGAAAGGGCTGATAGGTCATGCTTGTTAAACAAGAGCTGCTGTTAGTCAAAAATACCACTTAAATAGATAAATGTTAGCATTAAAAAAAAAAAAATCAAATAGAAGGAGATTAAGACAGTTTTTTTGATGATATTTCTTGACACAGACACCAAAGGAACAAGATTGAAATTAAGATTTGACTTGATAATATCCTAAATCAGAAAAGAATACAGTATGTAATTGTTCTTTGATTTAAAAAAAATAAACCACACGTGACCACAAACATACAAGAAGAATTTTGAGCCTGAAAGGAAATAATATTTCAACTCTGACATGTGCCAGTGAACATAGGAGTGGTCCATTCTAAATTCAAATCTCGTATTTATTTAAACAAAATCCTTTTGGATAAGTAATGCAACATTCATGTGTTCAGGCAAACAACCTTTGTCCTGAATTCCAGGCAGAAGACCTCACTGAGATACAGCACAAGCTGGGATTGTCTTGAGCGGAGTTCTCTTTGTTTAGAATAGGACTGTAAGGCCTGCCCTCTCAAATTATATTAAATTATTTTAGGAAAATAAGTCAGTTGGAATAAAAAGTCTTTCTTCATTGAAGATAATAGAATTAGGCCTGCTATCTTTAATGCCATTGTTTACCCCCTTGCCCAGTCCCAAGTGTAACAAACTTTTGTTGTTCATCCCAAAGTGGCACAGCAGGATGGATGCCAAATGGAAAGAAATCAATTAATTACAAAAGGAAGTGCCATAGATAGTTACAAATAGCTGCACCTCCTGCTGTGAACAGAGCAGGAGCAAAGCCAGGCTGGCTGCCTTTGGAAGGGCAGCACTGAGAAAGGCACAAGGCAGAGCAGCTCTGGCACCTCTGCAGAGGATGTGGGACAGTCCCACAAGAGCTTTCCTGTTTGCTGTGCAGCACCAGGAATGTCTGGGGGAGAAATCCCTCCTGGGAGCACTTCACTGAAGGACATCCTCCTTGACTGATTAGACAACAAAGGGCTGCAAACACTGGCAGAGATCTTGATCTTGAGGGAGGACTTGCAGGGTCAGCTCCAGAGAAGGAAGTGAACTAACTCTCCAGCACTCAGGAGATAAGGGACTTCAGAGTACTCAAAAGAAGTGGAAAGTGCACTCCAAAAAAAGTAGATATGGATATTTAGATGTGTACAGTTCTTGTTCAGTGCTTGCCTTAATAAGGAAATTCCTACTGATATCAAATAGCCGGAGACAACTAATTTTATCAGCAAAAATAAATTAATATTTAAAATATTTGCATGGGGGTTTCAGCTTTCTACAATAAAACATCAAATGTTTCAGTAGGAAATTAATCCCTCTCAGAAGCTGACAACAAACTGTAAAGATTTTTCTCAACTTCTGAGGCTTAGTCACAGCTGCAGAGTATCTTCTGCAGCATCTCTGTCTTTCCACAGATTTGCTCCACAAATACAAACACAATCTGTCTTTTAGGTCTCTGAAGAAAGATAACAATGAAGATTTTACTCAGAATAGCATTACAGTTTTACCTGGATGCTTTTTAAAGCATTGATCTCAATTTTTCAGGCATTTTTCTCCACCACATTCTGGGATTTTATACATTGCTCAGTTTCATCAGTTCAGAGGTTGTTCAGGTATCTCAGTTGAATCATCAGCACTTACTCTGGTACTGCTTTCCACTTTCAGCAGCCAGACAGAGGGAGTCCCTGAGAAACTGTTGTTTTCACTATGTATTTACATTTTAGGGATCAGTTTCAAGACTCACTTGATTTTCTCCAGCTGTCCTACCCCTGATTCTAGAGTGAATCCTCCAAGTTACCAGAAAGTCTCACTTCTACACCCTTTTCAAACCTCAGCTTTTTGGGGTTTTTGGGTTTGTTCTTTTTGAATGTGCTTTATATTTAATTTTAGTGTCATCTTCCTTTTATTTACCTGGAATAGTTTTTCTCAGATATTGAAGAGAGATGCAATTCTAAACCATTTTAACTAATTGTATAGGTTTTTCACTTTTTTTCTCATGTAATAAATACTGCGATAGTTTCAATGAGAAACCATTTAAGTGTTCATCACCAAGGTAGGGAATAAGTTATTATAATACAAAGACAGTGAATATTTTGCCTTACTCAATTTCTCACTAAAATTCAGAATTTTTAAAGACTTTTATGAAAACCACTAAGCCATTTTCACTTTTCCAAGCTGAAGGTTTCTACTGCTTCCTATTACAATTATTGCAGTCTGGAAAACAATCTCTGCATATGAATGTCTGTTGCTACTTTTCTGAGCACCTCTTCAACATCTATGTCTTTCCTGGGGACAGAATAATTACAACCAATCTTTGAACCCTAAATTCTGATTTATTTTAGACTGAAAACAATGTCAGGGTTTTTTTGCCATCCAGTCTTAAATGCTTTGGAAGTCTATTTGTCTTTATAATTGTTTATGTTTTCAGAAAATGATCAACAATTCCATTTTAACTTCTTTGCTGAGCAATATTTGATGATCTCATGTTTGAATGTCAGTGGTATTTTTCTAAATGTGGCTTACTTTGTTTTGACATTTCCTCTGCTTGCAGACACTTATAATTGTAAGATTATTCTGCATCTTTTGACACTTTGCTTTTGGTTTGACTGTCCAAACCCACTTCCTAAAGTGTTTGTGTAACCATAAAACTGAAAATTAGTGGAAAGACCTTCCATGCTGCTTGAGATGAGAAGGTCTCTGAATTCACAGAGAATGAGAACAACTGAGAATAGATGGCACCCAAAAGCTAAACCATCAGCTTAAATTGCTACCCAATAGCTATTATCTAAATCTATTTTGCTATACCTGGTGTTTCTTAATTTGTTTGTTTTATATAGTTGTTCTTCCTTTCTCTTTCATGTAATTAGTTTTGATTGTTTTTTGTTATACTAAATGCTTAACAGGTGTTATGTTATTGAGAATGTAGTTTTCGATTAAAAATTTAATTGTAACTGTTCTTCAGGAATAATAATGTATGCAAACAATGGTAAAGAAGTTGACATTTAAGAAAACAAAACAAAATTGTTATATTCTCCTTGTATGTAGCAGATCATAACTGTACCCAGTTAGCCTAATGTTTCAGCCAGGTGATATTTATATAATATAATGCACATGGAGCATTATATTATCCTGAGAGCATTTTCATATAAACACAGTTCAGTGCATATCCACTGCCAAACTGCACACAGATAAGTACAGTGTATAGAATATTGTCACCATAATTAGTGATCAGATAGACTCAGAATTTCTCCTACTGAGAAGCTCAGGAAAACAATTGCTGTAACACTACAAACCATCCCTGTCTGTCATAAAGCAACAGAGACTCTCTTGAAATTTGTCTATTTGCACATTTTTCTCATGCTAAGAAACAGATGTAAGGGGCAAACTATGGGCATCTTCTATCCATGACTGATGAAGGTGACCTTTGTCTCTCTAGCATTGCAACTTCAATTTAGTCCAGTGATAAAAAATTTCTGAGAACTGCAGGTTCAGGGTCACTTGGAGAACCTGGCATAATCTGCTGTGCCTAATTTCTGCAAGATTTCTGCCAACCTTTTTTTCATGTGTTCACTGAGCAATCACTCCCTTCAGTGCAGAAGGATTCAGAATTTTTTTCTGTGCAGATCTGCACACAAATTGTATCCCTATAGGATCAGGGTGGGGAGTATCCAGCACACAAACTTTGCTTCACAATGAACATGGACTGGCATGCACTTTCCTTGAACCCCACTTGGAGAAAGGAAGAATTTCAAAGCTCAGTTAACAACTCAGAGGAGGTGATGTAATTTGTTTTGGTGATATTTCTCAGTTACCACCTATTTAAGGCTGGCAGTTTTAGATGATTTGTGGTGAACAAATGGGCTTTAATCAAACTTCCTTTTAAAAAAATAACAGAATCAGGTACAGCAAGTTGACAGGGAAAATATATAAGTTTAACTCTCTGTGTATAATGCTGGCTGGAACACTAATTTACTTCTAAGCAAAAAGCTATCATTTGTGCACAATGGTTCAGCATGTAGAAAAGCTGCCAGAAAAAGCACATTTGGAAGCATTCATTTGGGGGGAAAAAAGATGTCCAAATCATTCAGCATTTACAAAACATAGCTGATTTTTTTTTTTTTTTTTTTTTTTTTTTAAGTTTAGAACCCCCAAGCTGATGGACTCAGAGCCTCAGCTGTGCCATCTCCATATTTTGGTCAACTATGAGGAAGATAAGCTTGTGAAAAACAGTTGCTGAAGGCAACCCCGTTGCTGAACCAGTTGCAGAAAATCAGGGTGGTGGTCTGGAGCTGTCTGCCATCCCTCCAAGGAGCTGCACTCTGGGCTCAGCTCAAGGGAAGTTCCTGCACACTTCCTCACCTGCCCCTGCCTGGGGTCAGGTCATTGTGGAACCCCCCAGTGCCTTGTCCCCACACTGTGCACCTTCCACCCCTGGCCCCTCCTTGGGAAGCTTCTTGGTCTTTTGGCAGGACCCATCTGACCTCAGAAGAGGAGCATTTCCTAACTGAAGAACTCACAACCTCCCCATGACTTTTCAAGTCTCTGAAGAGGTGTATTGACAAAAGCACCTCTGTGTTCTATTATTTATTTAAGACACAGTTGTGCAACGTTTAGATCTTCAGCCTCTCACTTCCCTTCCTCAACAGCTCCTCAATTCTGGAATTGCCTAAATTTCAGATGATTCTCCCAGTAAAATTCCCCAGATACTAAACTGTCTCTTGCCAGTCACACCCAGAATTGCTTAATTCTTGACAGTGCTGAGAAGCCAGGCACTGAATTCATGCCTGAATTTTGTCAGAATTTATAGTCTAAGCTTATCCCCATGTCTGGCAGCACAGCACTGCATTTTCTGGGTGCACGCTGCCAGACAGGACCTAGCACAATGCAGAGAGGCAGGAAGGTTCTGCATCTCTTCTTCTGCTTGACCCCAGCAGTCAGGTCAATCAGCTAAGCATGGGAAGATTCCTCAGCAAACTGCAGGAGCTGCAGTCTCTGCTCTGCACAGAAACCCCAGTGCTGCAGCACTGCCCAGCCTGCAGAGCAGCTCCTGATGCACACAGGCTGCGTCTGACTCAGTGGGCAGTGGGAGTCCTTAACCCTACACAGGGCACAGCCCTTCCCAATGGCTGCACAGGAAATTCTCCCACTGGCTGCCCCCATACCTTCTTGCCAAGACTCTGGCACAGCTCCCTGTCCTTATGCCTGGCAGCCAGGAGGCTCTGGAGCACTTGTCACACCTGTGCTTCTCTTCTGTCCCAATATTCCATGGCTTTCCCTAAAATTAAAACTGTGCAGTTATAAGACAGTACTCTGACTTTAGCAGGGCAAGAGGTGCCTGGGAGCTGGGTTCTCCAAAGTCTGTCCCCTTTCATGGGTCTAGGCCTCCATTTTGGTTCATTAGTGCATTTTGAAAAGGATGTTTCTGTCTTCACAATGCAGTTTAGAATTGGAAAATGGGGCCTAATCTCCTTAGCTCATTTTGGAAACCTGACTAGGAAGTCATTTGGACTTTTTGCTTTGCATTTTCACTCAGATTCTTTCAGGATCTGGCTATGAACATGTTATCCATGCAACTTGTCACTCTGTAGACCAATTCCCAAGCATGGTGTGCCAGTAAAAAAGATGCTTAAAGTGCTTGAAAATTGCCATACCTGGCTGGCTTCAGCAAGAAACCTCTGTTTCCTGACACCATTATCTTACCAAGAAAAATACCCCACAGGCATCTTGGCCATCAGTGCTGTTTCCTGCCTGTGTCAGACAGACATGAGGTTGAGACATTAAGCCTCAAAAGCAGTAAGCCTTCCACTCTGTTATACAGACTTATGTGAAGACAAATGCATTAAATGCCAAATTAACACACTGAGTTTTATACACAAAGGCATGAAAATGAATGGAGGTGTTCAACTTCCACTTCCAGGGCTGCTGTGCAAGCTAACATGTGGACATTCACGAGGGAAGTGTTTCCTGCAATGACACTGGTGTTCTTATTTAACTGATTTATTGGAGTCCTTTCCCCTGTTTCATGTAAATTCTTCCTCTGCCATGTGTTTTATCTTCTTTTATCTGGATTTATCAAGATTTCTCATCAGCAGCCAGAGGGGACATTTGCAGTATGAATGAAATTGTAGTGTTAGATTTATCTGTCTCTAGTCATCACATAATCATAGGAGTGCTGTTTGGAAGAAATGTCTGAAGTTCATGTTCCAACTTTCCACTTGCAGCAGGAGTATCACCAATCTGATGAGGTCAGCTGTAGTTTTGCCTCACACAGCATTGAAGTCCTCCTAGAACAGATTTCACAACCTCCCTGGGTAGCTCTACCCACACAGCAGAAGAGGACAGCAGCTTCCCCTGACCTGCCTACCAAAATCCTCATCCTGTTCTCAATGTGGAGTTTGCTCTGTTTGCAATGACAGTGCAGCTGTGGCTCGTGTTCAGCCTGGCACCTGCCCCTAAACCTGTCATTGAGCCAGAACTAACCCTGAGCAGGGCTTATTGCTCTGTGCTGAGCCTCACAGGGGCTCTGCTGGTGCAGCCAGCTTGGCTGAGGAGCCTGGGCCAGGGGCTGTGTCCCCCAGCCAAGCCCAGCTCAGCTTTGCTGTGCCTGTGCTCACTGTCCAGCCTGCTGGGACACAGAGCAGCCTCTTGCAGCACCCCTGGCCTGTCTCCCCTTTCTGGCAACAAGATAAACTGGGAGACTTCACCATGGTAATCCAATGAAAGAATCAAAGCAAGAGGGAATATTTTCAGTGGTTCGGCCAGCTGTCCAGCATTTGGGATCCCCAGACATAATTAAGGTTTGTCTTGTAGTTCCAAGCTTCCTGAGCACAGGCAGAAGCAGTTTCAAGCAATTATTCTCAAGATTGAGCCACAGACAACACTGTATAACATGTTGGGCCAGAAATTTTACTTCTCTGGGCTAAGGGCCAGGTATTTAGCCACTAGAGGCACCTTGTGCCAAAACACATCTCCACCTATTATGGAAGGTGATAGAGTGAATATTACACTAGAGCTTTGCTATTCCTGACTGAAGTGTGGAACACTCTAAGATTACATTTTGTTCATTACCAGATGAAGATATAATCACCAACATCTGTAAGAGTTTTTTCTACTCAGTTAAAAGAGAAAGCAAGATCACATCATAAATTAATAAAGCAACAGTTAATGCCATCATATTCTAAACCATCCTACTTTATTTTTATAACAAGTTCATTTTGATTCTTCATATGTATAGATAAATCTGAACTATTGTATTTTGCTTGAAGTGATAAAATTTTGCTATGAGGATATCATTTATACATTCCTTTATCTTTTCCTGAAAAGATTTTTTTTTGTGTTGTGAAAAACTTCATGCAGTAGGAACAGCTATGCTGTGCTATGCTAGGCACTATGACTTAGTTTTTCCACTTCAATATTCTCTACAAATAAGCTCATATGCTTTGACAAGTTGTCCAAGATTAAAACAACTGGGCTCTGCTATTCTATACATGAAAGAAATACTTACCTGTTACTCATTTACCATTAAACAGAGCATGAGGTAGAGTGCAGCAGCTCAGCACAAAATTGTACCTGCCCACTTCCATTGTGAGCCCCATTTTCTGTGGCAATTGCTTCATCTCAGTAATAACAATTTTTCCTGTTCCCCCACAGGGGAACACACCTGAGAGTGGATTCACAACATGGGTCTTATCAGGGCCACCTTGAAACAAGCTCTGAGGATAGTGATTTGTTGGGGTGGGTCCGTCTGGTGGCTGAAATTCAGCTGTTTGAAAATTCTGGGAAAAGATCACCAAAACAGAGTTAAATTCAATAAGGTAATCAGCCTGATAAAAGAGCAACCAGGCCACATGCCAGAGGACCAACCTGGAGGAAGGAAAAAGAGAAGCAAACCTGCCAAGCCTAGGACAATCTCCAAGGAAAGACTCACAGGAAGCATGAGGTCAGAATTGGAGCAGGGTGTGCAGAGTCTGGGAAACGGGTCTGCAGCTTCTCTAGCACTTTTTAAAAAATTGTTATTGAAAGTGAATGTGTTTCAGTAACCATTCTGGTAGTATTGTCTGCCTCATATATCTGGCACACAGCCACTGCTGATCAAGAACCAGGAGATAATGAACAAATCCCTGCCCTTATGGTATCAGAGTCACATTCCAAAAACACCTTAGAAACCTGGACTAGGCAAAACTGACCTGGCTTTTCCCAGGCCCACTTGGCTTACAAGCACATGGGATTCAGCAGTGATTCAGAGCACTGGTATTCATCCAGAGCCAAGCTGCAACTTCTGCACATCATGTTCCTTGGAGGGATGCACGACCTGCTCCAGTCAGTTAGCAAACTGAAAGCATCATTCAGCTCCTTGTAGCACCACAGCAAAGCTGGGGGAGGCTGCATGGACCCAGGCCAGGCCACAGCCAATCCATTCTGGCCCCTCTAAGTTCACAAGCCTGTAAAATTTTTTTCTGTTGTTTCAAATCAGCTAAATTCTGATTATTTTCTTATTAAAATATTAATTACTGTGAACACTTGGTCCTGAAGCTTAAAATTCTTAAAAATATAACAAAACCAGAATATTTCAAGCTTCTACATCAGCATCAGACAACCAAAGACAGACACTAACTACAGACAACCTACACAAAACTACACTAACATATATTCTCTCTATGCTGGCTTTTCTTAGAATCATCTCAGCCTAAAGAACTTAGTGTTTATCAAGGTTGCCCTAAGTTGCTTCCTCAGTACTTTGGAAATTTTGGTAGTGTGGTTCACAGGGCCATGTTCTAGATCATAACCAATGTCCTCACACCAGATTTTTTGATATGCTGTAAGATTGTCCAGGAATGGACATTTCTCAGGAGCTGATCCAGTTGCAGAATAAGTCTTAGGACATGCACTAAGCTGCAGGTATTCTAAAGTCTGACTCTGTGGAGCCATTCATGGAACAAACAAAACTGAGTACAAGACTCCCAAATCAGCTTTACAAGAGACAGTGAAGTTGCTTACTTGTGAAGTTGAGGTTTTCTTTTTCAGTTTTCATTTTGTCCACTTCCTTTGCAACGTGATTGGCAAGGCTGCAAAATACTGTTCATATGCCACACATGGAAAAATTATTCTGCTCCCAACATATTTTTTTCCATATTTAAACCATCAGCAACATTAAAGGATGTCTGCAGCATCCAGGTGTTTCCTACAGCAACACATACCTGATACAGATCTCTGGTCCCACAGGCTGCCACTTTTACATCCAGAGTGCAGGGGAGGGATCTGGACCAACACCACCATTTTATGCAATGCTAAAATCTATGCTCTGGAGAAAAAACAGCTGCAATATAAACACCAACCTGGCTGCCAGCTGGCTCTACTTGTTGAAACAAGAGCAAATCCCTTCCAATGTAATCTTTACCTCAGGAAGGGTGGAAAAAAAAGAGGCACAACTAACACCAAACAGTGTGATGTATCCCTGCACTGTACATTCTAGCTAGCCAGAGAACAGCAAGGTAAAGCTGGTTATCAACATTTCAGATTTAAATACACTGCTCCTGACCCAAACTGGAACACACACACTGCTGTGGGATATGGCACACAAACACTCTCATTTCCAGGGGAAGAATTTGCAAGAAATTTAGAAAAGGTATCTGTTGCTAATCAATGAAAACATTGATAAGAGGAAGCCTTTCCTCACTCCTCCCTTAATAATATTTCTAACAGCAAAATTTAGGGTGTTTTCCTTTTCCTCAGCAAATTTTTTTTTTTTTTTTTAACCCAGGAAAAGACTGTGAAATAAAACTTGAACAGTTAGCAAGGTTTTCTTTTTGTACAACAGAGACACATGGCTAGCTGTGATTTTTAAACAAAAACTAATTTAAAAGATTGTATGCCAAGGGGAAGGAAAATACATTCTTTGAATTAAATATTATTTTCTTTGCAGGTACTTATTTTCTCTTAGTTTTTAGCAGAGAAAAGCTATTAATATCTTTGGAAGATCCTATACAGGCCATTTAGAGCTGACCAGAGATAGGCAGTGGTGAAATCAAGCAGAGCAACACCAACTTTAATCTGTAATTGCTCAGGGTCTGACACCTCTCTGGGCCATTGTTGCAACCTGGCAGGAGGTTCAGGAATCCCTGAAAGCCCCAAATGATGGAGCAGGGCCAGAAATTCAGGCACTGATGAGACCAGAAAAGCAGCTGGTGGAAACCAGACCCTTAGGGAAACCTTGGTTTGGAAATGTAGCTCTTCACATACCATGTTTTGGGTTTGACAAAGGCAAAAACCTCCAGGGAGAAAAAATGGGTTTGTTTCCCTAGGCCTATTCCAATTGAATAGCACTTTTAGATATGGCAAAGACACTTCTGCCACAAGCAGAGAGAAGCAAAGGGAAGTCTGCTGCTTCTCTTTTTTTTAATTTATTTTTGTGCTATGATTTTCACTTTTCAGGGCTTTTATTGCTCAGAGGTTTCCCCCACCTTGGTGAGAACAAATGCAAAATACTGAATGCAAATGAAACAGAAGATGACGCTCATCAGTGATGTTCAAAACAAATTGAAGGTTCATGTCTGATACCTATAGCTTGACAACATTTTCAGTGGATCCTCAGAATAATTTAAAAAGAAGATTCCTGACAAGGTTTTATTGCTGAATGGATTCAACAGCAATGCCAGATTAAGGACTTTAATTTTGGCTCTCACAAAGTTTCTCCCAACTCTACTGATTTCAAAATAGTTTTGGAAGACATGGAAATGTCAAAAAAAGATTCCATTGCTAAGTGTACCCCAAACACCTGCTAAAAGTGATGAACTTACTTAATGTGAAGTAGCCTGCCATATGCAGTGTTGGGTATATTCCACTATATATTCATCCATGAACCCAGTTTCTTCTTGGAAAACAGTTTTTCTCACAGTACTAACTGGTCAGTCAGCCAAACGGCTTGGGTAAGAAGTTCTTTAATGTTTTTAAACACTTAAACAAAATTAAATGTTGACTAACTCAATTTAAAACAGAAAAAGGAAGAAAGAAAAATAGGAATTTACCACCAATGCCTGAAAGCTTTTGTTTGGTGCAGCGTCACTGAAGTTACTGTTGCTCTATTTTCATCAAGTTGCCTGACAGGGCTCTCTCTGCAGTGCCTTTTAAACAGGCTCTGTGGCACAGTTTGCCAAAATTTCAAATGCCATGACTGTCAGTAGTGCAATTATGAGTGGGTGAGGTGGTGGTTGTGAACTCACAGCCCTTCCACCCTCTAATACAATTCAGATGTTTGTTTTATCAGGGGGATTCATTTCACCCTCTTGCAACTTTATACCCATCTGAGCAGACAGAAGTGAGGTTTAGCCTTTTAGTGCTGTTATACTGGCCAAAACATGAGGCCATTTTTGTTTTTAAAATATAATGTAAAAAATGGACAAAATACAAATAAAATCAAATGAAATAAACTTTGCATGGCAGCACTCAGATCACTTCCATCCCCTCACAACTCCTGGGCCACAGAACCACAATGATTTCTTTCAGTCCATATGCTCACACCCAAAAATCTGCAGAGCTCAGTGAGGCCTGGGGTAGATGTGGTTGTGACATATCCAACTGCTCCAGGAGAATCCAAGGTGACTCTGACCATCAAAGATCATGAAAAAATTAACTATGCCTTGGAATTGTAAGCAAATTTATAGTTTCTGTTGGTTTGTTGTTTGTTGTTATATTTGGGGTTTTTTTTTGGGGGGGGGGATAGGATTTAGGGTCTACAGAAAAAAAATCCCTGCATTTAGGAAACTTTTGAAGGTTATTCAATGCTTGTTTCCTACTGAGAACTTTAATCTGATTGAAAAAGTGAAGCAATAAAAAAATAACATGCATCTATGGAAAAATGGCAGAATCATGAAATTTGTGAGTTTTCTGCTCTTGTCTGGTTGTGGCCCCTGAAAAGCAATGGTACAGAGATGTCTTACTGGAAAAACAGGACTATGACCTCAGTGTTCTTACAGAACATAGAATCATTTAAGTTGGAAAAGGCCCTGAATCTCAAGTATAAGTGTTAACCCAGCTCTGCCAAATCCACCACTAAACCACATCCAGAAGTGGCACATCTGCACTCTTCTTACACCTCCAGGGATGTGACTCCACTTCTTGCCTGAGCAGCCTGTTCCAGTTCTTGACAATGCTTTCAGTGAATTTTCCTAATATCCAACCTAAACCTCCTCTGGTGCCACCTGAGGACATTTCCTCTGATCCTGTCCCTTGTTACCTGGCAGAAGAGCCCAGCCCCACCTGGCTCCAGCCTCCTTTCAGGAGCTGTAGAGAGTGACAAGGTCTCCCCTGAGCCTCCTTTTCTCCAGGGTAAACACCCACAGCTGCCTCAGCTGCTCCTCATCAGACTTGTGCTCCAGACCCTTCCCCAGCCTTTTTGCCCTTCTCTGGACACACTCCAGCCTCCCAAAACAGCTGAGGCAGCCAAGTGAGCCAAGATGGGCAGTTCCCTGCAGGAACATCAGAGCTGTGTCCTCCCATAGAGCCTTTACACCTTTGCTTGGAGAGGTTCAAACAGATTTCAAATTTCAACATGACATGCTGAAATTTGATGTGCTGTGATTTATGAGTACCAGAAAAAATGCACAAAAGTTACATTTTAAGGGCATTTAAAAAAATTTGACATAACAGGGAGAAAGAACTATCAGAAAATCTGCACTGAGGAATCTTATGGTCTCTAGTCCTGAGAGCTCTGGGGGAACATCAGAAATTTTGAGTACATTTATAAGTTCTTTTCTTGCATAATTTGGTTACATCTCACCTCTGCTTGCAAAGACTAGACTCACTCTATCCCCCACACAGTCTCTTACCCTCCTGCAGCATCCACTGCTGATGAGCACCTTCTGCCCTGGGGTCATGCACTGAGTGGAGTCTCACTGCCAAGCACAGAGCAGTCTGCTCCCTGCTCCTGCTTCATGCCCAGAAAATGGATGGGGCAAGCAGACAAAACGATGCTCACAGCTGCTCCAGGGCCAACATCAGTGCAGGTGATGGGTGACTGCCAAAACACTGTGTTCCACAAGCACAGGGAAAAACACTGGTGAAACTCCTAGCATGATCCATGCTTATACATGTATGAGGAGACAGGGTCACAAGCATCTTCTGACTTTTCAATGGCATCTGGGAGCCTTTTGGGTTAAATTGGCAGCAATCTCATCTTCCTAGTGGACTTCCCATAGCTGTAAAAGTGTTTAGATTATCTAAGGTAGTAAAAAACTTCCATCTGTACAAACTTGATGCTCACTATCTTCCACTGAAGGGATACACTTTGGAATTTCTAGGTGTGATTTATGCTCTGCAAAAGTCACAGGACTATTCACTAGTCAGCAACAATTTATTGTGCTCCCATATGGAAAAATAAAATTTGGAAAGAGAAAAGAGAAGGATGATCTCAGCATGGAGCCTATTAGAAGATAAGGATCATGATTTGCCATTGTCCTCCTGAGAGATTTCATTCAGACCTGGATTTTGTATATAACTCAGAGAATAAGCATGAAATTAGGGCCAGTCTCATTGAAGGAGAGGAAGAGGGAATTGGGGTTACATCCCTGGAGTACAATTCAGTCACTCTGGGCTTGTATAGCTACACTGTACATAGCAGTCCCAGCCATCATTGATCCCAGCAGGAAGGGGAGGATGAGCATTTCAGAGCAAAAGGGGAAAGAAATCAAATCCAGATAGAACAAGATCACACATTTCAATTTGCATCTGTATCATCTTTGAAGTTGTGGTTGCAATTATTGAACGGAGATGACTGGAAATGTCTTTCATTCCAAAATGTCTTGGTTGCACTGGGTTTCTCTTTTAGCATGTCAAATCAATTAGCTGGTGTTTGGACAATGCTTTGAAAAGAGGAAGTGAGATCTTACATACACACACACACACACATGCACATGTGTAGCCCCACAACCTTCTGTGCAATTAGTATTTGTAAGAAATGGAAATTGATGTTTTAACTAGAAGAAGAAAGATACAAAACAGATATTTAAAGCTTAAGTTACTTTCCAGATCTTATTAAACTTAACATTACAAAGAAATCATGTTGCTTGGGGAAAAAACAACAAAAGGAATGAGAACAATAACTGAAAAGTAAAGGATTTTGAAAGTTTTCATTTTAAATGAAGTTTAAGACTGTGTGGGTACAAAACTAAATCTGCAGCTCACTACAGCATTACAGACATTGGAAAGTAATGTTTCAGCACCTTCTTTCATCACTCCATTGTGTTCTGTCAATTTACTGGTGTGGTAGTACCAAGGCAAATGTATCATTTTCCTTCAATTACTATGTCATAATAAAAAAGTAAATGGCAGTGTGAATAGCTATTAATCCATAATAGCAGCACAAATCAAATAACAAAATAACAAATATGTAACAGTTCTTGATGACACCTATACAGATACATCTTTTTTTTCCTTGCTGTTCTCCCCAGTTTCATTACCATTCATGCCTGGCTAAGTAGATGTCAGAATTTATCTAGGTGAAAAATATGGTGAAATTTTGAGAGAATTAAGCGTTATAGTTCCAGATTGCTATAAAATACCCTATGATTCAAGAAAGCTGGGCAAATATTTGAAATCTATTGCATTCAGGGTGTTCTTGGTTGGCACATTTTAATGTCTTCTACTGTAGATTTAAACTAAACCTCTGACTCCAGTGTTGTTCTATCAGTTTTTCCATAATGCTCCATTCACTGGACTCCACAGAGCTACCCCTGACAGTGGGTATGCAGAAGGAAATAATTTGTCTCTTCTGACAAATCTCTCTAGACTGATAAACATTAATTTACAATTCATATCTCAATCAGAAAAAAAATAGTACCTTGGAGTAATATAAATACATTTTGATAATTTGATGTCATAATGAAACAACTGTGCTAAAGGTACTCTAACAATGAGGGTGTGCCTAAATAAACACTTTGGTTTAGCTGAGGGGGACATTTTTGATGTTAACATACCAATGTCCCCCCAACACCCCTTGTGTGTCACCTCACAGAGCAGTCTCAGAGCACACACTGAGACAAAACCCAAGTGAAACAAAAGCAGAAGATGAGCTCCAGCTGTTAATGAGCTTCCAGACAGTGGGGCCAGACCAGAGCTATCTGGAACTGGCCCCCAGCTGGTACAACCTCATGCAGCAGATCCACAGCACCAGTTCTCTGCTATCAGCTCCTGCTAGGCATCACTACAGTAAATGTGGAAAGCCCCAGGGTATTGCTTTAATTCCTCTCACTTCCCCATCCTCCTGCATAAAACTGTACTTACTAATTCATATTTTATTAATTTATATTTTTGAAGAGCCTGGGATCCCCAGTGGAATATTGTATATAATTGCATTAACTGCCAGCAGAGAAACAAGAGCTTCTCCTTGGAGAGCTTCTAATGAGCTAAAAAGAGGACATGGGATTAGATGGAGATGGATAGACCAGTGACTGTGAAGTGACAGTGCAAGAACATGAGTCAAACGGCTGATCAGAAAAAGAAGACACCTTCTCAGCACTGAAAATCAGATAAGTGATGGAGATTAGGCCAAGAAAAACTCTGAGAAAAAAGAAAAGATTGCATTTGATATGACAAAAAAGTTGCAGCTCAGAGGACAGAAAGAAGGGTCAAAGCTATGCTTTAGAAAAATGTGTTTTACAGCACTAGTGCACAGGGATAAAAATGGTCCACAGCTAAAAAAAACCCAACTTTGTATCCAAAATGCTATCCAAGTTCTGCATGACCTGAACTAAGGCACCAACCTTCAGCACATGATAACAATTCTTTCTTCTATCCAGAATCACTTCAGAGATGGAAACATCCCCTTTAACACTTCCATTACCAAATATATTCCATGTCAACAGCGGAAACAGAATCTTAAAATAAAAATAGGAATTTCCCTTTTCACTTGAAACTCTTGGACAGTGGTGCTTTCAGCTGGAGAAATCTTGTGACAAAAAGGGACCTGTGAGCATGAAAACAAAAAAGACTATGTAGCAGACAAGTGAAAGAGGATATTGATAGTGCTGTTATCACCACAGTGAAGTGATTTAGAAGGCATGAATTTAAAGTACCAGCTGTTCCATTTACTTTTCCTGCTTTCAACACAGCACACATTAGTGAGGACACTGGGGAGCTGTCTTCTCCTGCCCAGAACAGGAACATGTCCTGATCTAAGAGCAAGGGAAAACAAGAACTCTGAAGACACTGAACTAGCTTGGGCTTCTTGTGGTGACTGAGCCCCCTTTAAACTCAGAGCTATTCAGCTGAGGAGATCTTGAGCAAAGTGAGCACTTGCTTCAAGTGCTCAGTGTACTTCCAGACTCACACAAAAGAGCTTTAGTACAAACAAGAATCAGGACTGTAAGTGCAAAGCACTTTGCTTGGTAGAGTATTCCTTATTTTCAGTGTACATCAGTGAAGAACCATATTATACATATTCAGCACAGGAAACATTTTTCAGCTGGCCAGACAGCTGCCAAAAGGAAGTCACATCATTCCCCACTTGGAATCCAGACAATATGTATGGTCTATCTTTTACATCTGCAGAAGAAGATCATCAGCTTTATCAAATTGTGTTTATTGCTTTGGTTTTTGATCAGCACATTGTGGCAAGAACAATTGAATTTAATTTATGAGTTAAGGATGAAAATCAGGTTTTTCCTGTGGTGGAAGCAGTGCTGCAGCTGGTGTCAGGATGCACACTTAGGCATTAGTTCCATGGATGGTCCCAGAACTGGTTTCTGTAGAGGTGACATGAGGGACTGAACTGAGACAGAATTGATCTTTCTGCCAGCCTCAAAGCAAAGCCTTTGCCTGATTTCTGCAGGAGGTGTCCAGGTGGAAATTTTGGACAGCCACAGAGATTTCACCAGACAGTCCCTGCTGTGTTTGGACCATTTGAAATGCACTACTCATGTGCTGCAATGTGTCAGCATCCAGGGTGGAGAGTCTGGCCAGGCTGAGGGACTCCTCCAGGCAAATCCTGCTGTAGAATTCAGAAAAGTGCACACAGATATTTATAAATAGTCAATAGAAATCATTCCTGTAGGTGCAGAAAGGCTTCCCAGGGAAGTGGTCACAGCACCACAGCCTGACAGAGCTCAAGAACAGTTTGGGCATGGCTCTGAGACACCTGGTGTGATCCTTGGGGCTGTCCTGTGCAGGCTTAGGATTTGGGCTTCAATTATCCTTGTGTGACCTTCCAACCCAGGATATTCTGTGTTTCTCTGTAGCCCAGCACAGTCCCAAAAAAGAGAGGCAGAGGATCTCACTCTGTCTAGCTGAAGATCCCCTCCCAGCAGAGTTTCATCATCACCCAGGCATGGACTGGCCTTCCTGCTCAACAGATTTGACTTTTTGGGTGAATGTTACCCTGTGCAAAGGTCCCAGTAAACCAGTTTAGCAAAAGCTTTGCCCCTGGGTGTCTGTGTAGCAACTTATTCTCTCTGGCTGTGCCTCCTCTCCTCCTGGCAGCTCCAGTGCTTCACAGCAAGGACTGCCTTCCTGGCCTTCAACTTCACACAGACAGGCTCTATTTTTCCCTTTTTTTCTATTATTTATTTTAATTTATTATTAATTATTATTATTTTTATATTTATTCTTATATATTGTATATATAATTATATATATAATTATAATTAATAATAAATTATTAAATTTAATAGAAAATAATATTTTCTATTATTCCATTTTTTCCTGGAACATGGAAAAAATATCAGATATCTTTCTTTTGGTACACCCATAAGAACTATAAATTCCTTTGTATGTACACAAAGTGGGTCACCCTATCAACTCACTGACCCTAAATTCACATTGATAACCACAGAAAGACATATATGGTCTGCAACTGAACTCTTAGCTCTAGTTCTGTGTTTTGGACAAAGATAATTATTGCTCTTGCTGATATCTGATGAAGGTGTTTATCTACTTTATGTTGACATGCTGAATGAAAAGGTACAGGATTATTAAGCAAGTTTCACCCAGTTCCATCACACAAGATCAATGAAAAATCCAGTTGAGAATTTCTTGGCCAAAGTCTAATTAACATTATGCTGGTTTACATCAGTGCATTATTATAATTGACAAAGGATAATGGAACAAGTTTTAAAATTAATGAGTAATCCTGACTTTCTCTGGCAGCTTTAGCAGGAACATACCAAAGGTGTTTGTTGTAAACATTAGAATCACTAAGGATTGTTACCCAGGTTAGATACAGATTAACTCATTGACTCTATTTTAAAGGATATGATTGCCCAAAGCAGTGTTTTACCTAAGCTGGTGCAGTAAGAGCCAGTTTGCCTGTGGAATTTTCTGCAAAGCAATAGGGTAAAAGTCATTCTTTTGTGAAATTGTCAGTGCATGGGAGGATTATGTTCACTGCACCCATCTCTGCCACAAAGTAAAGGCTCCCTGTACAAAAATCTCTCCCTGCCCAGAACTCCTACCAGCCCTCAGAGTCTGATGAACATAAAGCTTTCCCAGAAATGTCTTTGCCATCACCCTTGTTAATTACAGCAGCAGTATCACAGCAGCAGTTTCACAGTTAATAGCTGTATGTCTGTTGTCCTGGCAGCCCTCAGTAGAAGTGGTTCTGGTTTCATGTTACACTGTCCAGCATGAGAAATCACCAATTTTAAATGCCAGCATCATTAAAACAAAACAAAACAAGACAAAACAAAACAAAACAAAACAAAACAAAACAAAACAAAACAAAACAAAACAACCAAAAAACAAACAACTCACAAGTTTCACTAATGTTAAGTCTTTAAGCACAAGTATTTGAAAGCACAGTACACTACAATGATACAAGAAACACACAAATTCCACACCAATGCTAAATTCCTTCCAAACAGAGGTTCACAAGACCTTTATTTACCGTCTGATATAAAACTTACAGGCTTAATTGTTCTTTTGGAAGCCATCTAATTTGCTACTGTGCTATTTGACATTTTAGAGGGTATTAATGCAAAAAATTGTCAGTTAATAAGATGTAGCATAAACTTTTCCTGATATCTCTGTACAGCATACATATCTTATCATTCTGAGCACTGTGCATTTATTATAGGAGGTGAAAATCCATATGTCTCCAGAAGATCCAGTCCTATGTCAGTGTAAGGTTTCAATCTATTCCAAAAGAAAAGTAAAAAGAGTGGGGATCTGGTAGAAAAGCAGGAACCAAAGACCTTAAGCTGTGTCCTGTGAAAAAGGCAGGATTGATATCAGCCCAACTGCCACCACCACCCACGTACTAAGGGAGTGTTCATGCTTTTGTAACAATACCACTAATCTCTGGAACAGCCAGTTGACCAACAATACTGTAATTAATAACAGATGATCACACAAAACAGCTATCACAAACAAACAAAAACTCCAGTGCGCTTGATACATGTAGCTTTAAGAAGAAGCTTTAGAATAACTACCAATGTCACAGTTTGTTTGCCATTAGATTTTTAACCCTTAAGAGACACCAAGCCAAAATAAAATCTAGGAGTCATCTGATTTTTCTTCTTACATTTCTGTAGGAAGTAATTTAACTACTTTGAAAAACTAGTGAAATTTTTAATAAAAATGTATGCATTCTGCAATGTGATAAAACCAGGATCTTCCACAGTGATTAATGAGAACAAAAATATCTGCCCAAATAGCAGGTTACAAAGGAATTCACACTGGATTTAAATTAGCAACAAATTCAAAACATGAGCTTTCTTCAATTTCTCATATTTTCCCCAAGGGTCCTATCTTCACTGGACCATGCTTTGTCCTATTGTCCTTATGTTACAGTCATCTCTGGTTTGGACCAGAAATTTCATCCTGAAAGCAACCACCTTTTCTCCCAAAATCACATCTACATATTGGTCTGTTCCCACCCACAGAGGAGAAAAAAGGAAAAGAGTATTGACTTTATTGATTTCACATTGCAAAGCAATTTCCTCAGAAAAATCTGACTAGTTCCTAGAATTAGTTCACAGCAGGTGATAAAATAGCGTCATCATCATTAACTCAGGGTCTTCCTCTGGGCTTAGCAAGCAGTCTGGCAGAAGTACACCC
This sequence comes from Oenanthe melanoleuca, assembly GCF_029582105.1. Taxonomy (NCBI): domain Eukaryota; kingdom Metazoa; phylum Chordata; class Aves; order Passeriformes; family Muscicapidae; genus Oenanthe; species Oenanthe melanoleuca. The sequence goes on from NC_079335.1 coordinate 12,845,148, forward strand.
TTTTATAACTAAGCTATAAATCATCAAGGCAGGCAGCTTAGTAATTGTTTACAGCTGGTCATAGAAACTAGCTCTGAAGAAATAGTAATTTTGTCTTACTAAGGAAACAAGGAAAATGGATTTTTTTCTACATATAAGGCACATGGTGTGATCCTCTATGACTTTACAACAGTTTCATATTGGCCTAATTGTTGTTGTCAGCTAGCTGACAGTGTATAGAACTGGTGTGCTCCAACAAGGAACGGCTTGATGGAAAGGTCAACACTAAATAAGGGAGAAATTATATTTCTGATGATATAAATCAGCAAGATAGACAGGGGTAGGTAAAGGAGCTGATGAGGGCTCTACCTTCACCCTGTTACTAGTTTCCAGCCAGAAATCACATGATTATTTATTACAGTCAGATTTTATTATGGATACAGAGGGAGAAGGAGGGAAATGAGGACTTCTTTCACTTTGTGCACCAGGTACAATGTGTTCTTGTCACTGATGGTCACTTCCAGGCTGGAGTGTTGGTGCTGTCTCTCTGGCCATTGGAACAGAGCGTGGCAGCACAGTAATGAGCTGGAAGCACAGGCAGCCCTGCTTGTGGTGCAGCTCCAAGCATCTCTCAGGCTCTAGTGTCCAGATGCTCCTGCACAGTCCTCATCTGCAGTTTCTCCAGGCCAGAGGTCTGCATCCCCTCTCTAAAGGTGCTTTCCACACTTCATGCTCCACCACTGGTTTTGCCAGTGAAGGTTCAGAGGTGTCAGCCTGGGAAGTGCTCAGTCAGACTGCCTGAGTGTGTATCCTTGGAATCCATTTCTCAGCTGTCCCATTCCTGCACTGCATGGGAAGTACAAAACAAACTGCTCTCAGGAGCCAAACAATAAACTTTAAGGAGCTCATCAGCCACTCCACCAACTCTTACCTTCTTTCCAATACAGGTCCAGTGCCAAAAGATGCCTTTGTTTGCAGTGCAATCTCATTGAAGAAAGAGGGAACACAGAAGGATATCTGCATGAATGTACATTGCTGAAGAAAAGCTGTTGGATTAACTCACTGAAGATTCAAACATTCCCAGTCTCCAGTATGAGGTACAACCAGTACAAAGAAAATTTAAACTGGTAAGGCTCAGAAGTTCCAGATTATTTGTTAAATAAAGAATGTGAAAGACAATCTTTCTTGCTCATTGTGTCCCTGCATGGTAAAACCTTTACTCATCTTTGCACCCCATCATTTTTTAATGTTATTTTAGCTTGGATAAGAGTCACACCATCCTCTCTATGTCCCTAAGAAAATTTCCTCCTCACAATCCATTTTTCTCAGAAGTTTCTGGTCCCTTTTCCTGAAGGGTTTCCGCTGCTCTAGACAGAATAAGCAAACTGGCAAAAGAAAACCCCACCAATGCATCTTTATTAGAGCATCCAGAACAGGGTACCTGCTCAGCAGGCTGCAAAACAACACATAAAACAGCTGCAGAAACCCTTCTATCTATTGGCTCTTTGTGTCATTTAAAGACTACAGCCAAATACTTCAGTGACCCACTGTCCTGGGCCCAGTGCAGAAACTGAGATAATCCTACATTTTACACAAAGATGAAGCTCAGGTAGGTTGCCCATTTGCAGTGATTTAGAGAACATTGCAAATGACACCAGTGGAAGCCCCTTAGGTGTGCATGTCCAGGCTTGTCATATACAAAATAATTTTAAAAAAGTTTTTACCTAAACCACTTCATTTGTGCTACATATGCAAGAATTATGACTTCTCAGCTGGCCTGTAGTAACTTCTTAGACCTGGTAACTTGATCATGTGTCTACACAGCATAAGAAATATGCAGAGGCTTGATAAAAATGTGAGGAAAAACTACAGAAGTCACCAATACAAACATTCAGGAGTCATACTGAAATTTTACTCACTCTCCCATTGTTCTCCAAGCAGAAGCATTGCAATGACTACATCAGGGTGAAATTACGAATTTGGAATTCATACAGTAAGATTTTCAGGGTAAAAATGAGATGACGAGAGAGATGGATAAGATCCAATGCTATTAGACAGTAAAATAAGATCTGCAAACATATAGCTCTGTAAAATAAACTTTAAGAGTGTCTACAAATATATGTAGCCAAATTAGACCTGATGGCTAAGCACTAGAGGAAGTTTAATACAGATAAATTATTCTTTTAGAAGACAGGCTTTAGTAAACATGTATTTACAATGAGTTCAAAATTCAGTTACACAAGAGAAAAAACCAAATTAAGCCCCCTCTGCACACACTATTCACTCAGGCAGGTCTGCAGTGCTGAGAAGATCCATTTTGGAGACCATCTGAATGCTGTCAGTGTAAGCAGTGTCTGTGTCCTAGAACAGATCCTACTGCTCCTCAGTTCCTCCTGCTTTCCAGATGTTTCCCCATCTGCTCCTTCTGGCACAGTCCAAGGCAAAGCCCACCCTCTGCAGCACCCCAGGTACCCCAGATCCCCCAGGCAGGGGCAGTGGGCTGTGAGATCAGCTTAGCAGGGGAAACTCATGGGCAGGAGCTCAGGTGAAGCAGCACAGAGTTAATAGATGACATTGCTCCTGGTACACGGGCTGGTAGGTAATTCAGAGCTGTTTATGTGTGACATTTATGTGTGACTGGGCCAAGTCACTCAGGGCTCACAGCATCATCCCCACCTCTAAAGAGCTTTTTCCTGAACAAGGCTAAATGGAACTGGTAATGTCCAGGCAGAAGAGTTGACGTGGCTGTAGGAAAAGTGACTAACTTTTCAGTTTACTCTTTTCTTCAGCTCTGGACCAAAATTGAAAACATCTACTTGTGGCAGGTTGGAAACCACTTACAGAGAAGTTTTCAAATAGAATGGATATATTTTAACAGCAAGAACTAACACCTGCTACAACATAACAAGGCTGCTGGGGCAATGTGTAATACACCACATGTGTAATGGTTTAAACCCGGTTTGGTGAAGGCAGACAAGAATTCAAAGAAGGATTCATTCAGAGCAGCCTGGACCCTACTGATCCTGCTCCTTGAGGGGTGTCCTGGCCATCAAAGCCAAGATATTGATTAACATATTAGGAGCAGGAGCTTCAAGATTGTGGCTTGTGTGTGATGCCACAGGAGAGGGAGATCATTTTAGGAAAGGACAATGCAGAGTTTTCAAAGCACTCCCTGTAGAAAGGCAGGTGGGTTCAGGCTGACAGGGGGAGTGGCATGCAGAAATATTTCTTTGTCCCTCAAAGTTCCATACAAAAGTTCAAGCCTTTAATCCAGTCCTTCCAGCAACTGACATCACTCTGGCATTTGAGATACAGTTTTTACTTTTCTAGTGAACCTTCTCCCCTCCTTTCCTAGTTTTCTTTCTCTCTCTCTCTCTTTTTATTTTTTTTTTTTTTTTATTTTTTTTTTTTTTTTTTTTTTTTGTAATCAGAAGTTCCATTTTGAGATTTTCTTTTCTCCAGTACAATGGACTGCTCCATCTGGCTGTGCCTTTTGACTACACTTCAAAATGAAACATAGTAGGCTGAAAATTACTTCCAGGCTCTCCAAGAATCAGGTGGCCCCAGAGCATCCAGGGGACTCTGGCTAGGACTGAGTCAGCAGAAGGATCCACATGTCTTCCTGGGGGGAATGCAGCTGCAAAGCAGAACACAAAAACAAAAACACCAACAAATGAGAGCTTCCATGTCAGCCAGCTGAGTAATAGGAACATTTCCATAGCACACAGGACACTCTGCTCTTATTCATGGTGTCCAAGAAACACAATATTCAACAGGTCTCTGTAATTACCATGCAGTATTTTGCTGCTTGATGACATTTTAAAGACAAAGTAGAAGGTTTCTGCTGTTGGGATTAAAAAGAGTTCCTTAAAAGTGTGGGGGAAATTCTATGTTTTTCTTTAGCATGTAAAGACCCTGAAAGCCAACCTCTGTAAGTCACAGGCAGCTCCTTTTTTAGTTAACTCAGATACCTTGATAAGTCTTTAAGGAACTTCTCAGTCCCTGAGGGGAATAATGTGATGAAGAACAAACACTAGTGAACAGCATTTGAGCCTGATGCCTTGAGCTTAGGAAGCCTGTGCAAAACTTCTTCCTTCCCCCTGAGCCCTGCCACTCCTGCCAGCACTATTGCTTCCAGCCTTGCCACAGGGCAGCTCCTGCCTCCAGAGACATCAAATGACACCTAAAGTTCATCCAGACTAAATCCATGCTGAAGTGTGAACAGACTGATTTTTCTTGTCAAAGGCCAACCTTCCTCCTTTGTCCTTGTCATCTGCTGCCCCTTTTTTTTCCTGAGGAATTTTGGGGGAAATGTGTATGCTCAGCTGTTTGTTTCTTTCTAGAAACAGAGTAACTCCACTAAAGCATCCCCATTTCCTTCCTCTTTCTTGCTCTTCACAAACCCACCAAGGCAGCCAATCTCCAAGTACACAGATTCACCTGGGACCACCGTGCCAGCAAGTATTCCATTCTCTAATGACAAAAGTCAGTAAATACCCATATAATCCAATTATTTTTCCTCTAAAGCATCTGAAAGTCCCATGACTTATTTATCAGACTAAAATTTCATACATATTTCATTATTTCCACCATGAGAAATAAAAATTGCTGCCCTAATTCCTTTAATTCCCAGTGAAGATCATCAGTAAGTCAGTGAAACTTATGAACCTGTTAATAAAATAATTTTTCTGACCAGGCTGTCAGCTCTTTCTGCTTAGATAAAAAGGCATGTCTGTGTCTGTCAAAGAAATTTCATACATCTGCTATCATACAGCACTAGGTAAAGCCACTACAGTGATGAGAATAAAAACCAATAGATCAAAGGACTCATGACTGCAAATATTTTGACTGCCCTGTGTATTGCTAAAAAAAAAAAAAAAGAAATTTCTGAAAGTGTTAGTGCTTTTATTGAGCCATTTTCAAAACTAATATTTATTGACTATCATAGGAATATCTGCTATTCTGCATATTCTGTGCAATAGAACCAAAAATTGTTAAAAATGTATCTAGATTATATTAGTTGTAAAGTATTTCAGAGGGAATATTGCAATAATTTTTGTTTGTACTATATTCTTTATGTTGTTGGCAGAACAATGGCACACATTCAGGCTCCCATGTGTCCCCAAACTGCACTGTTATCCCTGCGTGATCTGTGGTGACAGAACTCGACAATAAACTGCTTGCTCGTAGAAATGAAACAAGTTAGCCTTTCCTGTAAGTCTGAAGTGCCTGAGAAAAAAAAGACTGCAGCACAAATGTTTGCTCAGCTCCCATGGTTTTCGAAAACATTGACCTACAGACGGGGCGTTGGCCGCGGGAGCAGCAGCCGGAGCCAGGAGAGCCCGGCCAGCAGCGAGCGCTGCCTGCGCACGGCCGGGGAGCTCCTCTGCCGGCAGAGCCCTGGACACCGATGGCTCGGCTTGTTCCAGGAGGAGGGAGACATCTCCTGGATGAACAGTGAATATGCTACTCACTCTTCATCCGAGAATAAAAGTTACAGCCGTGTGCCATACAGTTATACACCAAGTAAAAGGAGTTCTCCTGGTTCCACATTTTTTTATTTCAAATGGATTTCATAATACTGTGTATTTCATATCAAGGGGATGTCCACAAAGAAAGGTAAATGGGTTTTAGAATCCCATATGGATCCTTGGAAAGAAACACCAGGTCCATGTCTGAATTACCTTGTCTCATGGCCAGCACTATTGCAGAACGGGAGGTGAACATTAATATTGGCTCTGGAGTCAACTAAGGAGAAACCATGAGAAGTGATTCTGCTGTGCATGGCAATTCCTGCAGAACTTCCAGATTTACAATTTTAAAAAATGAATGGGCAAAGACACATGAACAATAAATTCAGAGTCATTGCTGATCGATTGTGGATATCAAGGACTTGCACCCAGATCCCTCCCATCAGGGTCTAACAGAATTAAGCAACTGCACTTTGAGGACCCTCAAAATTCAGACTATCAAGGGAGACAGAGAGGCACATCAGCCAGGGTACTCAACCATCTCCACTGACACCATCTCACCTTCACCACAGCTATGGGAATCCTCCCTCTGCATTAAGATATTTGGCCAAGCATCTAAAAAATAGTGTGAAAAATCACAGCTTTTGCTGTCAGTCCAGAAAAAAAAAAAAAACAAAACACACACAAAACAGCCGCAGACAGCAAGTTATTGCACTTTTATTTGATGTTTAGTGTTATAATAATGTTTATATTCTCTAAATCAAATTAGATAACAACACAGTAAGACTAATGCAGTGGTATTCACACCATTCATCTGAACCAAGTGAATCTGGAGTGTAAATGAAATTGTTTGCAGTGAGTTCAGAACATTAGAGTGGGAATAATTTATTAATTAACACCTTGTTTTTCCAAGAGCTTTCAAATTCATGTGTAGTCTCAAGATTGCCTTGAAATTCTCTGTCCCTCCTCAAACTTCCAAACAGGCTTCACAGCCTTGATTCATCACAATGTTTTTCAATGAGTTTCCAAGATACATTATGGGCTCCGTGCATTGGATATCAGTTGTCTCCTTGTGGCTCAAATCTCCCAGTTTAGTCACCCACTATGCTTTGACCTTGGCACACACTGACATTTGTCAAAAGACTACTTAAAAAGTCACAAATGTATTAGCTGCAGAAGATGCCTTTCTAGTATCTTTTGCCACAAAATGATGTGACAGAACCAAGGCAATTTGTTAGGATTGATCTCAAGGTGGTGTGCTGCAGCCTCTGAAAATTGTATCTGTGTGTTGACAGAGCAATTCCTACCTTGCCTCTACCACCATCCTTGAAAATTCCTCTCCTGGATACACTTAATTTGGTACATCCAAGCAAGGGGCTCTGGCCAGACTCTGCTGCCTGGTTGTGATCCAGACTCATGGAAATCCCATTTCTTATCTCCCTATATGAAAAATCAGGCTGTGCTGGGGAACACAAATGAGACAATCTTTTTAAGAACCAGTCACAGTATGGAACACTGGAACAGTTTCCCCAGGGTAGTGGCCACAGCACCAAGCCTGACAAAGTTCAAGAAGTGTTTGGACAATACTCTTGGACACATCATGTGTCTCTTGGGGATGGTCCTGTACAAGGCCAGGAGTAGGACTTGATGATCCTTGTGGGTCCTTTCCAACTCAGCATATTCTGTGATTCTGTGACAGACAGCAGACAGTGATGGATAGTTATTTTAGCTCTTTGTGGGTACAAACAAACAAATTCATATATATATATATATATATATATATATATATATTTATATATATATATATATATCTTACAGGACAGAGAGGGTACCACCTATTACCAGAACTTCTTGCCTTCCACATTAGGATACCTCCAATCCTTCCCAAAGCCAAGATTCACAGCTCTGCATTGCTCATTTTCCTCCTGCTATAGAGGACCCCATTCCTAATGCTTGTTGCACAAATCTTCCTGGAGCTTTCTTGTTATTGTTATTTATCAGTCAACAAAGAAAAATAAAGGTTTCATTCCTTATCCTCTCCCTAGGACTTCAGTCCTTTCAGATCTGTATAATAGTAACAGTCCTAAGAGCAGTTTTGCTTACTGCAGTAATTGTCAGTTTGGGGCTCCTTTGCTAGAAGAATAGAAGTGTGAAGGATATTATAATGATGTCTGTGGTTTGCCTTCTTGCATAACCATTTATCATTTGAATTTTATGTTCTTTTTGATTAATGATTTATTCTATTTGGCTTGAAAAAAGTTGCAGCAGTTTCCAGATTTCATTCTCTATATGCCATTAAATGTCATGCTGGCTTTCTATTTCTTTGCCTGATAATGATGGATTACTGTAGCAAAGCCTCATAGTGAATTAATGCATTGGCCATATTGGCTTGTAATTCTTAACAGGCCTGTAAATGAAACACTCTTGGGTTTCAGGACTTTATGAGTGACAGGATATTTTTAAATATCATGTATTTAAGAGATAGCACATATGTGATTTTAAAAAAGCCATTATACTGGACTGCAACATTTTCCTGATGGGTCCCTTCCAACTCAGCATATTCTATAATTCTATGATCCTGATTCTGACTAGTCAATTCCTTTTTTTCTCTCTGGGAACATACAATAAAAACTCGTGTTCTGAAGATTTCAGTCAGTCTCCAAGAGCTGAGGAACTGTTGCTTTCAGTGGTCAAGAAGAGTATTCAGTATTGCACAGAACGGAGAGAAGCAAACAGAGCTCTTTCCTCAAAGTGCTGTCAGATCTCATGCAGATGTGGTAGAAGTTCAGTTATCTGAAAGCCACAGTCCTTACCACCTATGAACCATAATGGCCTCACAGCATTTTTCTGCAAGGAAAAACATTAATCTCACTGTGTGGCTGTGACCCCAGTCTTTCATCCAGGTCTGTGCACTGGGCTGACTGGGCTCCTGTGTATAGCTCAGCTCACCTGGTACAGCACCAAGCACCAGGGTTAGACATTCTCAGTGCTTTCTTATTTTAATCCATTTCCCACACAAATGTCTTCTTGGAAAGCAGGTATGTTGCAACATGACTTCCTTCAGAGGCAGAAAAGAAGCAAAAGCCCTTTATTAAAGGAACAACTACACTTTTATAGACTAGATCATAGAGCTGAGGATAGAAGAAATTTCATTGGTTCAAGGAAGGTAACACCTCTTGCAAACATGCTTTTACCAAAACATCCCACGTACTGTTCTGTGCACAGCAGCAGGTGCTAGCTTTGTTATTAATTCTTTCTCTCCTGTTTTCCTTTGAGTAGCTTGAGAAAACTCGGGCTTCTTGTTCCCCTAGCTCTCACAGTAGTAGTCTCACACAGGTAGACTGCTAACTCCCTTTAAACTCAGAGTTTTGAGTTCCCACTAGCTGTCTCACTGTGCCTCACTTGAAGCCATCTGTCACTGGATCTGGCAGACCAGGACCAGAATAGATTCACCAAGAGACATGGGCTGTACTGGATGGTGCTGTTTCTGCACATACGGGCAGGTGCCACTCCAGGCTGGAATTTTCACCCACCCAGCAGCAGCAGGAACAGCAGTGCTGTTAGACCCTCCTCTCTCCCTGGCAGGAGTGCTGGCCCCAGCCCCTCATCCTTGTTAAACTCAGGAGTCTGAGGCCAGCTTCACTCTCCCCATAGGCAAGAATGACTCAATATGTATAATTGAAACCACTCTAAGAACTATAGGGTTGCCATGAGAAGTAGCCTGAAATATCTTACCAGTCACACTGAATGCACTTTTTTGAAGTGGTCCACCCAGTAATTTTGAAATGGTGTTTGCTCTAACCAAACTGATTCTTGGGGAGAGGTTGTTCTCAAGGCTTGGCTCATTAATTTAATTTCATGGGAAAAAATGGCATATCACATATCATAAAAAGAGAAAATAGCTTTCAAATCTACTTTTGAACCTATTGCTTAACTAAGGAAATATTTTGTGGGAAAGTATTTCTTGAGACCTAGCACTTTCCCTCTAGGCCCAGCAAAATCCCATCAGAGCTGATGTCACTCTGAATTGATAAAGTGCATGTTCAGTCATGTGGCTACAGACCCATCACTGAAGCATTCCTATCACTGAGTAGATCTCTGCACCATCTTCTTTAATCCTGCCTCATTGGAGTGAAATCTGCTTTCCAGGGAACACTTAATTTCTAATGGTTCTTTTTTGCTTGGTGTTAGATACAAGGGATAAAGAACAAGGAACACCATGAAGGAATACTGCCCAAATCCTGCTCTGGCCAAGCATGAGTTGAGGATTTGACAGGTTTTCTAGTAGATGTTAACTTCTCCTATTCATTGCAAACTCAAAGAAACTGAAATAACAGTCTTCTACTTTTAAAATGCTCTCATGGGCAGTGAAGAACAGTGTCCATATCTGTGTGCCAGTCAGTGGCTCTCTGTAATGCCTCTCCAGTATCAGAATCAATGGGCTATTTCAGAGCTGCAGAACCAGGCTCATGCAACAGCCCAGACCTGGGCTCACATTTCCCCAGCTTCTGTGCCAAAGCAATCTTGAATTTCAGGCACAATGTATCAAGAGCTTATTTCTGCAGTTGAAAACTCTGAGTTATTTTTTTTATAACTTAGCATCACCTTGGAGCAGGAGTTTCTGAATACCCTTGACAAACCAAAATAAAACCATGTGATGAAATATAGAGGGACAAATGTGATAGAAAGAAAAAGAGAAATTACTGCAACCTCGAATTTGATACACAGGAAAAAAAGCCAGACATCACCAGGAGTAGGAAACAAGACATTGACATGTTTCCATACATGTTTGTCTTTATGTTGTACATAAAAGGATCCAAGATGTCCAATTCATGGAATAACCAAGCTTACAGCAGTTACAAAAACATACACAGAGAATCATATTGCAGAGCTGTATTTGTTTCTGCACTGTGCTCCCCAGTGCTCCAGGCTTTTGACTGCATTCTAGGTCAGCTGAATGCTATATCCACACACAGCCAAAGCAAATAAATCAAGCTGGGCCCAAGCTGCCTGTACAGAACCATCTGGAAGTCTCTTGAAGGTGTTCCCTTGTGGTCCTTTTCTGCTCTGGCTGAGTGCCAGGATATAAAGGATTACTGGGCAGATCACCTGCACTTCATGGCATGGCACCTGAGTACAGACCTCCTGCAGACCACACCTGACCCTGCACAAAGCCAATTTATGTTTTCTCATCTGCAGAAAATTGAGCTGAAGACTGGGTAAACTGTCTGTTAGTAATCATATCAGAACTGCATGAGAAAATGCAATTACATCTTCTCTGTTGATAGCCACCAGAGGCAGAGATGGAGCTATTTGGAGGGTTTGGCTTTCAAAAATGTTGGTACTTGCTAATAACAATTTTATTGCTTGCTTTCCCATGCTTGCCTCTGTCAACACAAAAGTCAAAAAATAACCTTGAACTCCGGGTAGCCTGTCTTTTTCAAGGATATTGAATATAAAGAAGCACATAGTAAATCTCAGAGGTAATGTAGCTCTAGCCCAGGTCCTAATCTTCCAAAGAATCAAATAGTTTTGAGATGAGAAATGCCAATTTCTAACTGAGCATGAAACTGCAGGTTTGAGTCCTTGATAAAATGTGACTATCCAGGTGTGTCAACATTTCCCCTCTGCCTGAGGCAGGACCTATCAGTTCCCAGTATCACAGCTGCCTGACTCACTTGCCTCGACAGCAATATGTGTCATATCTGATTTAGTTGACATTCACAGTCACGTTTCTGCCTCAATGCTTTGGACAGGAAACAGGATACCTTTGAATAGAAAGTATGACTTATAGAAATACATCTTTGCAGTTATTTGGCAATTTTAATACACAGTGTCAACAAAATTCTGTAGTGTACAGGACAGAAAAAGTAATTTCTTGTTTTTTCAACGTTTGAACTACATGAAATGAGTCTTTCATGAGAGTTTCTAAAGTATCTCTCACCATGGTGTGTCAGTATAATTTAGGAATTATGACATAGGAATGAAACTAAACTAAAATCATCTCACAAATGCCTTCACATTGGCAATACTAGCACTATCAGACATGTCAGACATTTAATATTATCACCAGAACAGTCTCAACCAGGTTTACTAGAAACATTGCAAACTCTCCATCCTGCCATCTGGAGTTTCTCAAATTAAACAAAAAGACCTGAGTATGCAATAATTCAATAGGGTGAATTTACATCTCATTATGAGTCAAATCTGGGTATATTTTAGCAGTTTTCTTTAAAGGAGGCACTGGTATTAATGTCCACAACATGAAAGATTTGCTCCCTCTATCCCTTGTAGAAAGAATGATGTCCACAGGATACTGGGAACTCTGACCACTACAGAAACCAGTTAAATAATCCTATTTACAAAATATTCAAGAAAATAGCAAAGACTTTCAAATTTTTTTTCAGGTGAACACAAATCTGAGAGCACAGGAATACTCAGATTAGATTGATCTCAGGATCTCAGAGCACTTGGTTTAGAAATCTTGTTTATCACAGAATGGTTTGGATAGGAAAGGGCCTTAAGGAGCACCTAGCTCCAATTCCCCTGCCATGAGCAGGGACATCTTCCACTAGACCAGGTTGCTCAAAGCCCCATCCAGCCTGGTCTTGAGCACTGACAGGGATGGAACATCCACAGCTTCTCTGGGTGACTTGTTCCAGTGACTCATCACCCTCAAGGTAAAGGATGTATTCCTAATATCTAATGTAGACTTACTTTCTTTCAGTGTGAAGACATTATTCCTTAATGCTACATGTGCCTTAAGAAAGTCCCTCTCCATCCTCCTTGTTGGCTTCTTTTGGCTGGAAGGTGCTTAAAGGTGTCCCTGGAGCCTTGTCTTCTCCAGGCTGAGCAGCCCCAAGATTCTCAGCCTGTCCTCATAGGAGAGGTGCTCCAGCCCTCTGATCACCTTCAGGACTTCTGGGAGCCCCAGAGCTGGACACAGCCCTGCAGGTGGGGTGCACAAGGGCAGAGTAGAGGGGCAGGGTCCCCTCCCTTGCCCTGCTGCTCACACTGCTTTGGATGCAGCCCAGGGCAGGTTTGGGTTCAGCACTGCAGGAGCACACTGCCAGCTCGTGTTGTGCTGCTGATCCACCAGCACTCCCAGTCCTTCTCCTCAGGACTGCTTTCAATCCATGCTCCACCCTGCCTATATTTGAACTTGGGGTTGCCCCAAGCCTAGAGCAGGACCTTGTATTTGGCATTTTTGAACTTCATGAGCTTTGCACAGGCTCACCTCTCAGGTGGTGGTGCCTTGGTGTCAATAAACACGCTGTGGGTGCACTGGATCCTTCTGTCCACACCACCCAAAAAGATGTTAAACAGTGCCAGTCCAGCACCAACAGCTGAGAACAGCACTTGCCACTATTTCTATTGGACATTCAGTAGCTTCTATCTTGTTTTTAATGTTAAGAAAACAAAGCAGTCTGAGGAGAAAGGATTGGAATGAAGGTCTCTTTGGCATGAACCTGATGCTGTTGGCAGCATGACTAAAGCAAGACTGAATATCCTAAGATGCTCATTTGAATTTAGATGGTATCTGCATATTTAAACTTCTGAAGGCTGAACAAAGAATAGAAGGCAAGTCTTCCTCCTCTGGGGTGTGCACCACTAGGTCAGTGTATCAGTGTCAGGTACAGCCCAGCATTTTAAAAACAGTGAATCATTCATCTGATCCAAACCCCTGATTGAGATCTCAAAGTGCAGGAAATGCATTGGATGTACCAGAGACAGTCTCACTGAGACACCTAATCCATAACCCAGGGGACAACCTCTTTCCTGTCTGTTGGTCAGTTAAGATATCTGCCCACCAACTGAATCTACTGAGTCTGTTTTAGGCAATTAATTTCAATTAATTTCCCAGCTGTGACATCAACATGGATGCTTAGCACTGGACAATTCTGCTGTGATAGCAGGACAGATACAATTCAGGGAGATCTTAGTTAAGCCAACAAACATTAGCAGAAAAAAAAGAGAAAACTGCTTGGCTACTCCTATGCAGATCTTAATGCTAAGGTTCCTTCAACCAGAAGTCACACTTAGGCCCCTGGAACACATCTCAAACTTGCTGTCAAGATATATGTGGGTTTTTTAATTCTCCCTATACTTCTGCTCAGCATCCAAACTTGAATGCAGATGTGTTTTCGTTATTCTGGATTCCTTTCCATTTGCTTTCCAACTTTTGTCTTTTCTGCATTGAGTTCAGCCAAAATCCATTGTAAGTTACAGTGTTATCAGCTGGGGAAAAGTCCTATGGTGTAAATGTGTTGATGGTTCTGGTGAGTGTATCACATTACAAATCAATTTGCTTCACTCATGGAGTTGAAAAATTATAGCACCAAGTATAAAACCACTACTGTCAAACACATCCTTGAGAGGCACGTAGATTTCCTGTGCACTTTTACAATGTTCTTAGCCACAAAATTATTTCAAACAATGCTAAGTACATTTTGCATCTTACATGGCACTTCAGTAAGATGCTCATTACTTGTCACAAACTCAATCTTCAGACTTTTGTGCCATGTTTTGTTCACAGCTGCAAACATGACCACAGTCCACCAGCAGTGGGGCTGTGGCAGAGAAATATCACTGTAGTAAATTCATTCTTTTCTAGTTTCCTTCAGTCTCTGTGAGGTTCTTATCTATCATCTCCCACTATAATCCATACCCTGTCTACAAAAGAAAGGAACTCTCTGCTTTGGGATCATCCTTTTGGTTTTAATATTTTGTATTTCTTCACAGTGCCTAAATTTGCTCTTAGTTGTAGACTAGGTCCTTCTCATTTTCCCACATTCTACCCAAGGTTCAGCATCAGAAACAAATGCATACAGTGCTTTTTCCATTTCTTTTTCCATTTTCCAGTTTAAGCATGTTCTGAACAAAAATACTTATACTGTGCCTTAGAAAGTTTTGTACCTGGCATTTACAGCTGCTTCCTCTGCAAATTGCAGTGGGACCTAGGGCTGCTGGGGCTGCAGAACCAGGAAAGGGCAGCATGCATTTATCCTGGTGTGGCTGCAGTGCTGAGCAGGAGAGCTAAAAGAGCTGTTTAAGACAGCTGCCACTTGACACTAACACATGGAATTCATGAGGGTTGCCCTTGCTAAAACTGTGCCTTTGTTTCCCTACCACCATGCTGTAAAGAAACATGAGCCTTCTGAAACACCAGCAGTGAAAGTCTCTCCTTGCACCCCCATGGTAAATGAGGGATGGGAATTATCACAACAGATTTCTAGTGAATTGTTTTACCAAAGTCTCTCACATACTTTAGAAATTCTCTTTCCACCCTGGACAATATGACAAACTGAAGTTTACTTCTCCCTGTTCCTATTTCTCTGCCAGATGTAAGCTGTGTGATATGCACTAAGGACATCTGAAAAAATCTCAGCAGTAATATCATATGTTTGCATGATCCCCCAGAAAAAACAGAAATATATGTTATAATGTAGTCCTTTATGATTTCAGCATATTCTTCAGGAAAATACACATCAGTATGTTCATTCATTTCACTGTTTTTGTTCCTACACCATTAACACAGTTAAAAGAACCACTGTTTTTTGCAGCAACCCTATCAGGATATATGTGCAAACTTATCCCCATGTTTCCCCACAATACAAGTGGTGAAAGAGCCCTAACAAAATTTTGTTCCCTTTCCAGCTCTGTCTATAAAAGTTCCCTACAGGCAGGATTAACAGAACTGACTCAAGTTCTCCCATTTAAATCTGCCCTTCGTGCTTTGGCATACACTTGCAGTTTGGGTCTGGATTTGTCAGACAGAGGGGTTGTGCATATTCTGGCCTTTTATGTGAGCCTGTTATGCCTGGACTGGAAATCACGTGGGAAATTAATGTCCATATTCTTATGAAGAAATTCTGAAATTCTGGGAAAAGTTTTTCTCCCATCCTGTCTTGTCAGTTTATCTGGTAAAACCAAATGAAGAACTGTATAAAGAAGCTTGTATAACTTTCCAAATGAGGGGAAAAAGAGTTAAAGTCCAGGATGAATTTGGAATAACTACAACAATCCAAACAGGCCAGCCATAAGCTGAAAGGAAGGCCATGGAATTATTTATACTGTCACATTGCTGCTGCAGAGGGCAAAGAGAGAGTGTCCCAGCAGCTGGAATTGTGAAGACAGGAGGTGACAGATTCCTGCTGGCATTCTGGTGGACTCCAGGAAGGGACTTTCCTAACAGTCCATGTCAAACAGGAGATCCCAGGCAGGTCACAGAGCTGAAGTGGAAGATTAGCAGCATGCCTGCACTTTCAGGAATCACAATAAAAGCAGAGAGTTTAATAAAGCTCTGGCCCAGCTTGGCAGTGAGTTAGCTGGACCAGGCTTTGTTGTTCCTGCTGATAGCAGCCCTTCTCCAAGCAGCAGTGGGTGGAGGGTGGGGGCTCACTCATGCTCCCCTGCTGGCCCTCTGAGCTCTCTGTGGTGAAGCACCAGGGAATCTTCAAGCTATGGCACTTCCCACTGGTGGAAAGTCAGCTGGGGACTGTCTGGGGGGATGCAGAAAGCCATTTGCTAACTACATTTGTCAGGAATTTCTAGGGTGCAAATTTCCCCCGAGACTTGCTTTTTAAAAATGCCACAACTTTACAAGAAGTGATGAAGTTATCATCAAACAGGACCCAGCTGCAATGTATGCCCAGAGGTGCAGCACAGCATGGGCTGCAGGCACCAAACACAAGCAAAATACTTGGACCTGTGTACCATTATAGCAGTGTAGTCAACAGTATAAATGAATACAAATTAACAGCTGCAGCCATTTGTCCTAAACAAATGGATATTCCACTGAATTATTAGCAAAATTTAGGCATGTTCTGGACAAAAGTACTTATACTGTGCCTTAGAAAGCTGTTCAAGTTACAGCAGCTACAAGGACAAGATAAGAGTGATGTAAAAAATAGGCTGGAAGGAGAAGACTATAGGGATATGGATTTTACCCTTTCCTTTATAAATATGAGTGTGTTAGAACAGGAAAAGTGAGAATGATACCTTCATATAGGGAGTCCCTTTTAGTATATGTGAGATGGGAGTGGGGCTTTTTTTTAATAGCAGTACTGCAAGGCAAAAATTTAATTTGGTTGGTGGGGAAATTACAGGAAATTACTGAAAGTTTTCATTCTTTATGTGTAATTATGTTTTAGTTCTAACTTCGTGATTTGGAGTAGATTTTACTTTTCGCTGAAATCTCTGCAGTTAATGTTCCCACTCTGATTTAAAAAATAAAAAATTACTTTGGAAAGTAAATAAATAAGTGGAGTCTTGCTTAACTTACACTGAAGTATCACAGGGAGACTGTTCCCTGTGATTAATGAGTTTTGGCCTGCTGAATAATTCCATTAAACCACTTATCAGCACAATTCACTGTCACTTTTCTCACACTGGTTTCAGATGCATATGCAAACTAATTGCCATATAGAACAACAGCCTGTGGTGCAGAAACTGAAACTGTCTAAATCAATTCAGAAACTTCCATCTAGTTTTACATCTAACTTTTAAAGAAAAATCTCACAGAAAACTCTATGGAAAATGTGTTTAGAGAACTATAAAGAACTTTTTAACCCATTTTTTGCACAAGAAATAGAAGAAGTTTTAAAAGTATCCTGTACCCACTATATGGAAAGCAGGAAATTAAATATTTGCCACAAGACATTTTTTACACTTTTATTGAAGTTAGAGTTTTAACAATGTGTTTAACTATGTAACACATTCAGCAATTGTTAGCATGAAGCTCCTGCTTTTCTGCACAGCCTTTGCTACCCCCACTTTGGAAGTCTCCACGTCACAGGGGGTGTAAATGTTCTTTTTACATTTAAATTATGCTTATTAAAAGCTTCAGAATTGCCAGGAGAGTCACTGTGATGAAAACCCTCTTATATATTTTTCCAAGAAGATTTACAACCTGCATTAGACACAGCACTCAGCCATAAAATCAAGAGAAATGTGCAGACCTGACACACTTCCTCTGTGCAACAGAAATTAAAATATATATCCCATGAATGTTGTCATAGCAACATGTGGGAAACATTAAAAGAAGTTAACATGATGAACAGGTATAATTTATATTTCTCTAAAATCTTACCCCACACATTGCTCATAAATCATCCAGTGTGAGTCTGTATTACAGAGTTATTCAGCTTTCCATCCTCAGTCATATTGTTCCAACTCACAAAATAAGTGCTGGAAAAAAAGGCTCAGCATCAACTGGGCATTACAATCTGCTCAGTAATAGAGATTTGCAAACTTAAAAGCAAAACCAAAAAGGCTGATACCAGTTTTATGGTATTCATGTGTATTTGCAAGGGAGCTCCTGCAAGAGGGGAACTCAAAACCTGCAGCTCTGGAAGCCTAGGTGAGCAAATAGTTCCCAAATTGCTTAGCTAAATGATTGGTTCCTTTAGAAAGCCTTGGTCTAATTAGCTGTTCAAGACTTTCCTATTTCATAAAAGCCCTGTGGTTTATCCACCTGGAAAAATGAAAATAAAAAATCAGTCAAATGACCTGTAGCCTCACCTTATAGGGAGTTCCATATGGTCCTACAAGTTCAAAATCATTGCACTGACAGGATCAAGCTGGGGTCTGTAATGGTCTCCCTTGAAAATAAAAATCTACTTCCTATTTTTGTGCCCAAAATAATTTAGTCCAATTTAATTTCAATGTATTTTATAGTCTATATTGATAGTAAAATAACTTTATACAGTTATTTTACATAAAAACTACTTCCTAGATTATCAAGTGAATAAATTTTTTAAAAATACCCAGCCATTATTTCCCAGGCTGTAAGAGTTCTTTAAGAATAGTCAAGCACTTTTTATATATACAGAAGTATTTGAACTGCTTTGTAGAGGATACTTTGCATAATATGTCATGTATAATAATAGCTATAACTTTTTTTTTTTCAGTTTTTAAATCACTATGGAGCTAAAAAAAAAAAAAAAAGGAGAAAATAATACCACCAGAGATACAGGGAATTATTATAAAAGGTCTGCCTTAATCCAGCTGAAGTCTGGCTGTTCAAAGCTGAGCATGAGAATCCAAACTCAACTCAACCTGCTTGAGTTAAGGTCATTTTTCAGAAACAGAAGGATGTGGGCAGTAGGAAAGGCTCTGGGGGAGTGGCACAGCTATGGAATATCTGCAGCCTGTAATTTCCAACACATGGAAAGGTTGTGGAGCTGCTGGCCAGGCACCCAAGGGAAGGTGAGGACAGCCCAGGCAGATCCAGGTCAGGAGAGGTTGGTAGTGGAGTCATCCCAGTTCTGGCCCAGCAGAATTTGGGGGATTTACAGCTAGCTGTGTGTGAGCTCAGGTAGGATCCTGCAAGGAAAGGAGACACCCTGAATTTAATTTAAAATGGAGAGGGCACTGCAATCCTTTGTCCAGAGCAACACAGGGTGTGCTGCTCTTGCTCGTGGTGCCTGTGGCATTCAGTGTGTCCAAAATCCACCCCAGGGCTTTCTGAGGGTCCATCTGAACTGGGTGGGGATTGAAACACTGACCTCAGCAGGACCAGGAGGTCGTGTGTGCAGGAATCCACAGTGGTCAGACCAAGACCTACTTCATGTGATGTCCTTTCTACAATAGTGGCCATCAGTAAATATTAAGAAATGCTTATGGATGTAAGAGTTTAGGAGTATAAGAAGGGTACATAAAGATACTCCCCACATTGCAGTGATCAATTTTCTGAGTAAAACCTTAGGATTCTTGAAGACATTTTAGCTTAAAATGGTAATATTTGATGTGACTGAATATCTTTACCTTTAAAGCAATTTTCTCATACAATATAAGGATTACAAGAAGAAATCAAGGAAGATTTTTGAAAAAATCCTGAGCTAGGTATCTCAGGTTTTTAAACATAAGTGTAACTTAACTTCAGTCTTTAAAAAAATTCCTATACTAAAATAATCTCTAAACTAATTTTGTCATTAAATTGCTACACTTCCCAACAGAGAGACCAGTATTTCTCTTCCCTATATTCTTTTGAAGTTTAGAATATAAATTACTTCTACTGGCTCAGTGTATTAAAAAAATAAAATTACAGTAACTATAAGCTTTCCTTATGCTTTTCAGTAGCATCTAATATGACTTTAACTTTGTGTAGAACCTTTCAGATAGGATTACTTGTGCTGTGGACACAGTTCTGCTGGGTTTTTGTCTCTCTTTTTTTAAAATTAGTTCTGCTGGGGTTTTTAATTTTTTTTAAATGAGTTCTTTATGCAAATGTCTCTGAAGAATATAGCACTTCACACTATGTTTTATATAAAAGCACAAGCTTTAAATGTGCTGCTTGACCTATGCTCTCCAAAAGACACCCATCTTTTCCTGGCAATCCATACTGAAATAAAATTATTTCCTGTGAATTTAATTATGTTGAAAGCAATTAACCACAAAACTTTTCTACCTATAAAGATGAAAATCTTAGAAAACCACATTACATATACATGATGCAAACTATTAAGCTATACTGATTCAGATAATTTAAACTGCTTGGCTCTATTTTTAATTGTGTCCATTTTCAACAGGTTTGAAGTTCTCTTTTGTTTTTCCTTCAGAAAGAAACAGAATTATGAAATTCTAATTTTCATTCAGCTGGATATGTTAGAAAAATAGTGAAAAGTAAACCATCTAATCACTGGGATCTTACCCCTTGTTGCAAAGAAACCACAGAGTTTGGAGAATGTCCAGCCTTAAAATTAATGACTGAGTGTGATCCACAGAGAAATAACTTTAACCACAATTTGGCTAGACCTTAAAGTCTGCATTTTTATTGGTTTTGGCATCTGGAACCTTGCTTCTAATGGAATCACATCCCTTGAGATAAGCAGTGAAAGAAAGGTGGCTAGTCCTAAACTTGAATGTTTTGTGCTTTCTCTTTCTTTTCTGAGATTTCAAAAGCATTAATTACAGTGTAAGCAGAAAAGTCAATTGTCTTACAGTCTGACAGGACTTGGGTTTGTTCCCAAGACGTGAGTTCTTGTGCTAAGAAGAAATTATATTCAAAAGGGACTGGTTCCAGCAAGCAACAGGCGTGGGATCAACACTGTCCTGGCTTTGGCTCTCCCTTGCCTTGAGCGTGGCTTGTGTGAGCACAAAGGACCTGCTGAGCACAAGACAAGCAGAGCCTTCAGCAGCCATGGAAATGCATCAGATGTAAATGAAGACATCAGAGTAGTATAGGACAAGTAATCTGATGAAGACTTAACCTCTTCTGGATGGACAGCAATGCTGAGAAGGTGGTAACTGCAGGTAACCACCATGCTTTGTTTTTACATCATTTTACACAGCAACATGACCATGAAAGGATCAAGGAGACCTGTGAGACCTGACCCACGAGAAATGGACTGGAACAACACACAGGGACATCAGTGGATCTCTTTGGCAAACCTGGCACTGGATGGATGAAGTTTTTTTCTTTCTCTGCAGCAAACAGAGACAAGCAAAACACAAGGCTTGGTGCTAATGTGACTCTTCCCCCAGGAATATGTGTGTAATTCCCACTCTTAAGGTGGGAATTCCTAAGATTCCTAGATGCATCTGGTAAAAAAGAATGACAAAAGTCAGAGGGTCAACAAAAGCTTTTAAAGTTTTATTAGTAAATTATATACTTGGCATGGAAATTGGTGTGTTAGTCCCTTATCTCCTATAATAAAGAAATAATACAATGAACTAGCAACCCATGGCTTGCCTTGTACTTTCTGGTAAGAAACAAGCACTTTTAGGGCATCTTTCATTGATTCAGATGCCAGTTTAGGATGGTGTGAAAAAAAAAAAATTACTATTTATAAGTGCTGCTTACTAGAAATTCCTATTTAGCACTGCCTCTAATACATAAATACACAAAGAAAATCAGTCCATGATCTGTGCTTACATTCATTCACTCACATACATCTCTGTTGGGTTTGAAGAATCTCCCCCAGATTTCCCAGCAGGTGTTGTGGGTAAAGTTTAGAAAATACACCTGGAAAAAAGGCTCTTTCGTGGCAAGGACTCCAGAGCCAAGGCACAGCTCTGTGCCCCTGGAGACCTTGGGGACACCCTTGGAGGGATGAGAGAGGGCAGGGCTGGGAATGTGGCTCCTGAGAACCAGGAATTCCTGGCTCCAGCCACAGGGCTCCACGCTCCCACTCTGATTGCAGAATCAGGGTAATGAAGATGGAAGCAGCTTCTCAAGCTCTGCTGGTCCATTCCAGGAAAGAAAATCAATTTCTTGATTATTAAAGCTCCACAGCTCTAAAATCAGAAGATGGTGTTCTAGGAACCAAGGAGATTTTTATCCTCCCAGGGAATTTGGAGAATAGTCAATCTGGAGACTCTGGAGCCTGTGCATTCAGCCAACACTCCTCTCCTGGCTGTTGGAAAGGAAGCAGAAACTCCACTTTCTTTCACACCACAGGACCTCTGTGAGCAATTTTTGGTTTCCAAGTTACAGGTCATTTGATACTTTTGAGCAATAGTTATTCTTGTTTGCCAATTTGAAATTCTGTAATTTGTCCAACTCTGAATAAACCCAGATTGATGCAATACCTGATGACTGAGGATATGTAAGTGACAAAATATATCTGGGCAATGCTGGAGTTATTGTGAAGGCAATGGACCATGTGTATGGTGACAATCATGCCTACTAATTTTCATAAAGCAATGGATGGCTGGTAACAATAAATTGGGGTCTTCAAAGGGCACTGAAATGACTTAGATGCCTTTTTTTCCCCACCCCTTTTTCACTTTGAACATCTATTAAGTGTCTAAATGGAAGCAGAGACCAAATTATGTGCCAGAGTTCATCTATAACACAAGCAGCAGGCAATTTAGATTACCAGTTTGGTTATTACTAACAGTGCAAAATTGCTGTAAATGAGGCAAAGTAAAAATACTCTCACAGACTTTTCCATTTTATTCCATTTCCTGCATTTATTTTGGAGATGAATTCTGCTGTGTTTATAGCTGAATCTTATGGATAATTATATACTGCCAGCATTTAGTTTCATTATTTAGGCACAAATCCTTCTAGCACTTATGCATAAGCATAACTTTATTCATTTGAAGTTCTGTGGGATAATCCATTGTACATGAAAGCAGGCATATGAATAAATCTTCATAAGATCAGAGCCTTAAGTTGTACAAGAAGAATTAGATGTTAGAGTAATCTATTGCTGGTTCAGTGAATGTTAAGTTCTTCCCAAAATACCAGATGTGAGGAAGAATGCCCAAAGAACAAAGCAGACATGACATCACCTAATTGTCATTGTAGAAATAACAGCATGCATGGAACATAATCCAAAAGGTGGGAGATATAGACAGTTTGATTTCATATTTTTGCAAAATCAAAGTAAAATGAATGCAAACTGTAGCTAACTAGATAACTCATTAGCCAGTGCACCAACTGCATTCTTAAACAGTGGCAGATTGTCTAAAATCAAAATTTCTTCTCTTAAAAGTGAGTTTCAGTTTTCCAAACAAACCAGTTTATCTCCAAGGAGATGCTGACCTCATCCAGAGCAGGTCACCTGTGCTCTAGTGAACCAGCAGCCCAGCTTCACCTCCTGACCAGGAGCAAAGGAAAATGTTCTTGTTTAGAAGTCATGGGGCCACCTTGAGCCCCTCTACAACCAGCCTCAAGTTCCTCTTTATCATTTTCCCCATCCAGTAATCACTGGAAGCACCAGCTTTTCCTGAAGACCAAGCTGAGCCCAGCACAGGGGCTGAGCCCTGGATGTCAGAGTTAGCCATGCTGCAAGACAATCTCTCTGAACAAACAGTACTGGAAAATGCTTCTTCTATTTCTGAATCCTAATTGGAATTAAAATATTTTGATTTGACATTAGCCTTATCTTAGGATTTCAGAGGAGCCTGAGCAGGTTTCATCCTATTTGCACTGAGCAAATGACAAAGCTGCCACTGAATTTGTGAGTGCAGACCTGGCCTGAGGAACTTCTGAGCTGTGAATTACAACAGAACAAAGTCTTATTAACTGGTATTTTTTTTCAGATGCTTCTTTTTTTTTTTTTTTTTTCTATTTTAATTAACGAGTTGACCAAACCATCTGGTACACTTTTCTTAAATCCATTATTTAGTCACTTGATTATACACTAAAAAGGTGAATAGTGAGTGGTATTTCCCAGCTGAGATTTCAGCTCAACTTTCTTCTTTTTAAATTTTGCATAATTTGGTAATATTTCATAGCATTTTGGAATTGAGAAATAAAAAATACTGTATTGCTGTGATAAGGAAAATATCTGTAGAAGCCTTATAGGCATCCAAAGTTGTCTGTAGCTCTTTTAAGTTTTAAATAACAGGCTGCAATAGAAGTAGGGATCTAAATTATTTATATATTAAGGCATCAAGGGTTTAGCAATAGTCAGAATAAATTCCCCCAATAAATTGTGAGCAATGCAAAAGAGGTTTAAAGCTTTTATTTAAAAGATGTATTTTTTAAAAGATTCACTTATACCTGAAAGTTTAACCTCTACCATATTGATGTTGTTAATTTTTTTTTGCTTTGGAAAAACATTTATCCACTGCAGTAAACAGTTAGAGGCTCATATGTATATGTGTGTGGTTACACTGGGGGCAAAGAAAAAGTGTCTGGAGCTGGAATTACAGTTCCAGCCAACAACCTGCTGGGCAGAGCTGCAGTGAGTTTGTGGTGGAAGCTGGGGGATTGCACCAGTATCAAGACAAATATTTCTTTCCAGAGGCAGAGATAACCTGGGAACAGCATTCCAAAACCTGGTCCCTGTTTGCACCCTACTGATGGTCACCTTTCCTGCAAAAACACAACTGAGGGAAACTTCTCAATGTGAAAGCCAAATTTTGTCCATTATTCTCATTCTTTATGTCATCCCAGATGAGTATTTTGCTGTCCAGCAGTGCCTCCCTCCTCTGAGCACACCTGGCCACAGGCAAGAGGGTGCAGTGCTCACATCTGAGAGCACACACCCCACAAAAATGTGTTGCAATAAACAGCTTTTACAGAGCTCCTTCACTGCCTGTCCTGAAATAGCAGTCTCCCATTCTGAGAATCAACTTAATTTCTTTTTGGCTTGGTTTTTAATTTCCAAAAGCTTGCAGAGATGTTCCTGTCCTTTGGGGAGGAGGCCTGTGCACATGCAGCTGCTGTGAACCCATTACACCTGTAAAGCCTTTGTTACTTCTGCTTAAATGAGCAATTTGATTCTTTGGTGGATTCTCTGAAGTTAATGAGTGATTTATAGTTACTTCAACAGCAGCAGGATCAGGCCCTTGTCTTCATCAGGCATGTCATCCATCTTCACATGAACAGACTGACAGGAGAGGAATTGAAATTTCACAGTCTGTGATATATTTAGAGATTGTTTAGATTGCATTAGGCTATGGAAAATACTGTGCTGACCAAGATAATCATCCTCCAGATATTGATCTAACCCCTGTCTGCTCAAATTTGTTCTTCCAACTCACACTGCCTGCAGGACATACCATTATCTGAAAGTAATATTGCAGTGACACTGCTGGGATCCTTGGTTTTTCCCCAGTGGAAATCAACACTGAAACACAAACTAATTTCAACTGTGAAGGATTGCATGTTCTAAGATGAAATACTGAAAATCAGACAGAAATGTCCCACCTTAGCCCAATGATACATAGTTTGGGTTTGGGGTGTGGGAAGGAGAATACATCCACAGAAATCAAACCTATAGGGCTATTTAGACTAGCTCTGAACAAATGAGTGGGAATGATCAGGGAATGTCCCAGACTCCAAAAGCATTGTAGGAAGGGTAACATACCTGTCCCACTGCATTACCATGACTATTGGTTTCCAGCACTGCCTTCACTGCTCCAAGACAGCTCCAGAGCCTCTGGGTGGTGCTGCCCTGCCATATGTTGATTTAGACACACTTCTAGACTTCTTCTGTGCTGGCTCTAAATATATACAGATATATGGAACAGCTCCATCACTTGGATCTTCATCACAACTACGGATTTGGAATGCAACTCTAAACACTTGAGATGGCTGAAAAGGCCACACAAATTGAATCACTACCAACTGCCTGGAAAACTGGGATTTTGCCAGGACTCTAGATCAACAGGACTCTTAAAGCTTTGCCATTGCCTTTTAGGTATAATAACAAAACATTTTGTCAGCTCTCTAAGTGCACTTTCTTCAGCCACCAAGAGATACAGATCACAAGATGTGGAGCCAGCACAGGACCTCAATGAACAGCTCAAAGGATGCTTCAAAAATTAAATTCTGTTTGATTTCCACAGTGTGCTTTGACTAAAATTATGTGAATTCAAAGTACCCTTTGTCCTGAAGGGAGAGAATGGAATTAAGGTGAATTGAGTTTCTTCTTCTAATGTCTTATACACATCACACAGAATAAATGTAAGACATATGAAAATATGCAGATTTGGGATTTTTCAGTGTTGTAAATTATTGCCCCCAGGGCAATGGGCTGCCTGATCCTTCTTTCTACAGTTTTCTGCTAATTCAAATAGCACTAGTCTCCAACATCACGTTACTTTTTTTAGAATTCAAGATTATATGCTAAGCAGACCACATAAGAAACTAAGGATTCTGTTTGTTTTGTTTGTTTTTTTTTTTTTTATTTAGTTTGTGGTAATATCACAAACCAGACAATCCAGAGAGAGGCAGCCAGGCAGTAACAGGTTTGGGTGTAATATTATTAGGTTTTTGCAGAGGTCCTGTGCTAGCTCCAGGTCTTGCTATCTCTATTTCTTTGTTGCTGGAGGTGATGAAGCCTTTGCTGTCTTTTGGCCTCTTATTCCAGTTTGTGAAGTTTGTGGTCCACATCAGCAGCACAGTCCACACAGTGCAGCTCTGGGTTCAATAGGTTTCATCAATAGATCATCAACAACTTTTGTTCCAAAAACAGAATATTCCCATCAAAACTCCCAGCATGCTCCTACCCATCATTTCTTCAAACTATAAAACGTTGTGTTTGCACTTTCTGTTTTCATGGATTCCATGGCAAGGATAACATATTCTGCCAAAACACAGGGTTTTCTCCTAAAAGCCTTGTAAATTCATAGAAAGCTGCCAATTTTTCTTATAATAAACAGCCTCCTCTCTTGAACCATTGCTGTCTACATTATCAACGGATTGCCACTTTTCATCAATTCTTTTAAGAGACATCTCTTTAGCTTCTACATCCTCCCAAAAGAGTGGCAAGAAGGGAATATTCAGACCATCCTTTATCTAGAAAAAGCAGCAAACTTTCAGTGTTAGGGTGAAGTAGACTTTAGAAGACATTAATAACATTTTTAATAAACTAATAAAAGATTTAACTACAACACTGGCCCACACTCACTTATGAGTTTGGCTATTTCTGCATGAAAAATTAATCCAAATCAGTCATTTTGACATCAGAAAAAGATTAAAATGGAAGTCCAGAAAGTAATCTTAGGAGGATAAAAATTCATATTGTATCAAATATTCTGAAATAGGGCTTTAATTACATGCTATGTTTTCCAAGTATATCTCACTTCTGATGTTTTTGTTTCTTAGATTTTGCAGTAATGTAACTAATTCCAAGAATTTTCTTCATTGGTTTATGTATTATTAGGTTACATATTTGAGATAACTGTAGCATAAAGTTTTAATTGTATATATTACAGAAAATGAGTTATTGGAATGTAATTTAGGAGTTTGCTACTGCTGAATAGATGGGATGCCTAAGGTCATAAAGCTGTGACAGGAGAGGCAAATACAGACTGAGATGAGAAGCTGAAAATGTGCAAATACCTATTAATTTAGCAATAAAAGTGACATAAAAATGACAATTATCTTTCTCCTGACTTGAGCTTTAGATGGGTTGGTTGCTGTTTTGCTTTGCTCTTGTGCCATTCAGCTGTCAGAGTGCTGAATAGCAAACAAGCATCATCCTTCCTCAAAGAGTGATGCCAGAAATGGACCTTGGTCTACAGGAAAAAGTCCAGAGCTCCTGGATGTGACTAAGAGAGAAAGAGTGAAATATTCAAATACTCTTGGCATGATCAGCATGAAAGTTTTGTGCTGGGGAGCTCTGCAAGGCTTGGGTCAAAGATGTTGGACTTGCTGTCACACCACGCCTGTCACTGCTCCATCAGCTGCATTCATTTGGTTCTGTCCAAAGGATCCAACATCAGCTCCTGCCACTGCCTGTCCAGAGTGAAACCAGACCCAGCTCCTCTCACTGACCCTGCAGGCGTGCTCAGGAGCTAAACCCTGACATCTCCTGTGCCCAGAGCTGACAGAAAGCAGGTGCCTGCCTAATTCTGCCTCCCTGTGAGCCCAGCTCCAGCCTCCTGCACATAACACTCCATGCCATGCTGAGGCTGCCTTTCCTTCAAGCAAGCACAAAAACCCAAAAAGTGTTTAAAGCCTCCAGGAAGTCACATCAGAGTCTTTCTGAGCCGTGACCTAAGGGGCAGAAAGGAGAGGGCATTGCAAGTAGGTGAGGCTTAGAGCCACACTCGTCCTTGGTGGGAGCACAGCTGGGCCAGGGGTTGAGGAACTGTGAGCAGAAGATGGGAGAGAGAAGGGGATGTGGCAGGTCACGGACTCAACTCACCCACATCTGGGTAAAGAGCCACCCTGCAAGGCCTGGCTGGATGGAGAAGAGAGGCTGGGTTTAGGAGTTGGTATCCTTGGCTAGGGTAAAAGCACACTGAAAAATCAGGGACAGAGCTGAAGAAGTCAGCAGCCACGGGCTGAAGTTTATAAACACAACCTTATCTCGTTGCCAGGCTGGCAGGTGGGAGTCAGGTGTGAGCACTGAAGCTGCTCATGCTGTCACACAGCACATCCCAGCTCTCCAAAAGGTGACAGAAGCCACAGAACACAGAATTTCACAGCAAGCAGGAGACTGCTGCTCTCTTCCCACAAGAGGGCCCTGCAGCTTTATTTTCCAGACTAAGGAATCTGGGATGCTCAAGGCTGGTGCATAACTAGTCCCACTCTGCCTGCAAGAGGCCACCTGGACTGTGGATTGTCAAACACTCAGCACTGAGTCCTGCCTGCTGTGGATGTTTAAGCCACCTCTGTGACTCCCTAAGCCATAGGGGCAGTATGTAAGCCACAGCAGGAAAGTAAGGCTTGAGTAAAGATAAAGAATTATTTTCAGGGACCCTCATTAGAGGTGAAGACTGCAATTACAGCACCCATTCCCCATGTGCCATGATGGGAAAGGGATCTGCCCCAGCTTGTTTTGTAGAGTTACAAAGCCACAAGCTGGAGATCAAGCAGGCAGTGCAAGCAGGATTGATTTCAGCAAGGTGTGTTGCAGAAATGCAGCATTCATCCCACTGGTGGGATGGAAACCAGAAATGTCAGCCATGTGAGCAGATGGCAGCAGCCAGCTCACGGGCAGCTTTCCTCAGCTGGCACTGCTGGTGGTGTCACTGAATAAAAACAACTGCAAGAAGCACAGACTCTGCCTGGTCCCTGTCAGCCTCCCAGGCTGGGAGGATTCCTGACAAGGTTTGCAGAGAAGGGCAGCCAGGCAGGGTGAAGAAGAACCCCCCAGGAAACCTCAGTCCTGGGTCTCTGCAAATTACAGACACAGAACTTGGCTGCTGCTGCAGATCCTGGAGGCACCACACAGGAGCAATGCCTTAAGCAATCTAATGCTGGTAAAAGCTTTCCATTTCCCCAAGTGCTGCTGGAAACCAAGAGCTGGGTCCAGGCCTTCCCCAATGAGCTGTAAGTGAAAACCAGCATGACATATTTTCACCCTGACACTTCTTCTCATTGGTGTGTTCTGGTCTTAGTTTATCTAAAAGGAAGCAGGATCAGACTTCAAAAATAAGCTCCAAACCATGTCACTAAACTTATTTTTTTTGTCCCCAAGTGGACTATTTTTACTACTTTTAATACCAACCAAATGATTCTCCTACAATTACTTTTTTCTCTGCTGGAAGGAAATTATTTTTTACAGAAAATTGCACTGTATACGTCAGACTTTTTCAGCTAGATTCTTTTCTTTTTTTCCCCTTAATTTCAGTAAATCATTAAAAATAATTTTAAGGATGACTACCACAATTGGAGTCATATGCAATCACCTGACATAAAGCACCAAACACAGTCACACCACAAGCTCCCTGAGCCCTCTTGAACCTCAGTAACTTCTTTTCAGAAAACCAGTAGGATGGCACAGCTCAGTCACACTATTAAATTTCTCTTGTTGCCTAACAGTTACAAAAAAATATGAAGGGAGCAACAACTGTGCCATGGAGAGCTTTGGGGAGTTGCAGCAGCTCTCAGGAGCACAGATCAAAAGAGATACTCAAGAGTGTTTGCACAACAGATGAACAAGAGACTCTTGAGGAGTAAAACAAGCAAGAGAGCAGAACAGTCAGCCACGTTCAATACACATCACTCACTGGAAAAATAAATGTTTGTACAAAGCTGCACAACCAGCATGGTCAGTGAGAGGTTTTTTTCATCAAGTGTTTTGATTATTGGCTAATTCCTAACATATTTTTCTGGGGTTCACTTCCAGGTGCAAGGATGAACATTAATTTACCTCAAAAACAACCAAGGGCTCACCTAGGCATGGTTGAAAATGGTCCCAATATCTGCTTGTTCAAAGCTTACAGAGGTAATATTGTTGCCAGACTATTTGTGGGGTGCATTTGCCAACCACTTTCTGCTGCATTGCTGCATATCAAGTATTTATTTTGATTCTAAATATTTTTTGTTTATCAATCATTGAAATGTTATTGTGGAGACACACTCTGGAAAGAAGTAGGCTAACAACAGCTCAAAATGAATTTATTTTAATGCACCATTTGCTTCAGACTCAGGTTCCTGTTTCTATATAGTTCCTTTTACATTAGCTACCTTCGCAAATCCTTGCCAAAGGCAAATGGAAAAAAAAAAAAGTTTCAGTTTCCTCTTTGCATTGTAGTCCAAATTTAGGAAGCCACATTTGAACTACCTCTAGAAAGCAATGAATTTAAGACAGCATTTGAGTCTAAATGCTTGTTAACGTCCCACTGAAAGAAAAAAAATAAAAATTGTTAGCAACAACACACATCTCTGCCCAAAGCCTGCACATGGCTATTTCTGCCCAAGACACTCCTCCTCTTAAAAACCAGAGCAGCCACTCAGAAGAACAGAACTAGCAGCTTGTCCAGTGAAAATGTCCAAGTGATTGCTATGCCAAGTCCTGCCATCCTCAGCACCCTCTGGAATTTGGGCATGGGGTCATCCCCACACAGGCAGTGCCTGCCACAGCCCCTTTATTAGTTTTTCATAGAAATAACATGGTACAAATGAAATTACATTTGCCAGTACCTAACTGAAAATATAACAGGGCAGTTTTGAGGCCACAATTTTGTTTCAGAACTTTCTTCCACTTCCAATTTTGTTTTCAGCTCCTACTACTTCAGAATCCTACTGGAATAAATGTGTTGTAAAGAGAGATTTCCCTGGCCCACTCTGATAGATTCAGAAGGTTGTGAGAAGAAGTAGAATTTATTGGCATTTAGAATAAGTTTGCAAGCACTTCTGCCTACTTTGTTACCCCTAGACACTTTCTGCCTTCTTTAAGGTTCACTGTTGGTTATTTAGGTCAGGTTTATGGGCTAGACTCGTTTCGTGCTTCTCTTAAGCATCCTGTGAATTCTGTGCAGGATTCAATTTGTTAAAGATTTATGAGTCCTTCACATTCCAGAGTCATATGCATCATATGGAAAGTCTTGTGCAATGGAGAGCTTTGAGGAAGTCTCTTCCTGGCTGTCTCCAGAAGGGTATTCCAAAGTAATAGCTTCTGAAAAAAACCACCATAATTGTACCTAGTCTTTTTTCATGTGGATTTTTTAAAATTTAATTTTGTCTTTGTATGTCTATGTTTTCTAACCCAGTCCTTGAACATTAAACAGGAAGAAGGAGAGGGAGAAAAAGTTATAAACTGTTCCTTGGTTTCAGCACTGACTCTCAGTTAGAGTAAATGGACAGAAATGTCCAAAAATGGAACCCCCTGAGGTGTTAGTCAGAATACTGGGATGTGTGTATCCTAGCACACATTGTCTCTCTGAAAGGGCACAGTGCAAACATGGCTTTTCAATTATCTGACTTCTTGTAACCAAGTTGTTGCCTTGTCTATAAAGAACAGACAGTACAAAAAAAGCAGCAGATGAACTGCATTAAGTGGAGCTTGTCCAGCACACAGGTAGAGACACAGACCCCCCCTGTACTCAGACCCACCTGGCTCAGCAGCCAGCAGTGATCACGAGCAGAAAGCACCTTGGAAATCACATATAAAGTGATTATTGCCTGCTCTGCATTACAGCTTAAGGCATTAAAAAGGGTGATAGCAAAACCATTCTTTTTAGTAACTGCAGACTGGTGTTTAATAACAGTGTTAAATCCCCCTTAAAATTGTCTTTACCCATCTTCAGCTTACACAAACATTTGACCTAAAGAAATGCATTTTCAAAACACAGTAAAATGTACATAAAATTCTGTAGTAAGTTACATTTAAAAGGCTGAAATGTTGATTTTTCACAAGACCTGAGTTATTTTGTGTATTAGAGTACAAGCATGACTCTTGTAAGATTTGGGTGTTTTTGAAGCACAACAATATCTCCTCACAATATTTTACCAGAATATTTCAGAACCTATTCTAAAAGCAGAATTAAACCCTGTGAATTCACTGCATTTTTTGTGTAGATAAAATAGGTTTTTCTCATTGCCATCTCATTCAAAGGTAAAGCAGTGACTCATGCAAGAGACAAGAGTCAGTGTCAGAGCCAGGAATAAATATAGACATCCCATCACTCAGGACCTTGCACTAGACATTAGGCTGCATTTACTTTCCCAATTTATTACACTGCAAGACTGAAAAAACTGGAAAGCCTTTAAATGCATCCCTGTTTTACAACACAATGTCTTAGGAGCACTTCCTTCTCTTCATGGCTGTGGTCATTCAAACTACAGACAAAAAAACAAACCACCAACTATTTTAATTTCTTGTGCACAAGAAATAAATTAAATTAATTAAATAAGCCCCCATCTAGGAACTGCTTTCTTTCCTAATACTTAACTTTTTTT
The DNA here is from genome assembly GCF_029582105.1 of Oenanthe melanoleuca. Taxonomy (NCBI): domain Eukaryota; kingdom Metazoa; phylum Chordata; class Aves; order Passeriformes; family Muscicapidae; genus Oenanthe; species Oenanthe melanoleuca. The sequence goes on from NC_079335.1 coordinate 12,877,638, forward strand.
AGTTAGGCTGACCAAAGTTTACTTCCAGTGATATCCTGGCATATGATTAATCCTTCCAGCAAAGTTGCTTTTTGACTGAGACAGGGTATGAGCTTTTTTTTGTCCCAGACAAAAGGAGATATGTACCTAACCTGAAAAGTCTGGGGCAAAATGGAAGATTCCCTGAGAATTAATAAATGGAATAGCAGCTCTGATTCTAATCTCAGTGCAAGAAGGGTTCTGATTAATCTCTCTCTTAACCTGGTCAGAAATGTGTTCTTACATGTGTGGGATGAAGAAAGCTTATAACAAGAATTCTCTATTTGCTGAACAAGGATATTTGGCATTCTCCTGGTAATGATGCAGAACACGTGGAACAAGAAGTAAATCAGACTATGCATTTTTATTGGATTCTTCTCAATTTTATATCAATGAACAATTTACAAAATTTCCTTTGGCTTTCTTCATTTGTAATTGACCCTGGGATTTCCAGATGCCCTCTCTTTTGTGACAGAAAGCTACAGGTGCTCTGCTGAGTGCTCAGTTCTTTTAACCAAGCAGGAGGTATTTACAGCACACAGTCACAATGGGTGTATCATGGTAACTTCATACCAGCATTCCCAATTTAACATGCTGTCCCTTTTACAAATGGTGCAGCAGAACAAATACATTTCATATCAGATTTATGGTTTGCCCACTCTTTACATTATTAACTGTCAAAGTATTTTTGCCAGGAATAACAGACTGCAAGTAGCACTTGTGCAAGATTTCACATGCAATAACTTGATCTGCACAGTAATTCTGCATGGGTTATTTTTCTTCATAGGATATTTTCCTGCTGTTCAGAGTACCAGAGGAGTTGTTGCTTTTCTAATTATTACTGCAGAAAGACTTTCTCACCAAGAGAAGGGAGGCAAAGGTGGGATAGAGCACAAAAAAGGAAATTATTACTAAATGGGTCTGTCTGTGTACTTGCTGTACTTTGCTCCTAAAGGCTTGTATTTGAAGGTCAGGAGCTGGTATGTCAAAACCTTTTGGCTTTTTCAATACTTGTAAACACTGCTCTGGTATCTCTGTAATATATACAAGGAAAGGTTGCCAACTTTTGCAATTCTATATCCAGTCTCATCCTATTCTGTAATTTCTTGCCCAAAGGCCCCAGTGGTAGAACAGAGATCTTCCCCAAAGCTTCAGTTTCATTTCTAAGGTAAATTTCCATCCCCCATGACTTGAGAAAAAACCTTTAAGTGGAGAAAGAAGTGTCACCAAAGAATGGGGGGAGATTGGCAAGTAAACAGAAATCAGAATATGCTATTATAAAATATTTGTGTGATTTTGCCAGGCTGGGTTTGCTCAAGCACATCTGCAGAGCCCACTTGGCACCTGTCAGGTTGTACCTCAAAATGTGAGCAGCCCAGAGGTGTCCATACTCATCTTTTCACCAAGGAAATTTATCTCTAAATTTATGAGGAGATAAATAGGTTATCTAAAATACATAACTTACAAGTTACATAACAGTTCAAAATTTGAAGAGCATTCAAGTTACTGGAGATGGATAAGGAACCACCTTCAAATGCCTCATCTCACTTTAGGATTTTGGTTCATGTCTATCATCTAGTTGGAAAGGAAGCTTTTCAATCCCTCCTATTTACTGCCTGTTGGCTCAGCTGTTTTGGTGCACAAGACTTAGACTCCTTCCAGGACAGATTAAGCCACACACACACCAGAGTTCTCCAGCCCCTCATGGAGGTGGGAAGTGTGACCAGCCCTGCAGACAGAATAAATTCCTGCACACAGGGCACCAGTCAGTCCAGACCACAAGACCAAGCCTAGTCCCAAGCAAAAGCCCGGAACTACACCAAGTGCAGATTAAAAGCCTCAGCATTCACTGCTTTATACACTGAACCTCTCTCACTGCTCTCAATTATCTTCCACCACTAAGAATTACTGATTGGAAAATCCAACATATTATTCCATTGACCACTTAACTCAAGGAAGGCAAATGAGCTAACCAATAAACCCACAAAACCATGCTGATCCCAAGCTTGCTCCCTTGCCCACCTGCTCCTGCCCTGGGGTCAGCAGTCTGGCAAGGGCAGCACTGGGGCACTCTCAGAAAATTATCCAAGAAACACAAATTCATCACTTGGCAACCTCCAGCTACTTTAGACATCTGTCTTTACATAGCTAAGTCCAGCCCTACCTGACTACTGTGACAACATTACAGCCATCTGGAGAGAAATACAGCTGAGCTCTTTCTGCCTCACTTGGGACTATTAAAAGTTAATCTTTTGCTTTGAAGCTCTTACAGCATGAGGAGTCAGCTGTCCCTCTGTGCTGTACGTCCCCAAAGTCCCACCCTGCCCTCCTGCTGCTTTATCCCTGCTCTGTGCAGATGCACCAGGTGCAAGGTGGGGGATATTGGAGAACCAGGCAGCAGAGAATCTGAGCCATTAACTCAGATTTTCTCTTCCAACGTCAGAAGATTCAGCCAAATAATTACACCACACAGCTGGTGCCTGCTAATACACTTTAAATTTGATAATCTGTCCAGAAGCAAAGAACATTTTTATTCAGCACAGGTTGGAAAGACAAGGCAAGAGAATTGAATGAGACAAGGTATTTTCAACATGATCTTTTTCATTACTGAGCTTCAGCTCTTTTGACTTTAAGACTGGAGCACCAACTAGGCAAACAAAAGACTTCTCTTTCTTCTTCACAAGTTACATAATTTAGCAATACTGTCTCTTTTTTGTTTCCTCCAGACTGGCAGAGTCTTAGCAACTCTTCTTTGTCAAAACAGTGTCTGCTCTCAACACCAAATTTTCTTAATTGCCCCACCGAAGCAGAAATATACCAATTACATTCTTGTCCTGATTATCAGACAACTCACTGGAATATGTTGTACCAAGAGAAACTAACCTCTGAAGACAAGCCTACGTGATGAACATTTGAAAGATACATAGATATACATAGATTTATATAGATATATAGGTTTATAGATATAAAAACCATGTAAAATCAACATTCCTAGGAGAAGCTGGGAAAGAGAAGACAAAGCAGCTCTGTTCTGGCATGGAGCTTGGTGCTCAAGGAGGATGATATGGGCCTCCCTGCCCTTCTGGAACCCCACCAGATCCATGCCCTGCTCTCACAGCCCTTAGAGAGAACACATGAACTAGGGATCCAAAATGCACAAACGTTTATCCAGTGTCCTGGCATTGCTGAGAGATACAAACAGGTGCCACATTGTCATTGTACAATGGGCAAGCACAGTCAGAGAAACAGAACCAAGAAACAGAAAAGACAGCATTTCCCATGAGAACAGACTCACACCTGCACAGGGTGTCCCTCTGTGACAAACCCCACAGGATGGAGGTGCCCCTGCTGGGATCTCCTTGTCCTGAGCTTTCACACTTTCCCAGTTTGAATGAACGCTGCAAAGGGAGCTTTGAAATCAACAGGCAAGCTTCAAAATTCTTTAGTAAACTGTGTGAATAAACCTTCCAGAATCCTTTTCCTTGTAAAATCAGCCATCATGAAGCTGTAGTTGCATGCATGGAGAGTGAACTATGTGTGGAGAGAGCAGAATTTACTATCCCCTTATTAAGGCAGTGCTGTTAAACAACATAGTCCATTTGAGAGCACTGGTCTAAAACTATGGAGAAGAATTAATATATACTTGGATATTCAGATGCAAATTAAATGTATTAATATCTCCACGTAATATGAAGTGTCATGGGGTCATGTAGAGAACAGCCCAGTGCAGAGTCACTCACGGGAGGAGCAAGAACTGATAACAAACCAATATTTCCTGGTGCTGATCCTCCCCCTGCCATGTGCTCAGCTGCTCCTGCTCAAAATGCTACAGGATGAGACTAACCTGAGGGTGAAGGCCACCCCCAGAAGGGTGGGCAGGAGGTGCCAGTCTGGCATCTGAGGCATCTGAGGGTCCAGCAGACACACACAGGTTACAGCAGCCCCTCCACAGAGGCAGAGGGTCTGGTCATACTGACATTGCCTTGCCTGGCAAGATGTTCATTCTGTAGGAACAGTGAAAAAGCATTGTAGAGTATTAGCCTTTGTGTTCAGGCTTAGGAAATGTTTTAAAATAGATCAACAGGATATTAAATGGAAGTAGAAAAGCCTACTAAAATGCATATAATAAAATTGAATCTTTGCATGAGGAAAAGATTTGTAAAGTTACAGCTATTTAAAAATAGGCAATTTTATAGCTGCATGAAAATGCTTCAATCTACTAAGGCAAAATAAAATAAAGATATTTTATTTCATTATATGATATATTGAAAGGTTTATTATTAAACAGTTATTTTAACTAGCCATGCAAAGCCACAGGATATCAGATGTTATCAGGTACAGACAATCTGTAGAGAGGTAAAAGACATCTTAAAGCTGCCTGGTTCTGTTGTAGTGTTCAAGCCTCTCCCAGCTCAAGAGAGCTGCTGATCCAGTGTTTCTCATCTCTGGAGGGTGAGCCCTCCTTAGATCAGACAGTTTTTGTCCAAACACTTTTTCTAATTCTTCTCTGCAGCACCTGCATTCTAAACCCCATTTGCCAGAGACAGCCCATGTGAGGGGCACAAAACAGCTGAGGATGTTTGTGGCTCAAACCAGCTTAGATGTGAAGCAGTTCAAGCTTCTATTGCTCTGATCTGGGATCTAAAGCTCAGTGGAGCACAAACACTCCCTGTCCTTCCTTTGGCATTTCTGCCCTTGACCCCGAGGAACCTGCCCTGCACCTGCCATGTGTCCCCCTCACCAGACAAGTCCCCAGACAGACACAGAGTTCTCATTCCTCCTGCAGTGCAGAACTTCCATTAACAGCAGGAGCCTCCAAAAGAAACAAAAAACAAAACAAACAAACAAACAAACAAACAAACAAAAAAAAAAACCCACAAAAATTTACAATAGCAAACATGTATGCACAAAAAAGGGATAAGCAGACATGGAAAAATATTTTCTACAAAGGAGTGGTGACACCATTTGCAACCTGGGGTAACAAAGTAGTCACAAAAATGTGAAGCAAAACTGGGGAAGTCATCTTTGCAAGGAAGGAGAAGTCAGACTAACTTCTCTGATCCTACATGGCATGCAGAGACTAGCAAACCCCAGAAGAAATAAATACATTTTAGAAACAACTTATTTCAGATCACTTTTTCCCTTGCTTATCTGTCATGATCAGAGAATGGACCTAAGTCTATCTATCATAGAGCATAATGTCTTTGTTAGTGTCTGAAGTAGCTCCACAGGCTCTGGAAGAGAGTGCAGCACTGCTCTAAGTGTTAGTGATGGACATGACACAGATCTTGGCAACTAACAAAAATTTTAGTTTGCTTTCAAGATGTGCTTAGAAGTGAAGTCAAATGCCATTTATCCTGCTAAACAAGCTTCAGCTCTCTTGATGGTTTCTCTGCTCCACTTTCATTATTTATTAGTATATATTACTGGGATGTAGGAATGCTTAACAACTTGAACCAAGAAGGAATTCTCTTTATAAGAGGTGTTGTACAAGCAGACAGCAACAGACTGCTCCTGCTCAGAGAGTTCCTGATCTGACCAGAAAAAACTGGCATGTGCTGGGAAAGGCAAATTGACACAGGGATGGAAAGAAGTTTGTTTTGCAGCAAAGCCAGGAATAGTGACTGAACAGTAAACATTATTTTTACATTTAGGCAAAGGATTTTCAAGTATTTTCTGCTTTTCTGAGGAAATTTTCATGAAGAAGATCCCATCTTTGTTTTCCCACCTGAGACCAACCATGATTATGAGCATCATTAGTGAGCTGGCTAAATGTTTCAGCATTCCTCAGTGCATTTTTGGGCCAATATCCAGCTGAATTATGTCATTAATTTGTGTCTGTTGAACAGTCAGCTCCTCCCAAATAATTCTTAAATCTTTTGGCTCACAACAAATTTAGTAGAGGGATAAAGGTCTCAACCTTGTTAAACTTCTGATGAGTTCTGTAAAAGTACTAAGTAATTAGATAAAGGGCAAAGACCTCATTAATACCCCCACCAAGACAAAGACAATACTGTGACTTCAGCTACTTCCAGAAACTGGGTAATTCCCAAAGAAGTTCAGCCTCAGAAGACAAACCCTTAGAAAATGTTTTGCCATTAGTTCTGCTGGTCTTGGGGCAATCTGGCTGTTCAAATGCTAATATTTGGATGATTGGGCTGACAAAAGCATAAGAGCAGAAAAAGCACATCATTCTTTTTGCAAAGATGTAATTTTGTCTTCTAGGGGTCCCACCCTTTCTCAAAGAAGATACCATAATAAATCCTTCTTCTGGCAGCACAGGGACAATGAGAGCTGTCTAAAGGCTTTCCAGCCATGTATCAATAGCTGATTTTTTCCCAGCCATAAGAATAAATGGACACAGCCTGTATCCTCAAGAAAGCCCTCTAATTCCCAGGCTGGGAAGGGAAAGGGAGCCTATGGAGAAGGTAGCTCTGCTGGGTATTGCAGAGCTGGTGTGGTTTAGGGTTCCCATCCTTCCCTGCTCCCCAACAAGCTCTTGCTGATGCAGCCCCACGTGGCTCCCCCTGTGCCTGCTGTGTAGGGGTGGTGCTGGCACAGCTGTGCTCCCACATTCCTCGTCTCATGCCTGCCACCATTTCCCTCCCAGGGCTTGCTGTGCTGGAGACTGAACTGATGCTGTAGGAACCAAAGTATTTCAAAGTATAGTTCAGCCCAGTGTGGGAATAGCTGCTCACATGGAGTTATGGCCTGAATTTTGATTATTCAGTGCCATGCCTTGCTGCCTTACAGAGCACCCCAAAACACATCCTCTGGAGTGGCAGTGGATGCATCCCTGAGAGAATGATGTAAACAGCACATGCAAACCACCTGCCTCCTCCTCCTCCCAGCCAGAAGTGCTGGATACTGGTACCAGGGCTGATGAACATCTGTTCACTTCTTCCACTGTTTTCTCAGATGCTTCATGTGCAGTGGTGAAGCAGAAGAGGAATGTTTTAAAGATGAGCCAGCCACAGATGGAAACTCCTGAGGGTCACAGAGTTTTCAGCATTTCTTCTCATGGATGGCTGCACAGAGCATTTGGTGTAGGAAAGCAACAGCTCATCTTATCCAGAAAAAGTCATGCCTTGTGGGTAAGGCACAGAAAAACTTCATAAATGAGAGACTTTGGGAGGGAAGCTGAAGGGTTGGTGTGGCTCAGCAGAGCAATAGAGATGAACAGCATGGTGAAAATATGCTGATCTGTTTAAAGCTACAGCCCCAATGATAAAGGAAACTTCAGAATAAAGGCACTTTCTTATTGCTTCACTGTCCCACAATGCTCATTCCCATCTGTGCAACTGGGGACCTGAAGTCTCTGTGACACCAGGAAGATTTTGTGCCTGTGTTTCAGAAGAATGGGACATATTCTGCACAATTCTGAGTGCAAAATTCAGTACACAGCATCACCTTTTCAGCTCAGTTGACCTTCCTCAGCAAGATATTGTCCTCAGCGAGCAAACAACAAGTTTCATTTCTGAAAAATAATGGATTACATCTAGTGAAAGGATTATGAAAAAATGAAAGGTAGATGGATTTACTTGTACAAAATCTGCTCAGATGGGTATTATTTTTGCTCTTTCTTTTTTTTTTTTTTTTTTTAACAGAGTTTACTTTAGCTCCAGCATTTTGGCCAATAAGTGGGGCCCTCTGGTAACTGAGGGATTTGGAGTGAGAAATTCTGACCTTTCTCCCAAAGGCAGCCAGCAGCAAGTGAATCAGCCACTATACCAACAAAAATGGCCAAGAATAGAAAGTGGATTTCCAGCCATCCTGCTTTGCAGCAGTTTTGTTTTTCCTTGCAGTGGCAGTGGTGATTACCTTATCTGCACATACCAGCCAGCCACACAATACAGGAAAACCACCATCCAAGAAATACCCATTTAATAAGCCTTGGCATCTTACATGCAGACCTGGGAAGGCAGGATGCTGCACAAGAGTATCTCCCTTCAGACAGGCTCCTTGGTGACAAATACAAATCTGCAGACATGAGGTCAACCACATTCCCAGGAAGGGAACATAGTGCAGGAAATCTATCCTCTCTGGCAGAGCTCTGCAGAAGTCCTCGTTTCTCCAGTGGTGGAAGTTTCTTTCCAGTCACTGTCATAGGATTTTTGGCTCCAAAACCCTATCCCAAGGTTGTGGCATATTTCTGAGTACCTGTGGAGGCTCAGTAGATGGGTGTGTGAGCTGAATCCTCCTTTCCATGTCCCAGCTCATCAGATGTTCCCACTAAATGTCTGTAAGGGCCCTGAGGGACATCTTCCCCTATAGGACCTTCAACTCTTTTATGCAACCAAAATTTAATGGTACCAAGGGACCTAGAAAAGCGTGGCCAAGTAGAGACAAATATTACAGGATTGTGCTGTATAAATACATCAGCAATTTAATTGCCAGTGGAGGGAAAAACCTTTTAACGGAAAGTATATGTTGATAGGAGAGGAAATGGTTATGAACTATGTACCCATTAATAGATTTAGGCTGGAAATTAGATGAAGGATTCCACTCATTAGGAATAGGGATCCAAAACCACCCCAAAAAGGGAAGACCGAGATGAAAATCCCAAGACAATACTTGATCCATTAATGAAGGGATTACCTAAAATGAAATCCCAAAAAGGGCTTAACACAGAAGCACACAAGGTCCCTCCCTTTCCTGTGCTATTGTGCTCTTGATTCCATTTTGCAGGGAAAAAACATCCACTCCTAACTTTCTAATCTCAGTGCTATGGATATGCTGTGAAATGCACAGACAGGACTTGCATCTCAACAAGGAAAGCAGAGAAACCCAGAGGAGTGCTGTCACAGTCTAAGGATGTGCTGAACCTTCTCCTCTTGCTGGTTGCATCCCAAATGCACTTTGTAGTGGTCCAAGACCACAGTAAAATCACAACAGAATGTGCACTCTGATTCCTGACTGTTGTATGAGTGAACACCTATTTAATGAGCTACAATGCCTGCATTTCACAAGGGGCTATTATCACATCATTGAAGTAGTGATTTTCCTTCATTACTATTAATCTTGGTAGAACGTTGCATTTATATTACTTACCATTTATGTTGCAGTGGTATCTAAATTTATGTCAGAATCCCCTGTGCTGAGCTCTATATAAACATGAGCAAGAGTTTTCCCTCTCCCCACAAATGTCTAAAGCCTCTGGGATTTCCCATCCTTAACATTGTACCAGTTAAAGATCAACCCTTGCAAACAGCTCTGCATCTGTGAAAAGAGAAATACATCTACTTTTATTTCTCAGAACTATAGAATGGCTTGGGCTGGAAGGGACCTTAATCTAATGTATGCCATTGTGGCCAAGCAGTCACTTCTGCTCAGACAGTTCAGTGCTGAACAACTCTTGGGTTTCCCATCTTTGGAGCTGCTGTCCCAGCAAAGCCTCCAGCAAAGACACTTTATTCTGCTGTGGCTTAGCAGAACCATGTTGTGTCTCAGCAGAGCACAGCTCACAGGCAGGACCATCACAAGTTTCCAAACTGTTCATCTGACCTCTCCATGGAGCTGGAGCCCTCCTGAGCTAAGGCACCAGGTACCTGAGAGCTCAGTGCATGCACAGGGCTCCCACCTCTGCATTTGCATTGATTAGAGCTGAACTAGCACAACTTTAACTTCTGGTTAGATCGGAAAAGACAGAGTGAACAAATGCACAGCTGCTGAGAGAGCAGTGTAAAGGTACTGCTGGAAGTGAGATTCTCTGTCACCTTGTATCCTGCTGAGTGTCTCAGGTGAAGACATTTCCCATTGGGCACTGTTATGTACAGAACTTTGCCCTGGAGAAAATGACTGCATGAGTGGAGATCTGAACCCACAATGCTGTGGCCTAGCAGAGTGTGCCTGAAGCCTTTATAAAGCCACTTAATCCCACCTGCTATCAGCCAGCAGCAGGTTTCCTCCCCACTTACTACAGAGGTGAACTTTAAATCCAAGCTAAAGCTTTACTGTATTTTTGCCAGTGGTGATTATACCAGGAACCACTGCCACCAGAAATTGGCTGCCTAAAGAGAACATCTTTGAGGAGCAGTGTCTGAGACTGAAACAAAAAGCACAGATTTCTCAGAGGGGAAAAAAAACCTTAATGCAGCTCGTCAGGGAGACAGATGGCAGCTTCCCTCCCGACAGGCACCGTGGGGGCTGAGTTTGCTCAACTCCCTCTTGCTGCACTTTGATGTATTCCAGCAGCTGTATGAAATTAATTCCAATAAATTAAACCTCTTTCAGTAACAAATGATCTGGATGAAAACTATAGTGCTAGGGGCAATCAGCCATTTGGAACTTGGTGATCCCAGAGACAGGGAAGCAGCACCCTTGTTGTCTGTATCATAGGCACTTGCTGAGGCAGCCAGAAAAGGCTCTTTCAGCACAAGAAACCAAATCAGGATCCAAAGCTCCTTCTTTATAACCACAGTAGTGCCAAGCCAATCATTTATGGTGATAAAAAATTAGCCCAGCACCTGCAGACCCTGAGAGCTGACCATTCCTAAGCACCTTGGGAAGGCTCCATGCCATAAATTCACCCAGCCCTTCAAGATCCATCCAACACAAACCTCAGCCGGAGAAAGAGCAGCTCAACCTAGTTGAAACACACAGGCCTAAGGCTGATATTCATCCTAAATATTGCTAATTTAACTTGGAGCCCACCTTTGTCTTTGTTGGGTTTATGCAGCTGGTTGTGTCAGTTGTTTGCTGCAGTTCAGGACCACTCCAGTGAACATGACAATGTACAAAGGCTCAGGGTGTTGAACAATGAAAGAAGAGCATCTGGAGCAGGTGCCTATGTGCTGTAATTTCTGTGCTGTCAGCAGCAATCTTTCCTAAGCCATGCAGAAGGCAACCCTTTATACTCTACAGGGATATTGCTGGATGGCTTTTCTCCTAAACTTTAGGAGCAGGACAATTTTTCAAGAAGCTTGTGCCCACTAATTTCAAACTTGATTTTTTGTGAACATCACAGTAATGTGCCCAAGGATACCAATTCCTCAAAACAAGAAAGAATTGCTATAGATTTTTTCCTGGTATTACTTAATATCAGTCTGCATATTTAAATGTCCTTTCATTTTTCACCCAGATGACCCTTTACAACTATAGAATTTTTCATATTCTATTGCACGAAATGCTGCAAATGGAGAATATATTAATTTCTCAGAGCAAAATCACTGATATAGTGACAGCCCACAAGGACTGTAAAACTTGGATACTTGGTTGTGTTTCACCCCAGCTCTGATTCAGTTTGCTTGGCTATTAACTGGGAGCAAAAACCTTGAGCATCCACTGATGGTATGTTCTGTTCCTGGTTACATGATATCCTAAGGTTCCTTGACTGCTACCAACAACTGACTACTCTTTCCTGTTCCTTTCCAAGAAAAGTGACTCAAATATGCAAATTATTTCTTATATCCTCTTCTATATAGAGGATATTTTAACTCTTTCCTTTCCTGTAAGAGCTAAAACATAGAGCTGCTGGGAAATCATGGGATGTGCATCTCAGGGCCAAATGGCCAAATAAAGTAACCGGCCAGAGACAAATTTAGCCTAACAGACCCTTACAGAAGCACCTAAATATAAACTCACAGGCTATTTTTGTTATAATTTATCACCAACAAACATGGCAGGAATCATAAACACAAAGCTTTAAGAGATAGAAAAAGTGAAATTGTGTATGTTAATGTGAAACAACATTTGAACCTGAGACCTTGATGGGATTCATCTCTGCTAACAGTACCCTGGCCCACATTTTTACAGAAGTCTAGACTGCAAATTACTAAATGGGTCATAATATTAAGCAGCAAAGTCTAGATTTTCTATATGGGTAGGAATTATGTGCTTTTAATCCTCTGCTTCTTTAACTCACTCACCTACTGATGGAAGGTTTTATCTATTGGTATAAAGTGGACATAACAATCTTGTTCTCGTTCAAGTGGTCAAGATGTCAGTCTGAACAGGGAGAGTTATACCTTTTCCTCTATTTTTGGGGAGGAATGGTGAGATGATAGGTAAGATTTGAAGGGAAGACTTGCCCCCAGCTCATTGCTGTTGGGACACAGGTGTGTGATCCCCTGCAGCTCGATACCACTTCCCTGCTGGGCAGGGGACAAGTTGCAGAACAGGACTAGGTGCTGCCAAGAGCTTTCCTGTCTGGCACTGCAATTAGTTGTGTAATTTGTGGCTGTTTGCACAAGTACACTCTACCCACTGATCTCTGTGCACTCATTTGTTGGTGGGGGTCATTGGATAGGGCTATTTCCTACCACATGTCATGTTTGCTGTCCCTCTGACCCATATTTCTTCTGCTGTGTTTGCATCCACTGTGTGACTTGGCAACACCAAGGGTGGTCATTTCCTTTGGTACCAGAGGAATGTACAGCAGCCAGGCTGAATTATCAGCCTGCAGAGCTTCACATGGGTTGCAACCAGGCTTCAAAATCCAGGGGCCTCATTTCTCACACAGTTAGACTATTTATTAGTTATCTTCACAGGAAACTGCTAGGACCAAGTTCTTTAACTGAGTCTACAGGAGTGGGATGTGAGGAGAAGTTCAGAGATGGGACCCAGAGCAGGAGTCCCAAAGGCTCAGCTGATGCCTCCTCTTGAGTCTGCACATGGGTGGGATTTCTCTGTCCTGGCCATCTGCTCTCACCATCAACCAGGAATGTTGTCACTGTCTGTGGGGTCTCCTGAGCCTGAGATCCTCACAGCAGGACATATAGGTGGTTTAAAGTTCTGATTTTCCCAGCTGGTCACCCAAGAAGATTCAGGAGGCTGTTTTCTGAGGTTTTCAAGGTTGTTTATTGTTTCTTATCTAAGAAATTCTTTCTCTAGCTAACAGCAGTCTGTTCAGCTTGAGATCCGAGGCACACTGCCCTGTCCTTGGGGCAGAACTTATCTTTTATACTATAAATTATGTACCTAATATTTACAATTACTTTCCAATACATGACAATTTTATTACACTGTCCATTCTGCCCCAGACCAATCCAGTAATGCCAGCCTGGCACTTAGCATGGATGGCATGAAGAAGAAGAAAGAAAAGACATACCACGCCCAAAATCCTCTGTATTAGCTTCAAACCTCCTAATATAAACATTTCTAAAAATTCACTTTTCTATCTTCTAACAATCTAATTCACACTCTACTTATTTTTTGTGACTTGTAATTCTTCCTATAATGAGGGTAATTTTTCCCAGGGGCTTAAATCCAGTCCCCAGGAGCCCTGGGCACCATGCCAGGGCCTCTGAGAGCTCTGCCAGGGGGTCTAGAGGCACCAGGGAAGCCAGGGGAGCACCCTGGACTCCCACAGGATGTCTCCTAAGAAGCAGCACTGGTTGTTCTGCCATCTGTCAGTCTGAATGCACTCAAAGCTGGCAGTCACTGCACCCTCCTAACAGTGGACCCTTGAGGAGATTGTGTCCCCTGTAACCCCAGCAGCAGAGGGCTCACCAGAAAAACAGAATGTCACACAACAGCCACATTGCCCATGAAACCTGTCTGCATCCTGGCTTTCAGATAAACCCCAGCATGAGACCTCAACTATTTTATGAATTGTGACTTTTGGAAAGGAGCTGTGAAGAGTCTGGCACCAACACTGGGGTAATTCATCCTCTGAAAAACATCACCCTTTGCTACCAATAATCCAGCTAGGTCTGAGGGGAGAGGTCTGAGAAAGAAATTGAAATGTTTGATAGGTTAATCACACATGAAAACAGGGAGATAGGTGGATATTGAGCAAGAAAAATTAAATCTGTAATTACCTTTATTCCATTTAATTACTTTCGGGGTGTAGGGCTGTGAATATTCTTAATTTGGTCTCAATTTGCTGAATTAAGTTAAACAATGAATATCCACTCAGAGAGGTACTGTGAATGATGAAGCAGGGAGAGAAAGACAGGGGAAGGGAGGAGAAAAAAAAGTCAGTTTTCAAAAACTTACAAGGGTTCTGTAAATCTAGTATTAATCCTCTGTCTGTCTCGTGTTTTGGTACCCAAATTTACCCAACCCTAAGCACTGGGTGCTGGGTAGGATTTAAGGCTAAGCAAGCCCCAGTGATGGATATGGGGGAGGCAGAGAGTGAGACAGGATAAGTACAGAAGGTAAAGCCCAGTGATCTTCAAAAGGCCAGTGAAGCACAAACAGGAAACTTTAGTCAATTAATACTTGATACAAAATTCCAGGATCTATCATTGAGATGCAGGTTAAAAACACAGAATTTCTCAAATTCAGTACTAAAAAAAAATTTAATAATAACCATTAGGATTATTAAACAAATAGTGTGGTCAAGGGTCTATAAATGAAGCCAAATTTAAGATTCTTTTCTTTCTAACAGTTCATCATTGACCCTGTGAAAATTGCAAAATATTATTCAATTTACCAGCTTCCAAAATAATTATTTACTCATGCCTCTTTCTTATACCTATATTATTTTGTCCCACCTACTAGAAATACTACAACATTCAACTTACTGACCCCATCACAGAAAATTTAGTGCAAATTCTACCAGAATAAAATCCTCAGGATTTAGGCATTTTGACAGTCTGACTATGGTATTTTAAGTTTGACATGAAAGCTAAAATTATGTGGATGTAATCCATATAAATGATGTAATAACAGATGCAGGGAAAATAAACGCAGAAGAAGAAACAGAAAAATCTCTGGGCTGTTCTCCAAGAGAATTCACTGTGGATGAAGCTATTGCAGGGAAATAGAATTAAATGTGACAAATACATACTTTAAAACACTAGGAAATGGGAAGAACAGAAATGTCAAGAAAAATAACCATGAGATGAAAACAGAGAGAAGGACCTGATAAAAATGCCTGTGCTTTGCTGCAAGGGTGTCTCTGGACTTCCTGCACCTATTGCAACATGAAGATGATGTTTGCTCCCTGGAAGGGAGTTGCAGAAGACAGGCATGCATGGAATTCCCAGGGCATCAGCCTGCCTCACTGCTTCTTTTTATTTTTTTTTAGACAAAGTGTGGATTAGTAACTTTGCATGCTTGAAATTGCCAAATTTAATCCACAGGGCCCTAAATCCATACATATTACACAGCATTAGAAGCCCTTCTTCTTTATAAGGGTATCATGGTGTTTTCATTCCAGATGACTTACAGCAAGTAATTAAAGGGATCATTAGCAAGAAGTGTACAAAAATCCTTAAGCCTCTCATGAGCAGTCTGCCTTCTTAATAAGTGGAATTGATGCTTCAACTGCCCCATTTAATGTAGATTGTTTTGAGCATGTGCCATATTTTCTTCCTAGACTCAAAATCAAAACATCTGATTAGATCTAAGTGTCTCCACCTTGCTTGAGTAATGAGTCTGTCCTTAAAAAAATTGACAGCTTCATCAAGGACTTCTTGAGTTACAACTTTGGGTAAATCATGCCTTTTGTCATTATTGCAGTGAAGTATGATCAGCTTTTTCTGTCCAGAAGCTCTTCCAGGCAGGGATGGTCTCCCTAGAAGTATGTCCTGCACAGCAGATCAGTTTTGTTACAGTTTGGGCCTCAGGATGCTTCTGCAGTGCAAACACCAATAGCTGAATGATCTGCTGATGTGATAATACAGTGTCTGCCATTTGCCTAAAAATAGAAAATTATGGCCTTGTCTTGTGTTAATGAGAAAGGAATGAGCAATCCCACTATCCCTGTCCTGCAACAGTGCTGCCCTGTGTCCCCATGCAATGTTTCTCAGCAGTTTCCATGACTTCTAAGGAGCTCACAATGAATAATCTGAGTCTACAAAAGTTAGAAACCCTCTACTATTAGTACTTTCTTCAGGGTAGTCTCTTCCAAGGAGTTGAACTGTGGAAGCAGCCCTATCACCTCTCTCCACCACTCTTCACCCCTCAGCTGGTGACAATCAGGTTGTCACCAAAGCCACCAAGGTCAGGCAGGACCAAGAGCCAGGCTGCTTTTCTGGGCACAGTCCTGACCATAGCAAGGTGCCTGCTCAGGATTTATCCCTCCCTTTGAGCCAGAGCACCCCTAGCCTTGCTTTTGTTCCTGTCCTCTGCTCTAGGATCATTTCCAGTGAGCCTGTCTCATCCCCTTCCCCCTTCAAACCTAATTTAAAGCTTCTCAATCAGCCCTGTCAAGCTATGGGTCTAGAATTGTTTTGCCCCAATTAGACAGGTGAAGCCATCTGCCTCCAGCATGCCTGGTGCCATGACTGAAAACCCCAAAACTCCACAATGGCACTGCTCCTGGGCTTTCCCATTCCTATGGGCATTCATCCCTGCTTACCAAAGGAATCAAGAAGAGCACCACCAGTGCTCCCATCAGTCCAAGCAGGCAATATAGTGCCTGCACATTCCTTTTGGCTGTCCTGGTGCTTCTCTCATCAGCCTCATCACTGCCAACCTGGACAACCAGCAGTGGGTAATAAACAGCTCAGGGCAGCTGAAAGGCAATCCCTTTTCCAAGCTGGACTCTCCTGTGCAGAGGGGATCTTCAGTGAGAGGGTGCAAAGGCAGCAAGGTCTGTTGCTGACTGCATGGGAGAAGGGAAGTTTTGCCCATGGAAATTGCCCTCTATGGTTATAATCCTGTGCTCACTGGGACAATTTCAATGGCCAAAAATCTCCCTGCAGCAGCAAGGTCTGACTGACTGATGGGATTTTCTACAGGGTTGAGGGGAAGTGAAAACTCTGAACCATGACAAAATGCACTTATTTCTTAACTCAAGCAAAACACTTACCCAGTTCCACTTGACCCTATCTGGCAAAGTTCGTGCTGTCCTCACTGAGAGTTTCAGCTGAGCACAGACTCCCTGCAAGTTTTAGCTCACAAACAGAGAGGAGCTAATGACAGGCACTTTTCAATGATTAACTCATACAGTTAATACAGTTGATAGTCATCTCCCATTCCTGTAATTAAAGAGATAAAGGTGATATGGTTAATGAGTGCTTTAACATGAGCTTAATTACAAATCCTCTCATCAATGAAGTGATTTATTGAAACACTTCTGGAGCAGTGAATAACTTGTCTTCCATTTGGAAGTGAAAACTCTGAGACATAAAAGAGTTTGGAAAATTCACAACCACTGTCAATATTCCCATGCAGCCACTCCACATCCTAGGTCTTCCACAGCTACCCATTGAGTACTGAATATATTTCTGCAATTATCAGACTTTGCATAATGAGGTGAAAGAGAAAAAAAAGAGCTGGCATTAAATTACTAGTGTTGTTTCATTCCTGTTACTGTCTTTCTACTCTTCAGTCTGAAAAACCATGGTTCAAACAAATTCAGAACAAACCTTTGAAAAATCTGTATCAGCTGTGTATAAGCCTTTGGGAGAAAAACATTTTTTTATTACTTTTTTTCCCAGTTTTCACAGAACACATGAGCTTCCTTAGCTGTCATATCTTCACAATATCTTCTAGAAGACTTAAAAGGTAATTTGAATGATCTCTGGTCTGATGTACATTTGAAATAACCAATAAAGCATACATTTTTCATAAAGAAAATCTGAAAATGAATGAAAAATGTCTCCTGGTGAGCAACTCACAATAAAAAAACAAAGCAGGAAAGTTTAGACATATCTCTTTTCTGCAAACAGGCAGCAGTGCTTATATTTGTTGTCTAACAAAGGCTATTTAAATAGCTTGTCTATGAAAATTTGTTTGAACACATTCAAGCCTGTGAGCTGCTTGCAGACTGAACATTTATTTCTGGTATTCAAGCTCTGTCCTTGGTCACCTAAAATACATGATATTGACTCCTTTCCTGATTGGAAAACTTAAAATCCACAAACTCTTACTATGTCTACTCAAAACATTTGATTTTTGTCACCAGAGTGAATAAGTCCCAGGATTAAACCAGTCTGTGAGCTCAGGCTGCAGGCTTTCTCATGCACCCATCCACACACAGAAGTCTCTTCACAGAAATGGCCATGAAAAGTCCATGGTCTGAGTGATAGCAGCCACCTGGAGCCTCCCATTAACCCAGGCTTCCAAAAGCCTACTGAGAAATCACAAAAATGCCAGTGATTAACTTGTATCCCTCATATGGGAAATCAGGATGGCATTTACACAGAGCAGTTCCACTCAGTGGAATTTCTGAGAAAAAACAGAGCATATTCAGCACAGACACTGGAGCAGTTTAAGGCTATTGCAGCATAAACTGCAATACAAAACTCTGCTGTGCAAAACTCCAGCTGAGCCAATATCATTAACCCTCCTGAAATCATTATAGAAGACACATATGCCCAATGCCTTTTTTCACTAAAGAGAAAGAACCGAGCAGTGGATGCTGATCTGAAATGGAAGGGGGGAAAAGGTTTTAAATAAAAGAAATTTAAACAAAGCAAGGGAAGGTTTCACCAAGAAGTTTCATCTGTTGCAAGCAGCAGAAGCAGAGCGTATGGTCCCCAGCATCAGGGGATGGGGTTGGCCTTGAGCAGACTCAACACTGAGCACAGAGCACCAGCTGCAAACCAAGGCTCAGAGCTGGGGCTCTGGGTGAGTTTGGGGAGGCTCAGCACTGACACCCAGCACCTCCACATTCCCTCAGGACACTTGCCTGTGGAGGACCACCAGTAACCTCCCCTGTCCCATCTTTGTTTTTCTTTTCTCTTCAACTTCTTGTGAAAGTTAGAGCCTTTCCTGGCTTAATAATGGAGGAAACCACCTCACCAAAGCATTTAATTAAATGCTTTTAATCACTTGGAGATTGCAGGATTTTCTGGCTATAGAAGTATGAAAAAGGGGAAAAGAAGCATGAGACTGTCCTTTGACTAACATACACAGTAGTCTGGGACAGATGTCTCAGCAAAAGGTCAAGGAGCGATATTCCTTTCACTTCACTAAAAGGCATTTCACTAACCATGGCACCCACCCCTGCAAAATGTCACCAGCCACTGCCCAGGGCTGAGCTGCTAGGTACAGCACAATCTGTAATAATAACCAGAAAATAATAAACCAGGGGAAAAAAGCCATCCACATTTTTTTTCCCTCTGGAGCCCATGGTTCCAGCCAGAAGCTGCTTGCTACAGAAACAGCAGCTGGCAGCTCCTACTTCTTGATCCTGCCTCCACAGATGCTTCACTGCACAGACCTTAGCAAGCTGCTCAGCCTTTCTACACCTGTCATTTTTCTTCATGTCTTAAATTTTAATTTTATTTTGTGCTCATCCTCATCAGAATGCCCCTCCATGGCAGATGAATATCATTGTTCCTGTTTCAATAAGATGGAGAAATTGAAGCATGGAAATTAAATTACTACTCCACAGTCTCAGACCTCTCTGAATCAAAGCAATATCTTATTGGTTTGTAGAGGTGTCCTCTCTCTACAAGATCATTTCTTTCCATCTAGTTCAGAGATAATAATATCTCTGTAACTAATCCCTATGGTTGTTTTGAGAATCCTTCTGTTCATTGTGTTGAAAATGTAAAGCTGTATAAAATATATTACTGATTAAAGATAAATTACTGATTAAAGTCACAGTGAAGGTGGAAAATGAGAATTATTCCTCTTAATTTCTAGTTTTTCATCTGCAGCAGCATGACATGCCTCCTGGAGCCTTGTTCTCCATTTTGTTATTGCTATAATGCTTTTCCAGAGGAACTGCACAGGTGGACACTGCTCAAGAAGAGGACATTGAAAGACAAAGTGTTATTCAGAACAGGAATGGACCATCACAGTGAGGTAAATTTTTAAGATATAGGCAGAAGAAATGCATGTTATCAACTGGAAGGGATGGTGGTAAGCTTCCATTGATTTGAAGTAATTCCAGAATAGTGTTTCCATGGTCAAGAACATCCATTCTAAACTTTCTTGTCCTTCTCTGCTGAGTCCTTCAAAGGTTAATCCACTAGCACAGCTCTGCCAATAGGACCAAATTCCAGGGAGCTTATGTAAAACCCTGGGGACTCAAAATATTAGAGGCAATGGTTTCAAACCAAGGAGGGCTGGGCTGTACCAAAATGAAAGGATGAGAGAAGAGACTGGAGCTCTGGTTGGTGGTTTTTAGATCCCAGACTAGACATGACTCTGAGTTTCTCCAGATGTCAGCCAGCACCTGGACCTGCTCACAGCAGCTGTCCCCATGGCCAGGGAGGGGCTGATTTCAGTACAAAATGTGGAGAAAATCAGGCAGCTCAGTGTACAGACAGCAAGCAAGCAAACACACAGGATACACAGAAGTAATGTGAATTTGCTTTTCTAGCCAAATGGTATAAAAATTGTGTAAAAATTTAAGACAGACAGGTGGTGTTAAACTTGGCTCAAAGTTCAAGACGAGGTTTGTCATGTTTATGGCTAAGTTTTTGCTGGCAAGAACTATGTTGTTTAAAAGTATGAATAATTCATACCCCTAAACAGCACATATTTGTATAAAAGTCCTTTAATAACACAAGTAAAAAGTTATTTCACAGGAGATTTGACTTTTTTTTTTTTCTCCTCACTCCCCTGCCTTATTTCCCAAATATTTCATTATTGCCAATTACTTTCTTAGAATAAAAAAGTGTACAGGGACCTTGTATGCATCAGGGGATGTTTGCCAATCAGTTGAACCACACAGACATGCAAATCCTCTTAGTGGAGACACAGTTTATAAAGGCAAAGGAGATGTATATCTAAATGGCCTGCTCAAAACAGCAAACTCCTTCTAATGTACACAAAACTACTGTTTATTTTGTTATTCTGATAAGCACTAGTGATAAAATACTGAAGTATTAAACTTGAAGTTAATAAAGTTTGGCCTGTAGTTGCACTGCCACTTGAGAGAACAAATCTAAGAGATGCCAATTAGGAGGAAAAATAAATCAGGCACCCAAAATGAGTTAGATTCCAAACAGTTCCATCATGGATGAGATATAGCCTTTCATCATTTTTGGAAACTTCCCTTCCCAATTAGAGAATACAGCTGCTCAAATAGTGTCGTGTCTGCTCAGCAAGTAGCAGGCACAATGTGTAAGCACTTGTAGCATCAATAGGGACCATTGTTCAGAAAATATTGCCATTGAAATCTTGTAAATGTGAATAGAATTAACTTCCCATTCATCTCTGGCTGTCACACTCTGTTTATTTTAGTGTATTGTCTGAATGAATGTGCAGCTTCTCATACACTCACAGGTCCCTTTTCACCTAACAAATGTCTGATTGTGTTCACTGCTCTTCCCTTCCTCCCCGCTGGGTTTCCTGCAGAGACCAGGGCATTAATAAAACCCCTCCCCAGATTGTCCTTTTCCTGCTGAGAATGTTATATAAGGACTGATTCTTCTTTATGTTATTCTGTGCAAAGCTCTTTATATTACTCTTCTACTCAAGGAACAAAAGACACTTGTGCAGCCACAGCAGAGGAGAATCAAAAGATCATATTCTTTCAGGTAATGGCACTTTCTGCTGATTGGTCACTTAGTTCTTGCTACAGCAGAAAGTAACATGTCAGATCCCAGAAGAAGTTAATCACACCTGACTAACTACACTTTGTTCTGAATTAAGACTATCATGAAAAAACCCAGGATGAGGAAACCAATATTCCTTAATCACTTTATATCTTTTACAGCCTCAACCTTCCAGTTTTCCCATGGTGGTCTTGAAGATTTAAAACATTTTTATGTGTAATGAACAGTCTCATTCTCTTTTTTGAGAGTAGATATGCATCTCCCTTTTAATTAATTTTAGTGCTGTAGGATTTACAGTACAGAACTGCAGACACCATAGAAGAGGTTGTATGTGTGTGGGAATGAGTGTGTTTGTGTCTGATGGGGCACTGGGAAAGGGCAGAGGAAAGTTCTATATCAGCTACTATGGCTTCTGCCTCTAATGCTGCAGCTTTTTAAAATTCTACTGTTTTTATGGGACTTTTATCAAATCCCATTATATGGGTGGGACTCTTACAATGCAACTCAGTGGGAGGTCAATTAGATTCATGTCACCAAGCAGTGTTGATGGATAGTCAGAGTGGTTGTATCTGTCATTTCCCAGTATTTGCTAAAAATAGGAAACACAGCTGATGTGCAGTGGGGTGTGCTTTGCTGTCCTGCTCTTGTTCCTGCAGGGAGCAAGCTGACATGGCTAGGAAAGCACAGGTCTTTCCTGGCTCTATCTTCCCTTCAGCTTAGTCCAAAATCACAGAACTGCTGGAGGTGTCTAGTCCAGCCTTGTGTTCAGAGCAGGGTCAGGGCCAGTCAGCTCACTCAGGGCTCTGTCCAGTTGGTTTCTACAGTGTCTACAAGGACAGAGATTCACAATCTTTCTGGGTCAAGTTTAAATATTTGACCACCCTTGCTGGGTTTCCACCCTGCCCCTTAGGAATCCTTATATTAATTTCCCACATTTCAAGTTGTGCCCATCACTTCCCTGGCACCCCAAGAAGGGTCTGTGTGTGACTACTCTATACCTCCTATCAGGGGACCAAGAACCCCCTGAGCCTCCTGCAGGCTGAAAGAGTCCAACTCTCTCATTTCTCCTCTTGTACTATAGGCTTCAGCCCCTGAACATCTTAGTGATCTCCTACTCTGGTTTGTCAATGTTGTGCTTGCTCCAGGGAGCCCAAAACTGGTCACACTGCTCCAGATGCAGCCCTAAAGATGCTAATTAAAGGGGGGAAAATCACTTCCCTCCTGCTAGCTGCTGTTTTGGTAACACAGCCCACGATGACATTGTTACAAGGACACATTCCACACTCCAGATAAACTCCCAGGTCTGTTCTGCAAAGCTGCTTCCATGTCAGTCAGCCCCCAGCCTGTGCTGCTGCAGTGGGTTATTCTGGTCCAGGTGCAGGGAAGTGCATTGGCATTTGCTGAACTTCACAAGTCCCTGTCAGCTCACCTCTCCAGCCTGTCCAGGGCCCTCTGAACAGCAGCTCTGCCCTCCAGGTTATTGATTGCTGGTCCACAAACTCACTGAGAGTGCACTTTATCCTCATGTGCCATTAATAAAGACATTAAACAACATTGGGTCCAACATCAGTCCCTGAGATACACCACTAGTAACTGGCTGACAGTTATTCCAGGTCATGGATCACTAACAATCTAATTTTCCAACCCTCTTTCATCTTCTCATCCAGTCTGTATCTCAGCACTTAGGCAATTTCAGTGATAAGGTGATCATGGGTAACACAGGGAATCCTGTTGTATGCAAAGATGTATGGGAGAAAAAATTATGATTGTTTTAGGCCAAGAAAGCACAGAAAGGGAATTTGCTTTTTTTTAAAATTATTTTATACTCCCTTTTGCAGCACTCATCTATCAAACAGTGGTGTTCCCTTCAAAGCCCCTCAGAAGTTAAAGTAGTGTTTCAAGAAAATTAGTATGAACCTTGAATTTTCTTTTTCCACTGGGGAAAACCTTCTGAGAATAATTCCAAGGATCAGAAGAGAAGCATAAGTCCTCCATGTTTCTCAGTAAGTGAGTTTCAACAAAAGCTGATGCATTTCTTATCCAAACAAGTCAATGCACTGGGCCCAGATGCAATGGCAATTCACCACAACCAAAGCTGGATTTCAAACAAAACTGAAAAATGTTACAGTGACCACAACAGATGCATTTGTAGTCTCCCTGCTTTTCCTAATTCATTCTTAAATACAGTAAATGAGTTGTCTTAAAAACAATTCCCAAGGAACTCTTGCAGCAACATGATGAAAACAGAATTTTTTTTTTTTAGTTTGCCACTAAAACTGACCTAAAAGAGAGTGCAAAGAAAGAGTCCCACTTCCAGAATCTTTGGTTCTTGTCCCAAGGTTTCATTTGGGACTTGGAAGCAGTTTAAAATGCCAAGATTTCCAGACCTCCTGCTATGGAGCCAGAAGCCTTATGTGCTTGTGAGCAATGGAATTTAAGTTACAGACACGCAGGTGTGTCCTATAGTTTCATCAATGGTGCTGCTGGTGTCAGGGCTGCCCCTGGGTGCACACCCTGCACATTTAGACATTGGTTTCTTGGTGGTCCCAGAGCTGTCAGCTGGTCCCTGCAGGGGTGACACAGGGGACTGATCTCAGACAGGGTGATTGCATGAGCTCACAAAAAGTCTTTGTCTAATTTCTTCAGGAGGACTTAGGTGGGATTAGATATGGGAATTCTGAACAGACTCAAAGATTCTCCCAGGCAGTTCCTGCTGTACCAAGATGATTTTATAGACAGTACTGAATGTGTCAATGTGTCAATATGGGATGGCAAATCTGGCTGTGCTGGGGACATCCCCAAGCCATACCTGCTGCAGAACTAACAAACTTACACATTGATGTGCTACTTCTAACTACTCAGTAGAAACTGTTCCTTCAGTAGCAGAAATGGTCATGCAGAACAGCCTTCTGCACAGAGTAAAGATAAATAGGGGACGTTTTGCTCATGGTTTAAGGAAATCTACAGTGGATCATGTAGGACTGCAACACAGCTGGACTACAGGAGCTGAGCAGGATGGTGGTTCAGGAAGTGTCACTTGATCCAGCAGAAGACTCTGTTGCAGGGACCCTCACAACAGCCACTTCATTTGCCATGTGGACAGTGAGCCAAACATCCCATCCAAGAGACGTGACTTCCCACGCGAGCATTACCCTGAGCCAGGACCCCAGTAAGTTAGGGATTTTCTTAAGGAAACAAACACTCCATAAGACAACAGATGTTTCACATTTGTTGTGCAGATGTGCAAGGCTTGAAGCCTTTGAGCTCCACAGTTATCCCCATCTAGACCTTCTGG
Organism: Oenanthe melanoleuca; assembly: GCF_029582105.1. Classification (NCBI taxonomy): domain Eukaryota; kingdom Metazoa; phylum Chordata; class Aves; order Passeriformes; family Muscicapidae; genus Oenanthe; species Oenanthe melanoleuca. Next base: position 12,902,301 of record NC_079335.1, read on the forward strand.
TCCATCACAGGGATCGTGGGAGCCTTGGAAATGTCAGTGAGGCATGAGAACTCAGAGCTGCTGGATGCCTGCAGAAGGACACACAACATTCTGTAAGTCTTGGGTCTTTTGGGGCTGGGGGTGCCTGGTTGGTAACAGAGCACTGACAGCTGTCTAGATCTATAAATGTTCACACTGATTTCACAAATGCTGCCACAACAGTGGGCCCAGAGAGTTTCCTGGCAGTGAATGGAACTGGAGTGCAGTATTGTATGAACAAAATGTTAAAAAAAGAAAAGAAAAGGATTCTACAGCCAAATAATGTTGGTTTCCAGTAAGCTGCAGCTGCTACCTTCAGATAGGGCAGGGGGGAGCTGTGAAAGACTAGCAGGGGTCAGACATTTGACTGCTGACCAACAAGTGGATCTCCATTCTGCAGCGTGGTGCATGTCCCCATGCAAGTCCTTCTCCAGGCCTTTACACTGTACTTCAGGACTCACCTCCACTGCCTTGGATTGGTGGTACTGATCACCACATGAGCTCTTCCATGAGGCTGGAGTTGTTTTTCCACACTGCTCCCAGCTCTGCTGGTTGTACTTCCCTACATTTGTTCTAACCCAGCCTTAAAACAACATTAAAGAGTCTGGATTAAAAAAATAAATTCATTCCCATAGGCTCAAAACAGCACTATCATTAGGAATTTTGTGTTCTCTGGCCAAGTATATACTACAATTATACACTCTTATCACTGTTATCATGAATGCATTTTTACTTTTATAGTAAATGTACAGCAATCTTGCTTTTATTGTTATGTTTTAATAATGGATTGCCACCCAGAAAAAATCAGAGTTGCTGTAGGCAACTGGGAAGCAGTCCAGAGTTACCCTCCTGTGTGTTCTTGGTGCTGGATTTCAGAGGCACATGCTTATTTGTCTCAGTTCAAATCTAGTGAGAAAGTTCTTCTGTATTTGCATTAGCATAAAAAAGCATATTTTGCTAAAATCACCTCCTTCTCCCCACTGTTTTTTGTCCAATTATATGTGGTAGAACCAGATTCCCAGAGGAACTACACTTGGCTAAATAACTGTGCTGACTATCTCACCAATTGTTAAACACATTATGCAATTTCTACCTTCATTTTAACAACCTATTTTTAATCTATACTAGATAAATACTAAATAAAACCCCAATATTTCAGAAACCACACAATCTTTGAAATTATGTTTTCCATTAAGTGTGTTTCACCACATTCCAACTAATAGCCAATATGTTTCAAACTAAACATGTTTTTTAATTCTGGAATAGATATTAGTTCTGGGTTAAATATACAAAAATAAATCTGGTTAGTATGTCACATCTATTAGTCATTTACCAAAGAGTTCAAACCACCAAGAGCTTCCCATCTAGGTAGACTGGGCAGAAGCAGTGGCAGTGGTCACAGTGACTGGAACATAGAACAGATAAGGTAGGGAAGGGCAGGCCAGGGCAGCCTGTTCCCTTATCATATAACCAAGAAGTGTGCACAGTGTGGAAAAGCTGAAGGGGATGTGGTTTGGCAGAACTGGGTGGTGAAAAAGAGACAACATCTAGAGGTTCCTGCAAGCTCTGTCACTTCTTCCCCTTTTAATTTCATCCTGCATATTAAGAAATGCCATTGTGTAGCTCACATGATAATTTCCAATAAATTTAAGATACTTTGAAAAGAATTGCAGTATTGTGGTATCCATTAATGGATACAATAACTAGGACACAAAACAAGGATTTATCCATCAACAGTGGCTGTCAGAGCTTGCAGGTCAGGGCTCATACTTACAAAAATACTGACATAAAGGCAATTCACAACCAAAAACTTTGCTTGATGAATCTGTCAGGCAGATGGGAAAAGGGCTTGAACATCTGTCCTAGAATGCATTGTGCAACAGGTCAGACTAACAAAGATGCTTAAATGTCACAACACTAGTGCCACTTAGATGTCAGTGTCAAATACCTTCACAGTTTCTTAAAATGGAATTTGAAGCAACTTTGCCTGTGATTTGTAAATGTGGTGGGTTTACCTCCAACAGAAGTATCTGATTTAACAATGAACTGTGGTCCATTTGACATCATAGCAGGGAATAGATCTACTGTGTGTAAAGGATCTGCTCCTGCCCTGCCTTGCTTGAGTCTGCCCCTACATTTCTTTCAGGTGATTACTGACAATGGAAAGCTAACTCAGAGAGGCTACACTAAAATAAGAACACACTTTCAACATTTCCCTCCCAGACCTGCCTCATAATTTGGTCTGTCATTAATCCCCCAAATGTGGTAATTCCCATCTGAATTAACTGTAGACCCTTTGTGTTTTATTTCTAGACCACAAGAGAACCATTCAAAAATAAAAAATATAGTGAGGCTGATTCTCATTTCTCAGAGATGAGTGTTCCCTTGCCCTCCCTAGACTTACACCTGATATACAAAACTGTGAACAGACAACCAGCACAGATATCACCTGAAGCAAGAGATGCAACTCAGCTGTTGCAGAATTCAAAAGTGAAACAAGCAAACAAAAAAAGGCAATGCCACACACATGTGCAAAATAATATAATAGTGTGACAGAAGACCTGGAGGTGAGCATTCTAGTTCCATACTCTCTCATCCCTTGGTGGAGCAGGCTTTCTGAGCAGCACAATTCTTGGGGAATCCTCTCCCCCCCTGAACAGGTCCTGCCCTGCCAAGGGAGGAGCAAGACCCCAGTTTCTGTTTGCAGCTCTCATTCACTGCCAGGGTGCAGAGCCCCAGGGGGCTGCCTGAGCTGCTTGCCCTTTCTGGTGATGGCAGGGAGAAAGTAAGGTGCTTCTGAAGCACAGAGAGCCTCTCCTACTTGGAGCATCAAGCTGTACTCCAAGCAGGGACAGGCAGGTAGGGGAGCCTTGCTCAGGTCCTGGAGGGCTCCTGGAGAGCTTTTCTTTAGAAACCAGGAGGGCCATGGCACCTTCCTCTCTTGGGCTTGAGGATGCTCTTGGGAGACAAACTTGTGCTGAAGTCACAGTATGAGCTCAGCAGCATCTCTGCAGGACCAGTCTTGGAGAACAGCCTGTTTCCAGATTGCAAACTCCTCTCTTCATCTCCCTTCTGTCCAAACAAACCATCTCTGTTTCTCACTACAGTAATAGGTTTATTTACAGCCTTGGAAGTTGCATGGAAAGAAGGACAATGACCTTATTTCACCTGTGAGAGGGTACAGCTGGAGAAAACTAGCTTTTCTAGCTGAACTACTTTGCACAAAGGAAACAAACACTTCTGGCACCTGCAGAGCAGCCAGCTTCTCTCCTGCTGTGGGCAGCGGGCTGCAGGCACACATGTCTGGTGAGTACCCCAGGAGAAGTGAATACCAAAGGGGATCCCAGGGCAGGAAAAGTCCAGGGATCTTGTGGACAGTGTGTTTCACAGGCACCATGGAGGAGAGGAGCAGAAGGTGAGGCACCTCCGAGTGAGACTTGCAGGAGTGTAAAGGATTTGACAGGTTGATGACATGGGCATGAAGCCACTGGGTTGTCAGGTCAGAGTCACATGGTTATAACACACAACACACCTCATGTCTACAACATTGAAAGAAGGTTTAGATAAAGGTTAAGACAAAGAGGAGAGGAAAAGATGGTAAAAAATGCTTTTGCTGTTTTGACACCCAACCAGATTAATGTGTTTCTGATGAAAATGAAAACTGAGCTGAAACATCTTGGATGATATCTGGAGTTCCACTACCTTTTTCATTATTTATTATATGTTCAAGAATTACTGCAATGCAAACCTCTGATCTTGGCATTTAAAACATGCTGGGCTTAGCTTATGGAGTGGAGGGAGATCGGTATGCAAGAGATAAAAAACTAATTCAAGAAACTGCAGGATCAAAGTAACTTGGAATGAAAAAGTTAAGAAACTAATGCACTGAGAGAGATCTGCAAAGCAAGTGAAGGACACAGAATCAGGAAAAAATCTGCTATACTGCAAACAGTGTAGCTGTGGAACTTTATTTTCAGAGTCTTTTGAATTAAGTTCTTTCTAAGTCAAGGCAAACATTTCTAGACTTCTGAGCTTGATCCTGTCTAATTTAAAGTAATTTTAATGGTAGAAAGAACTAGACTCTGATCTGTATGCACAAGAAACCTGAACACTTCTGGCACTCACTTCTGCATTAACTTGTGCCAGAGTCATATTTGCAGTAGGGAGATGTTCATTTACATCCTGGCCCACAACTCTGTGGCTGTGGGAATATTTGTTCAGTTTGCCTAGTTAACATGTGACTCAGGTAGGTGCACATACGGATTTCACACACATACTTCTTTCATGTACACACAAGTAGGTTCCTGCTTTGAAAAACTGAATGCATAAAGCATTTGCTGGCAAGCAGTTATGCTTTCATTTTATTTTCAAATGCCATGATGTGTGGAAAAACCTGGATAGCTTCAAACTAGGAAAAGAAATAACAAATGCTTTTGTAATTTGGAGAACAAACCATAATGCAACCTTCAGGTTATAAAGACTTTCAGGTGTTCTTGACATCCTCATAAACTGTACCAGGACCAATGAGCAGTGATTACTGAATGCTGACTTTAAAGCCAACAGGCTCCCTCAGCACTGAGGAAGGGAGGATTTCTCCTGGGCGTTGGGTGGGCTGCCTGCCCTGCACCAGCAGTGCCTGCTGGAAGGCATGGCACAGCCCACTCTATGTCCCCCCAGAGACACCTGCATCACCTGGAGCTTGCCCTGCTGCATCCCACCAGGCACAGAACAGGAGGGGCTGCCATGGGGGAGCGGGTAGTTCAGGCGTGTTCCTCAGAAAGGACTTAAACTTGGCTGCTGCAGTGCTTGGGATCTCTGAAGGAGCTGAGCTCCCTTCCAGCTTTGTCATTTCTTGTCGGGTTTCCAGCCCTGGCCTTCTGACCCTGGACTTCCTTCCTACCCAGATCTGTCTGCTGAGCTGGTCGGTGTCAGGGTAACAAGATGGGAACCTCATTATCCAGACCTGATTTTGCCCAGCCTCCATCATCTGAAACATGTTCAAGGATCACAACCCTGTTGTTTCCAATTTAAAGCAGTTCTGGCTGAGCTGGCTTTGAGCTGTTGTAACACTGATAATGCAAAAAGGAAGAAAAATAAGATGTGAGAAGGGTTTGAGCATGTCCCAGAAGTCCTTCAAAAATTACACCTCTGCTATAAAAAAGCACAGACAGTCATAAAGAAGCCACAGCTATAGAAAGGCTCTCTTGTGTCCTTACCTTCTCTGCCTGTGAGAGGAAGGGGAGCTATGTTCCTTGCACCACTGAGTGGTGATCTTGTATATGTGACCTTGCAATGATTTTGCCATCAGGAAGAGAATTTATTTACAGATGTACAGAACACTGATGTCTTTGCCTGAAAAGAGAGGGAGAAAACCCCAGTAACAGGCAGTGTCCTCATTCTGTCTCCAGTAGCCTCCATAGTAAAGCTGAGCCTCAAGAACATCCTCAGTTCCAGAAGCCTTTCTGCATAGTTTTTCTTGTATTTTTTTTTCCTTGCATGCACACACAGACCCCAAATCCCTTGATCTTGCTTGGACACCCAGGCAGCTCCTCAGACATCACTGCTGCACTTTATGACCTGGACATGCTTCAGTGCTCCTTGTCCTGGGAAGCAGCTTCTGTGCTTTTCAATGCCCTGACTTTTTCCAGTTCACTGAACTGCTTCTTCCATTTAGGCCCTTGACTTTAGCTGAGCCCATAGGCCCCTGCAGGTCAACAGCAGCTATTAGCATTATCTTGCCTAACAATTTATTTATACAGCAGGAGTGAAAGGGACACTAATCTAGTTCAAGCCTTTAAGCACTGTTAAAATACAAAAATAAAAAAATATTATTTGGCTTGTTTGAAAGACTCCATCTTCACAGCAAACCTTTCAGAAGGACAACTGATGGAGAAAAAGTTTTGCTCAGCTTTGTCTGTGCTGAAGGGCTTTCTAGTGATTAGAGATGGAAGCTTGGAAATATTGAGTTCTTTGCCCATCCCACCACATATCCCAGCTTCCCTGCAGAGTCACACAGAGCACTGCAATTGCAGTGTGAGTAGTTACAGATGCTGCCAGAAACAACACTGTCAGGAAAAGCTGGGAGTTGAAATTAGGATTTTGCTTTTGGCTATGTTCTGGAAACCATTAGGGACTAGCAGCTGACTTTGGAATAACAATTTTATCTGTGGCAAACCTGGGCATGCAATAGCTGGACACCCAATTAAACACCTGTTTTTATCTTCTGTTTCTGCTCCTGCTGCATAAACCTGAATTTCAGAAATCACACTGCAGGTGTGACTGGCAGACCTAAGGCAGAACTGAGGGCAGTAATGCTGGCAGGGATACCAGCAGAGAAGTCCCAAGGCACCTTTTCCTTCTCACCCTCAGTTCAGCAGCCTGCAGTTGCTCTTGGGGTACACAAAGACTCAGGGTACACAAACACCATTAAAAGCCTGCACTCCCAGGACAGGGAACACAGACATCAGGTATCAATTGCAGTGTCTCCAGGAGGAAAGACAATCTGGGACACTGTTTGCCTCAAGCCTGTGCCTTAGCATCTCTTACACTATCTTTACTTTTATTTTCAAGACTAAAACATCACCTCTGTTTTCTTTACAGATCCAAGGTGGGCAGAAAGGGGGAGGAGGAAGCAGTGAAGGCTGCTATAAAGTCTTTTTTTTTGTACCAGGGATCCATATCTCAGATGCTGGCCCTGGGAAACTTTATTATTTACCTATGTTGGAATGGGAAAGGAAAATAGCTGGAACAAGCACAGCTCTCAGATACGTGCAATGCAATTGTCTATAGGAGTGAGTACCATGGGAATCCCACTGGAGCACCAGACACACTCAGCAAACACAGCCCAAACACACAGAATGCCAAAGAAGTGTGAGGCATTAAACATTTACTTTCCTTTCTCTATTACCTGATGGACAGAAACCGCCTGAATATCTCTTCCTTGTAAGTTTTATGAAACTACTTAAAAAATGTATATTTCCGATAGAAGCAGCAATGATCCTTTATTAATTCGTGAAGAAGAAACACGAAATGATTGGTAGGAGCTGATTGCTTGGGAAACAGATGTCTGATTTTATAATTTGGCCTGGACACTTGGGCTTGAAGCTACACAGGAATGTGAGCGCTGTGATGACTGACACTGTAACACCTGATTTTTGCAAGCCTGTCCTTTCCCTCCCATCCTTCCCTCACCTACCTGAAGCTGCTGGAACCAAAGGAGCACATTCATTAACTATGCTTTCACCTGAGGATGGGATCTACAAAAACCCACCAACCCAAACATTCAGGGTATTGTACATGAGCTATCTAAACCAGCAAAGGAGAAATCAGCTGGAGAAAAGGATGTGTTGCAGCCTCCTCCTATATAGGGATTAGATGCCTTGTTCAGGTTTAGCGGGACATGCTTCTTTTCACTCTGGATTCACAGCCCTGAAAACTTAATTATAGCTTTTCCTTGCATTGATTAACATGAGAAATGAAGAGACCTCTCTTCATCTGCTTTTTCTCCACCCACTCATTATCCTTGAATAACCCATCACCTGTGGATTCTCACTCTCCATAGGTGCAGGGTTGCATTCCTGCTGGGGAGAAGGGAGCTGAGCATAGCCTGGATGAGGCTGCAGATGAACTAGGGTAGAGACCTTTGGCTGCCTTTTGGAGGGAAGGGAAAAGGTTTTGTGTAACTTAGCGCAAGCAGCATGGTCTGAGAGACCCTACTAAACCAAGACAAGCTTGTCTGAGGATGACCCCACATATAGGTCCCACCCCACACTGAGAAGGTGAGTCCCAAGTTGCCCAGCCCACATTAACCTGGGGCAGGTGTGTGTATCTGAAAGCAAACCCCCAGTGTCATAAATGAATGGCATCACTTTAAAAAAGGGCAAGATGTGGCACTTAGGGAACCACAGGATTCACACAGCCGAAATTATTTGGATTAATAACTTCTCTGGCTATGCCAACCTCCACAAAGTGCTGTTCATACACACACACACCAAACGGGCCAGAACCGCTGGGTTCTCATTCCAGCTTAGGAAGGAGGAAGAAACAAAGGTAGTCCCAGAGGTGCTTCCGTCTGTACATGTGGAGGGGGAGCATCTCCAGGCCTGCTGGGGACATTTCCGAAAGGCAATGTCAAAGTGCTGCCTCCTCTGATGCCCGAGCTGAAGCTTCCAGCCTCTTGTCAGGCACCTATTGCTCCCTAGGAGGCAAGGGAGTGTGGGAAAAAATGGGAAGTGGGACATATTGCCCCCACGAGTCTTTAACATTTAACGGGCATAGAATACAATTACAAAACATGCAAAAGTATCCGTCACAAGGACTTAACACCTCCATCCTACAAAGCTGTGAAATAACTAGTATTCTACTTCCATACAGCTGAAATGTAAGTACCTTGGGGCCACCCGCTAGTTTTAATTCATTTATAGAAAAAAATCCCTGGATAAAAAAAATAAAAAAAAAGAAACAAAAACCAGAGTTGGGTTTTTCTTATCTCTTCCCTGCCGTTGGTTCCCTTCAGGTCCCGCTGCAGACGGCGGCAGCCGGGGCGGACACGGGCAGATGCCACCGCAGCCCGGGCTCGGAGGGAGCGGCGGCTCGGAGCGGGCTGTCCCCGCCGTGTCCCCGCAGAGGGACAGCCGGTCCCACTCTGTCCCCACAGAGGGACAGCCCGGTCCCACTCTGTCCCGCCGTGTCCCCACGGAGCGCAGGGACAGCCGGTCCCGCTCTGTCCCGGCCGTGTCCCCACACAGCGCAGGGACAGCCGGTCCCACTCTGTCCCGCCGTGTCCCCGCAGAGGGACAGCCCGGTCCCACTCTGTCCCGCCATGTCCCCACACAGCGCAGGGACAGCCGGTCCCGCTCTGTCCCGCCGTGTCCCCACACAGCGCAGGGACAGCCGGTCCCGCTCTGTCCCGCCGTGTTCCCACAGAGGGACAGCCGGGTCCCACTCTGTCCCGCCGTGTCCCCACACAGCGCAGGGACAGCCGGTCCCACTCTGTCCCGCCGTGTCCCCACACAGCGCAGGGACAGCCGGTCCCGCTCTGTCCCGCCGTGTTCCCACAGAGGGACAGCCGGGTCCCACTCTGTCCCGCCGTGTCCCCACACAGCGCAGGGACAGCCGGTCCCACTCTGTCCCGGCCGTGTCCCCACACAGCGCAGGGACAGCCGGTCCCGCTCCGTTCCGGCCGTGTCCCCACACAGCGCAGGGACAGCCGGTCCCGCTGTCCCGCCCTGTCCCCACACAGCGCAGGGACAGCCGGTCCCGCTCTGTCCCGGCCGTGTCCCCACACAGCGCAGGGACAGCCGGGTCCCACTCTGTCCCCACAGAGGGACAGCCGGGTCCCACTCTGTCCCGCCGTGTCCCCACACAGCGCAGGGACAGCCGGTCCCGCTCTGTCCCGGCCGTGTCCCCACACAGCGCAGGGACAGCCGGTCGCACCCTCCCGCGGGCGGTGCCCCAGGTGTGCCCGCCCCGGCGCGGCCCCGGGGGCGGCCGCCGCTGCTGGCCCCTCCCCGCGGCAGCTGCCGCCCCCCGGCTGGAGTCCGGGGCGCCGCGCGGTGCCGAGCCGAGCCGAGCCCGGGGTGCCGCCACTCGGCGCTTCCAGCATGCTCCTAAGATGGCGGTAGCGGCGGGCGGCGGGGGCGGCCGGGCGCAGCGCAGCGGCTGGCTGGAAGTTTTGGTGCGGGAGCGCTGGCACAAAGTGCTGGCCAACTTGGGCGGCGAGGCGCTGGTGCTGAGCGGCGAGGAGCGCCCCGACGGCGCGGCCCACAACGGGCTGGGCGGCGATGGGACGGCGTGCCGCGGGGCCGAGGGCGGCGGGGGCCCGGCGGCGCGCACCGCCTTCACCGACCCGCCCGAGCAGGTGCCCGAGGCCGTGTCCAACAAGAAGCGCTGCGTGAAGGTGCTGAAGCAGGAGCTGGGCGGGCTGGGCATCAGCATCAAGGGGGGCAAGGAGAACAAGATGCCCATCCTCATCAGCAAGATCTTCAAGGGGCTGGCGGCCGACCAGACCCAGGCTCTCTACGTGGGCGATGCCATCCTGGCCGTGAACGGCACCGACCTGCGGGATGCCACTCACGACGAGGCGGTGCAGGCGCTCAAACGGGCCGGCAAGGAGGTGCTGCTGGAAGGTAGGGAGGGAGCGGGGCCGAGGGTGACCCCCCGCGCATCTCCTGCTGCTCCCCGGGCGTGTTAACGGCGCCGTGTGCCCGCGCCGGGACCCCCGACGGTGTGTGTGTTTGTGTGTGCGCGTGTGTGTGTGACACAGCCCCTCGGGAAGGGACGAGCGCGGAGCCGGGCTGAACTTTCCGCCCCGGTACCGCTCCCACAGCCCCGCCGTGCGCGGTCGCTGGAGGCTCCACAGCCCCGTGTGCTCCGGTGCCAGCCCGACCGAGCCTTCTGCAGGGCGAGCGATCTTCTGGATCTGCCGTCAGGACGTTTTCACTTCTTTCAGCCCAAGAGAGGTGGGGAGAGTTGGGTACAGTTAGGGCAGGGGTTAAAGAAGTAAAGAACCCTCTCCTCCCCTGGCAGTAAGGGAATGGTCGGGTGACTTTGCCCGTGTCATCTCGAAACGCCCGACACCACCCTGTCTGTCTCCGGTTCCTCCTTGCACCACCCTGCTCCCGGTAGGGATGGGGTGGGGGCAGAGCGGTTTAAATGAGGCTGGGGTGCCTCACGGACTCCTTAGCCATCCCTGCAGAGCAGCGCCTTTTCCTTTCTCAGCGGCGGCTGGAACAGTTTTGTAAAAAGTAGCCTTAGAAATTGCTCCAGAAAGGAGCAGCCGCCGGTGTGAGTGGAGAGAGGGCGTCCCCCCAGAACGGGACGGGTGTTGGGGCAGCAGGTAGAAAAGAGGATCCAGGTTCCCACGAGTTCACGAGGAGAGGCGTGCACAAATCCCTGTCTTGTCACAAGGACTAATTCACTCGCTCCACCTGAGAGAAGGAAGCTTCAGAGCCGCCCTTGGAGTGTGTGCGATAACGTGATTACATATTTGCCCACAAGTTCATTTAACCGGAGGTCAATGGCACTGAGGCAGCGCTGCCTTCCCTGTGCCATGGCTTTCCTGCCAGCCGCGGGCGTTCATTCCCTGCTGTACCTGCACCCTTTCGGTACCGCAGATTTCTCCACGTGCGGCTTTTTTGGTGGTTGTTTTGAGCAAAGGAGGTGCTGCTGCTGGCTGGGAGGTGCAGCTGAGCATCAGCCGTGAGCAGCCAACTGTGGCGTAAAGTTACAGAAAAAGTTTGAAAGGGAGAGAAGGTGAGAAATGTATTCCACAGCAGTGTGTGCTGAGAAACTCTTTTTGTCCCTGGGACAGTGAAAACTGGAGGAGTTAGTGCTCCATGAGGATTTAAGAAGCTGAGGACAATTTTGTGTCCTCTCCCTCTGTGCCCTGCAATACCTGCAGGACCAAAGTGCATCTTGTCTTCCTTCACTGCAGCTGAACTCATTACAGATATACCTCTGAAGTATTAATGTGAACTTCCCTGGGCACTCTGAAGTGAGGCTGTTGCACAGAAATTTTATCACTTAATTGTTTATGTAGTTTAAGGGCTTTCTGGAGTGCAGGCCAGGTAAGTGGCTGAGCTTTGCTGTGACCTAATGAGTGCTGTGTATATATATATATGTGTATAAATATATATATATATATATATATATATATATATATATATATATATATAGTGCTTGCAAGAATCTCCCTCCCTCTGTGTGGTGCCTGCAGCAGCCCCTGAGCCCATTGCTGCTGCTTCGAGAGCCTTAAAAACCCCTCGGTTTTCTGCTGGATGAGGAGTGAAGATGGAGCCGTTTCAGTGAGGTCTCCAGGCACTCTCCTTCACTCCTTTTGACATCACAGCTGCCTTGCATTTCTTTGCTCCGTGTAGAGGTGCCTCGGTAGTTGTTTCTGCAACTGACTTTGTAATTTGCAAGGCAGGAGTATATTTCAGTAGTGATCTGTATGTAGAGTTTAAAATACTCTGACACTGCACTCAGTATTTTGTCCTGCATTTCTCTTGCTATTTCAGCAGAGTAGCCAAACCAAATGCTGGCTCCAGCATTGCCTGGGAGTGCTGCTTCCTTCAGTGGGGACCCACTCCACATGAATGGCTTGTGAAATCAGGCAGCTTAGAACCATTCTCTGCCATTCTATTGCACACTTTGAAGCTCATTCTTCAGCAAAAGTGTCTAAAATGGTATTTTTATGATGAAAGTGAGGAAAATCCAGAAGTTCTTTTTACTCTTTAGAGTATAGAAGGGCAACACTTCATTTTCTTTTTTTTACAGACAATATGATTTTGCCATTTCCTGACTTCTTAGAGTGTTATATATGGCAAAAATCTGTCTGTGATGGGGCAGGGCAAGACCCTTGTGCAGCTCTTCTTTAGACTCTCCAATTCACAGGCAAAGGCAGCTTGTGTTTCCAGGGTCAAAGTGTAAGATTTACATTTTAGGGAGATTCTGAGGTTTGTTTGTGACTTCTAGCCCAGGAAAGCCGAATTTGCAAAGGCATGGCAAGGTGTAAAGCCCAAGAAAGACATTTCATGGTGCAGCAGGGCTCTGAGAATTGCCCAATACATTGTGCCTTCCTGGAAAGGGTCTTATCGTTGAGTATTTCCTAGAGATTATGTCAGAGAAGATGTGGCTCAGTACACCCAGTATCAGAAGTGCTGGAGCCTTCCTGTTATATAGTGTCCTGCCTAAAACTGCTTGCTCAGTGAAATGAGGCATTTACCAGCTCAGCACTACACTGTAGTCTCTCCTGCATTCCTGTGCAGGGAGGAAGGGAGTGGAAAATCCCTCCCCAGGCCTCTGCACCCTGCGTGGGAGGCAGGGCTGGCAGCCGGTGGGTGGCAGGAGGAGGAAGGCCTGTGAAGAGCAGGGGTCAGGCAATGCTGCCTTTTAACACTTGCCCTTTTCCTGCATGGATCACTGTCTCTGGGCTGGTGCAAAGAGAGATTTGCTGAAGGGTCAGGGGTGGTGTAGCTGCTGGTGCTGTGCTGGTGTGGGGGGCACAGCTGTAAAGCCTGGGAGGAGAGGTGCTACTCTGACAAATTTAATAGCTGTGCTGGGTTGTTCTGTCTTCTCATTTTCCCATCTCTGACACTTGCCTAATTCACCTACTAAGCTAAAGTTCCTTCTTATAGATGCAGGCTGTGTAGTTGGCTAGGGTGCCTTAAATCCAGTGGAAATTGAAAATAAGGCAACAGGTGATACTGCCTTAGGAGGAGCTGTAAGGCAGAAGGTTCCAGAGGAGAGGGAGCTGATGAGGAGGAAGGACTTTGAGCCCTTAGAAATCATTCTGCCTCCTCATCTTCGGGGATGGACTGCTTCTGCCTGCAGGGTTTAATTTCCTGTGAGCTTTTCATCACAGCCTGGCTGTGGGGACTGAAGCAGGCAGAGGGAGCAGGGATGAGGTAGCCCTGATGTTGGGCTTGTCAGCCTTGGGTGGCTTCTCAGAACAGCAGGATGGAGCTTCTCACCAGCATTCAGGAGCAGAGAGAATTTCTCTGTGTGAGACAAGGCAGCCTCCTTGCACAATACATATTTGCAGGTGTGGAAGGAAGCTAAAATTATCCTGATAGCTATTGTTTGTACATACAATTTCCTAGTGGTTCTGTTAAATTTGGGCTTCTTAAATAAGCACTTTGGAAAATCCAGCAGCCCTTCTCATGCTGTGTGAAGCACATTACATTCAATGACTCTCAAGACACCAAAGGTGTTTGTTTTTATCAAAGCATCCTGGATAAGATCAGTCCCTCGGTGTGCCCTGTAACCAAGCTGGGTGTGCTTTGCTTGTACTCTCTCTGTGTTCAGTGAAAAAAATTAAAACTTGAAGTAGCCTATGCTGATGTCAAACAGGACTCCCCTGCATGATGCTGTATTAGGATGTGAAGAAAAAAACACCTGCATTAGTGAATTTTACTATCTTTCTGCAGGGTATTTTTCCCAAACTTGTTTAATGTGTATAGGTGAGCTAGTAATGATGGTGGTGGAAAATATGTCGTGGGAAAAGGAGCATCTTCTGAGTGTTGTTAGAGTTTTGTTGGTTTTGAATGATTCCCAGTTAACACAATTGCAAGGTCCGTGGAAAAGTGGTTTTGGCAGCCTCCCTGTGTTTGCATAAATTTCCCACAGAGAGGTAGCCCCCTGCATAGTGAATTTTAGCATATGGATAGTAGCCTGTAGTCATCTTCTGTGGCTTTCTTGGGACTAATACACAGCTTTGAAGCAACATAAGAATAAGCATGATGCAGTTTGTACTGGACTAGCATGTGTTGTTTTCCAAACAAATTCTGTAAGAATTGAAAGGATTCTTCCCTCCCTACCTTTTTTTTAATTTTCTCTGGGTGAAGCATAGCAATCCTATCTGTGTGAATTACATGTTGAGATAGTGTAAAATAGGTATGGGCTTCTTGTTTGCTGTAGTTTTTGATCTTATCTATGTTTTTGTGTTTCTCTCAGTAAAGTAGTGAGATTTCTGAGGGATAACAAAACACAGTATTTATCCAGAAAGTGTTTCTCCTGCAAGTATAGAGGAAAAATGAGGCACAAGGCACTTAATAAGTGCTTATGTGACATAACTAGTTATAACAGTTAGGTCAGGGCTGTAAATCTCAGTGGTTGCAAATTGTATGCATAGTTATTCTTTATACTTCCAGTATATGTATGGATAAAACACTTTTTTGCTTGTTTGTTTGTTTTCTGGGGAGGTGGTTTGTACCAGCAAATATGCAGTTAGGGAAATGCCTTCTATTTAGAAGCTGTACATTTCATGACTCATGTAGCTACCCTTGGCACACATTAATTTGAAAGTGAAATTGAAAGGGAATAGAGCAGGTAATCTTATTCTAAGAGTTCCAGGTCTAAGCAGTTCCTCAGTTTTGAATCTCAGTTTTGATTGTTTCAGCTGCCTGCAGCTGATGGGGAAGGTTGAGTGGCAACACTTGATGTGTTTTTCATTGATTGGATTAGATTACAGGCTAATTTAGCAGTCCAGACAGCCTGTATCACCTTTCACAGATAAAAATCAGTACATCCTCTTTGCAATAATTTTTGTATGAGTCCTCTGTCTCTGATACTCTAAAGAAAATAAGGCAGTAGTAGGCAACACATTCCTGGATTTATCTGGACCAAGTGGAGGATGCCCTGTCAACCCACCCACCCTGGAAATCAGGTATTAAGCCTTACAGAAACAACTTACTACCATCTCCTTAAAGGTGCTTAGAAGATTAAATATGTCTACAGACCTGGGATTCAATTGTACATACAGATTTTACACGTTAAGTATCATTAGAAAAGACAAAAGCATGTTTTAAAATCCCAGTAGTAATTTTTCATAAAAATTTAAAACTTGGTATAACTCTTTAAAGAATC
This sequence comes from Oenanthe melanoleuca, assembly GCF_029582105.1. NCBI lineage: Eukaryota > Metazoa > Chordata > Aves > Passeriformes > Muscicapidae > Oenanthe > Oenanthe melanoleuca. Next base: position 12,917,685 of record NC_079335.1, read on the forward strand.
TTTAAGCCATGAGAGTAAAATTGAAAGCTGAAGGCTTCTGCTATGGTTAATAAAACAATGTTTGTATCTTAATTTTTGCTAGGGCAGGTGCCTTTTCACTGAAGTGATGCCCATCCTCTCAGGACAGCATTTTCACTCAGGTGATGCCAAGGGCACTGGCCTCTTCCCACCCCTGCTGCCCACTGGGTTTGGGTCAGAAACACTCACTGCACATCTGTCCTGAGGGAGCTGGTGAGGAGTGTTCAGAAATCAAATCAGTTTGGATTTGGGACAGCCCAACTCAGGTGCTGATCCCAAAAGATTGATGGTTTCAGGTGTAAGTTGGGAATGAGTTTTAACTTTCTTTTATTCTCTTAATCTCACAGTTTTTATAATACATGGTGTGGAACTTGCCCTGCTAGTAATCTATCTGTAAAATTTGGCTGTAAGTATAGCATCTGTTTGTGTTCATTCAGAGTTTATAAGTGTTGGAGAGTTTGTTCTATTTGTAACCTGTACATTAGTCAGTCTGCTTCCAGGCTTTAAGAACACATAATTTTCATTCCATTTTTCTGATTTAGATTTCTGATCATAGGATTATTTTGTCCTTTATTCTGCAAGATTATGTTGCCATGGCTACTTGTTAGAATTGGTACAGCTACTTCAGTAGAAGGGAAATTGGAGGAAACAGTAGTTCAAGAGAGCAATAGCACAAGTGAACAAAATGTGATGGGAACCAAGCTGTCCCAGTACAGCATGGAATACTCTGGCTTTCCAAGTCTGAAGCAGTTCCTTAAGCATCTCAGAAAAATAGCTGGTGAAGAAGGGATGGTAGCAGTATTTCTAGAATGTGCAGAAAATCCTTTAGCTGCTTATCCTATGCCCATGGGACACAGCTTTACTGGCCTGGTGGATGGTGAGTGGAGGTGAGCCAGGTTCTTTCAGCCCCTCCCAGCCCCTGTAGCAGCTGTAGCTGGTCTGAAGTGGGCTTCACTTGGCTCAACTTTGTCACCTCTCCAAACCTTAGACTGTTGAGCAGGGAAAAATACTTGTGGCAGCATAAGGTGTGCCTGTGCTAAGGGTATTTGCCAGGACATCTGTTCTTGGAGCAGTCAGGGAGAGCACTGAACTGTTATGGCAGACTGGGAGAGAGTTAAAACTGGAATAGGAGGAATAAATTGACTTGTTTTGGCAGAGGCACAGTTTGTTGTAAAGATGGGAAAGAACATCAGGGGAGTGGCAGTGTTTGGTACATGCCTTGAGGAGTGTCACTGCAAGCAAGGAGGCAGTCTGAAGGTGAGACATGGCTGATTTGGGCTAGAGAAGTCTGGGAGAAACTATAAAGTGTGAAGAAAGCATGGAGTGCTTCTTGTCATTCATGCTATGTGTTGGAAGGTGTATTGAGAGCCTCCTTCCTGCTCTTCAGTGTGTCAGCTGCTATTTTGCAGGACCAGGAAGGCTGCTTTATGAGATGGTTAATAGCTCAGCCTTCTTTACCTTGCACTTCTGGGAGAGAGGATTAATTGAAATTATGACATCCAGCATCTTGCAACATCTCAGAGTCCAGCAACACTGAGTAATGAACTAGGACACCAAAGTTTGCTTGTGGGGGAAGTTGGGAAAAGACAGAATTGGTTTGTTCATTATCCCATTAGCAATCAAAACATAATTTTTTCCAGAACATAAGTTAATAAACTTGCTTAAAAAAGGTTTAATAAACTGTGACTGGTTCATCAGATTGCTTCAACACTAGATATTGCCTTGCTGTAAGGTTAAATTCAGTTAAGGGACATAATTCCCACATAACTCTTTGGCAGATACGGATTTCTGACTGCTGCTACTGTACACTTCTGTTACAGTCTGGCTTTAATTTTGCCTGTCTAGAACTTGAACTACTGAACTGGTTATGGCTTTGTTGCACATATGCTAAGGGCACAACAAAGTAGGTCACTGCCAAAGCAGCACATCTGTATTGTACTGTTGGGTAAAATGGAGTTTTTAATTGTAAGGAAATGAGCCAGAAAAGTAGATGTGGAAAAACTGTCTCTGATTAGAAATGATTAACATACAGCACACTCCTTCTGAAAATGATATGCAGGTTTTTGCTGAACTGTTGGAAGTTGTGCTTGTTGGCACAGCTCTAGAAGTCATCAGAGCTAAAGCTGTGGCTTTTCATTCCTCTCTGCTCTGGGATATTTCCTTCTCAAGATGACATGTATTCGAGCAGTGAGGCAGCTTCAAGGCAGCACACAGGTGAGTGGGTGTGTGTGCATCTGTATGAACAGCTTCTGTTCACTTTGATGTCAGACTGAAAATTGGTAAATTCCTCTTATGATGTAAGTACCTGACAAACAGAATTTTTTTTTCCAAGTAGCAGAAAGCTAGAAATATATAATTACATAAAAATAAAATGTAAAAAGCCAGTATCAGAATATTAATTCTTTTCTGGCAAAACAGACACAACTTACCTAATTTGAAAAGAGACACAACTTACCTGATTTGCTTCAACAAGTAGCATGACCTCTTGGGAATATTTATCAGCCTAAAGTTTGCCCTTTCAAGTAAATGGGACCATTAGTTAAACTTTATGTTCCATTTTCCATATACAGCTGGTGCAATACCTATTTTGGCTTTTAGCATAATCAAGAAGTTATGAGAGAGCATGGAAAAGCTACACCATGGAAATAATGTATCTCCACTTTAGTCTGAGTTATTTCAAAAATAGCTATTTCCAGGATGATTTACTGTACTGACATGTGTTTAAACTGCCATTGGCTCTGATTCTGCAAAGGGAGCAAGAGACAGCTGTGTGAAGATGCTGGAGAGGTTTAGAGTTATCCAGCATATATCTTATGAGGCAGCAGCTAAAACTAAGACCTTAAGCTAAAACTTTTAACTCAGTGAAAGTTAATCTGTTTGTCCTGGGCTTTGGGCTTTAGTCCCCACAAAACAGCCTGGAAGGACAAAGCTAGCAGAGGGACTGGCAGGATTGTCATGGCAGATGTGATTTCCCTTATTGCAGGCAGCTTCCCTTTGGTCTTACTCTTCCCAGGTAGAAGCCAGAAGGATCATTCTCTTGCTGATGTGAAGCCAAAGGAGTTATTTAAGTATTGGGTATTCAGAGGTATTTTCCAAGAATGAGGTGAGCAGGATTTGCCTTCAATACTTGTGGCTTGATTTCTTTGTGAGGTTTTTTGTTTGATTTATTTTGTCTGGTTTGGGGGAATTCTTACTTGTTTTTTTGTGTTGTTGTTTGTGTGGGTTTTTTGGGTTTATTTGGTTTTTTGTGGAGGATGCTGTGAACAGAAAAAAAAGGTTTCCAAATTGCAATTGTTTTCCAAAGAATGCATTATTCTTGGTAACTCCTGGTCCCTTTTAAGCTACTTGTCCTGTCTCACACAGTGATAGACTTTCCTGGTGCCCAGTCTCCTCCTCCATCAGTGACGGATGGCTGCAATGGAGAAGTGTCTGCAGAGACCCAGCAGGATTCCTACCACATAAATACATACTTGGGCAGAGAGACACAGACCATGAGATGTATTTATATACATACTTCTGTAATGAACAGTCCCATCAACAGGTATTCCTTGTTTGGTGCTTGACCTTCAAATGTGCTTGGGGCCAGCATGGCAGCTTTAGGCTGCTGGGGCTTTGCCAGGTCTGGAGAGGCTGAGCTGATGCTTGAATTCCATTGGATCTCTGCTTTTAGCATGTTGTGCTGGGCTGTTCTAGTTCAACACTGGAGAAGTTGTGGGGTCTCCCTCACTGGAGGTATTCAGGAACAGTCCAGGTGTGACCCTGTGCTCCAGGGGATCCTGCCTAAGGAGGAAGGTTGGATCAGATATCCCACCAGTGGTTCCTTCCAGCCTTAACTGTTCTGTGGTTCTGTGATTCTTACTCTGTATCTCACTGCTGGGAAGACTTTTCCAGAGCTGGGGATGTGGCTGTTTGTGAGCTCTGTCATATTAAAGTCAGGAAGATGAGCTTATGCAAGAGAAGGGAAGCAAGCTTTGAGCTGGAATGACTTTGATGGCAGCAGGCCCTTCATTAAGGGCTCCAGGTGTTATTTCTGTTTTTTGCCCAAATTAAACTCTTTTAGATTTTTAGAAGCTTAGGTAAATGGCCAGTCAAACAGTTAGCATAGCTCAGATTTTTGAAGTCCTGAGCATAATGGTGAGGAGTGACACAAGCAACACTTAAACCTGATGAAAGACTTAAAGGTGCTGCAGATGTCTCAGCTAATAACCTTGAAGCCACTGTTGCTCTCCTGGCTTTTGTTGCCCTTTTCTTTGCAGGAATACTAGTTGGGTTGCAGGCTGATGCTCTTGGATGTTCATAAGGCATAGTTCTCATCTAGCTCTGGGGAGGAAATCTCTATTCCTGCCTTAAAAGAGGTAAAAAAACCTCATGGTAACTTCAGTCTTTATGTTTGTGAAGTGCTAGAGAAGTGTCAGGTCAAAACCAGCCATACAAGCAAATAACATTTCAGTACAGGAAGAATGGAACTAGTTTTAAGAAGCTCCCTGTTGTTCAGCAAATGACTGTCTGTATAAATAAGCCAGACCTAGGTGATGTGTGAGGACAGGTCATAAAGGAAGCACTGCAGTAACAAACCAGTGGAATTTCCACTTAACACGTTAAAAACAAACCTGAAAGTCTCCATTAAGGAGAGACATAAATTGAAGTTCTAAGAGATGGCATATAAAAAAATCCCTGAAACTAAAAATGATCATCTGACAGTTTTATGTTTCCCTTTCACTCTGTTATATCTCTTTTAATAAACATGTGGGATAGATTATCAAAAGAGCAGCACTTTTTTTATGAAGTCTTGAGGAAATAAATAGTGAGTCTGAGCATATTATAAATTACACCCAATAAAAATAAACTGAAATTGATTCTGGGCTTTGTCTGTGTTCAGACTGCATTGCTAGATCATTCTGTGTTGATCTTGTTTTATATATGTATTGAACTTTTCTGCTAGGCATACCATGAAATGTTAGTATTTAATGCTTGAGGTTTTGTTCAAGTACTGCCAGAGCTTTTTGTCTATGTGCATAAATAGTATTAGGATCTTAGAGAGGTTTCAGGGTTCACTCCCTTTACAAAAGACTGGGGAACCTTTTGGTTTTTGAGGGAGGAAAGGAAGGACTAACTTGAAAACATGCAGGTGGGAATTTTTGGGATGTTTCAATCTGAGACGGCATTTTATATCTAAAAGCGAATCAATTTTTTTTCAAAAGGCTTATTTGAACTTGCATTTAAAACTTTTTATAAATAGAATTTTCTATGTGGAAGAGCAGAGAATTACCTGATGTACCATCTCATAGAAAATCTTTGCAGTCACATAATGTTTATCACAGGAAATTCTCATAGCTAAAAAGTTTTGACCAACTTAATGTAGTACTTTGTTCCCATTTTGTTAAAATACAGTTTCAATAAGTTTCAATAAGTTTTTTTTAGTTTCAATAAGTGCAGGTATTTATTCAGTTCTTTGGAAAATTTAGGTATGCTGTTCTCCTTAGTCACTTTGATGTGTTGCTTTTCTATCAATATGCACACTGTATGAAGTGGATAAGGATGTATATTTGGTATGAGCCAAGACAGATACACTTCCAGTAGAGAAGTCACAGGTGATACATTATATGAATTCCTGTAAGACATTTACATTTGATCTTTTCAGTTAGTCATACTTCTGGGGGGATGCTTCCTTGTTTCTCTGAAATTCACAGTGGAAACCTTGAATACAAGAGGAAATGAGGAAGAGACTTCCCAAGTCTCTAAAACTTGCATAAAATAGCTCGTTTAGGTGTAATTTTAATATCTTCTCAATGCAGCTGTAAATTAAGTTAGTCTCACTGCCTTTTCAGCTTTTGCTATATTAAAGACTTCATGCAGAACTCTGTATGTGAAGGAATCAAATCCATGAAACCTTAAAGGCTGGGAAATTATTTCTGTGGGGGAATATGCAATACATTATTTTGTTTCTTTATTTTCATTTTGCTTTCTTTCTGTTCACTCTTGCATTGGCTGATATTGGTTTAGGAATGCCTAAAGTGTAGCTGTTAAATTCCAGAGCTGATCTGGCCCTGGTGTGGACACATCTGTAAATGTTTATCAGCAGTGTTACATAGGGTGCAGGTGGACACACAGCTTGGGTGCATTTGCTCATATCCACGACAGAATTTGTTTGTTGTCAGTGCAGTGTGGATTAAGTTAATTGTTCTTTGGAAACAGAAATAAGTAGAGGCTTGATTATACCTGATTATACCAAAGGAATCTTGGGGTTGATTTATTTGCTGAAATGCTTTACAGGAGACTGCACCTGCAGTTTTGGTTTTTCTCAGGGTCTGTGTTTCCCACCCAGACCCTGCTGTCCCTGTCAGTTTTCTGTGGCCAAGCCTCTGGTGGTGATGGCCAGGCTGGTGGGGACAACCTGCCCTGTGCTAGAGGGTGCCAGGAAGGGGAGTGAACATGGAGCAGGACGTGGGACAGTGAAAGCCACCTTGTCTTTAAGCTGGCATGAAGTTTCCCAGTAATTTCCATGGGATTAGGATATTTTTAGCAAGCAATAATGACATAAATCACTGATGGAGGGAAAAAAAAGATGCTGATACAGCTTTATCTTTTCCCCAGTACCTACTGTATTGATTCCTCTTTTAAACAGTATGGGCAGCACTTTGGTCCTGACTGGGTGACACACTTGGCTGCCTTTCTGCTCCAAGCTGTCCATGGCTTCTCTGTCACCCTGGTGCTTTACTGTGCTTAGCAAACCTGGCTCCATGCTCTGTCCTGTCAGGTTGTCCCTTCTCCCTTTCTGCTCCTAAAATACATGTGGCAGCAGTTCAGTCTCCAAGTTCAGTCATTTTGTGCAATAATAATTGATTAAACAATTGTTTTTTCTTTATTTACAGTTCGGTGCTAATCACAAAGGTTGAGTAGCTCTGCACACTCACACATGTGCTTAAGTTGTGGGTACTTGTTATCAAATTGTCAAATTAGAGAGTATCAAAATTTTTCTTCTACAAACCTCCCTGCTTTCTCTTAAATTCCATGGTGACAGATTCTGTATCAACAGCTTTTCAAAGGATGTTTCAGGTCTTCTTCCTTGTTCAGAACTAAGCCTGACCTCTTCAAGAACACAAACACACTAAAAATAATATTTCACTGGAGCAGAAAGTGGTCAGTGTTTGTGGAGACAACAAAACTGTAGTTTCAGGTGGAGGCTGGCTTCTGAAGTAAATTTTTTTTTGTTTCCCAAAAAGCTGCACCCAGCAGAGATTTGACCCCTTTCTATTTGAACAGGAGATTTGTAAGTGCCCTCATACCCTCTCTATAGAACTGTTCATGCACAGATGATTTTCCAGGAGAAATTTGAGTTTGTAACTGCCTTATTGCCATTGCAGTATATAGTATATACTGTATGCTAGTATATAGTGCCAGACTGTGACAGTCATCAGAAGTATTCTGGGTTTGCAGAGGACACCAAGCCCAAAGTCTCTGCATGGCTTGCCCCTGACCCAACAACACAATGCTCCTCTCCCCACTGGGTTTTCTGGATTCTTTCTGACTTCTGACTGTATGAATTAGGATTTGAGGCAACACCAGAAAAAATGTTGATGTTTATCAGCCTGATTATGCAGGAAAACCTGCAGTTGTAGCTGAACAATTAATTGCATAATGAAAACCTTGGTTTACTGACTTTATCCTGGCTGCTGCTTGGTGTGTCAGCGCTGGCAGGTCCTGCTGGGGATGAGCAGTGCTTCAGGCAGGCTCCATCAGCTGCTGATGGCCACCTGGCCAACAGCCAGACACCATGGCTTTCCTTGCCTCTAAAGAGGTGCAAATTTGTGACCACAGTTTGAGTGATTGAAAAGTGACAGAATTGGTATAGTCACAAGAAGGATGAAGCTGCAAGTCTCTATTTTGTGCCTGAGGTCTCAGGGCAGTTTGGGTTAGCTCAGAAGCCCTGAGGTTTCCAGGCCTGGATTGGAACACAATTACCTTGTGGGATTTTTTCTTTTAAATACAGGCATCATTAGAAAACATGGAGAGTTGAAGCTAAGCCATAATGTTAAACCTGTAATCAAAGCTTTGGAGGGTGCTGCAAAGAAATCCCTTACAGTATTACATGAGGAGTACCCAGTTAAAATACAATAAGTGATGCTGAAAAGTCATGTGAAACACAGCTCTGCAATAATAATGTCATGTGTTTTGAATGTTATTTCTTTTATAAATGATAGAATAACAAAAAGTAAATCTGATTCAGCAGCACTTTAGCAGCAGTGCCCCTGGCATTGTCTCCTTTGGGTCCAGTTCTGGTGGAAGGACCCCTGAGGTACAGCTTGAGCCCTCTGAATAGCCCTGCTGAAGGACACTTGTGTGTGAGCCACAGTGGCCAAGGAGGCTGGAGAGAGGAGGGCCTGTTAGTCTGCTTGCTCTGGGAATGGGAGTGGTTTAGAGTCACAGAACTGTTCAGGTGAGAAAAGACTCTAAAGATCATTGAGTCCAACTGTTAATCCAGCAATGATTCACCACTAAATTTCACCACTAAATCATCCCTACATTCTACATCCACACATCTTTAAATATGTTCAGGGATGGTCTGACTCCACTTGCCTGGGAACCCTCTTGCAGTGCTTGACAACCCCCTTTCTGTGAAGAAATTTTTCATACTATTTATCTAAACCTCTCCTGGCACAACCTCAAGCCATCTCTTATTCTGTTGCTTGGGATAAGAGATTGGCCCCCATTTTGCTACAAACTCCTTCTGGGGAGTTGTAGAGAGAAACAAGCTCTGCCTTGGGCCTCCTTTTCTCCAGGCTAAACACCCCCAGCTCCCTCACTCCCATCATGGGACTCCTGCTCCAGACCCCTTCCCAGCTCCTTTGCTTCTGTCCCAGAGCCACCTTGCAGCCTGTCCCTGCTTAGTGCAGAAGGGGCTGGAGCCTGGCAGGCACTGTCATCCCCCCAGACCAGCTTTCCTTCCAGCTGCCTCTGCTGTGGCTGCACCCATGGTTTCTCTGCACAGGTACCTGCTGAAGGTGAGGGAGGCCCTGCAAACAGACTCCATTTGTGGCTGGAGCAGGGTGGGCAGGCAGAGTGCCCTGAGTGCCCCGACCTGCTCTGCAGGGTCTGGGGAGGCTGAGGTTAGTGTGTGCACATCCTGAGCCTGTAACTATAGATGAGGGTGACCTTTGCATATATAATGTCTGTCATGTTGTTTTCATTAAGGCTGAATTTGGGTAAGGCTGTGCAAGAACAAGAGCCGTGACTTTTGTTTTCTTTCTGCAAGTGCTGGTTGTACTATATAAAGCTGCTTGCTGTTGAGCCTGTCCCTGTTCAAGGTGAGGAGAAAAGTGTTCATGTTTTATTATCTTTCCTACCTCCCTCCCTCCCTATGCTGCAAATTGTAGCAATTGCCAACGAGAGAAGCAGCATTTTGCAGATCATAGCAGGTTTTTTTGCTAGGAAATACGTAGCCATGTTTAACTTCTTTCTAAAGAGTGGCAATGTTGAATATACAAATTAAACCCCAATTTACACAGTTGAGATTTCCATGAGCACTTCACAGGAGTATTCTCAAAGTGCAATGTCTTGCAATAATGGAACAGTCTTGGGGGGAAATGGGATTTGTGTTTGCACCCTTCCCCCTTTGACACCAGCCTGTGTCAGCCAGTGCTGCAGCCAGCTCTGAACAGATCTGCCTTTGTGTCCCCAGCACAAACATCCCTCTTTTTTCTGAGAAATAGGCAAAATGGGTTCTGACCAGCACAGCCAGCTGTTTGCAGCTTGTTGGGCAGCAGAAGAGACAAGTGGCTTCTCTGTGTCCCTGTTAAAATGCTGCTACAGAGAGAACTGTGAAGCAGCTTAAGTCCTTACAATGCAAAGTTTAATATCGGCTGTGAGGTACTTCAGCTGTGTCACAAGACTGCCCAGCTTGCTCTGCAGAAGTTTTCTGCTCTGCTTGGAGGCTTGGAGCTGCTTGCTGCCCTAGTGCTCTGAGTGGTGCAGAGGTGCAGCAAAGCTGCTGCTGGTTGTTTCTTTCCTTGGCAAAAAGAAACATTTTCTTTCCTTAAATCTTCAAGTGTTTAGTGGGAACAATTTGAAACTTACAAAAGCCAGTAACAACGTCTGCCATTGTTACTTCAGAAGGCGTGACCTTGTGAAATTTCGGTGATCTGGAATGATGTAAAGAGTCTAATTCTACCCTTTTCATTTATATGATGCCTTACACTGTGCTATTCAAGTGCTTGGTTTTTTTATTATCCTTAAGTAAACTCAGACTTGATTTACTTCCCCTGGCCCAAGACCTATTCACCATTCTTCCCGAGTGTGGTGTAGCTTGCAGCACCTTTTACCCTCAGCAGCAGAGAGGTGGGGTGTCTGGAGTTCCAGCTGTGCCAGTGTCCTCTGCATGGCCCCTTTGGCTTTATCCCTATAATGCATCAGAGGGAGAGGAAGATGCTTGAAAGCCATTGCTGTCCCAAGCACTGCTCAAATGCTGGGATCCCTGCTGCCTGTCCTTGCCTCAGCCTGGTACTTTGTAAGCTGCTGAGGTTAATGGGGCTGAGTCTCTGTAGCCAGGTGTGGAGTGCTCCCATCACCAGGACAAATGCTTCTCACACCCTACTTGTCATGTAGGGATGTGGGATGATATCTGTGCACACTAGTTGTGCTCCAGTTCCTTCTAACTTGGTTAATGATGTAGGCAGCCATGAAGCTAGATCCTGAAAAAAATGTGTACATCACCTCCAAATGCCTGTCTCTTTATTTGCAGCAGTGGTGATGGACTGTGAGAGGTGGGCCCAAGCTCCCAGGGTAGGCAGTATTATTGATGTCCAGCAACCCTAATTAAAAACTGAGTGCTGAAGCAGCTTTGTGCTGGAGCCAAAGTCCATTCTTTGTTCCTCTAGCTCCCTTATGCTGATCCTTCTCTGCTTCTCTGTGGTTTTGGGCTGGGCTGGGCTTCAGCAAATAAAGCCAAGTGAAACCTGTCTTTTTAAGCCTGGTGTGGCACGTTTGCTTTTGGGTCATGGTATTTGCTGTACAGGTGACAACAGATCTTGATGCCTTGGTGTGTGGGGTCCTGGCACTGGTCTTCCCTTTGGGCAGAGGATCACTGAGCCAGCACTGTATGAGGCTGGATTGTGGCTGGGGTGCTATCCCCATGCACTGATGTTTTTATATCCTGTGGGGCAGGAGGGAAAATGCCCCACTGCTACTGTCCCTGTACCACAACTGCCTAAGAAATCTCTGTCCTGGGTAGTTTCAGTCCTGTTGGGCAGCCAGACTGCAGCTCAGGCTTCTGGATAGACTTTAATTTGAGGGGAATGTATTCCAATGTCTGGGATACAGCCTTTGCTCTTAAAGGTATGTTAAGTAATTGCTTTAGGCTTTTGGTTGAAAGGATAAATCATTCTCCCTTTTCCTCTTTTTTATTATTCCTTTTATTTATAAACTAAATATTTTATAAATAAGTTGTTTATATCTGTGAGTGTTGCCTTTATACTGTAATTTTTACTCATTGTTTAGTTGAATTTTTACTCCTTGCCACCCCCAAAATCTTAATTTCTAATTCTGAGCATTAGAGGTAATAGGCAGAGAAAGGTGTGTGTGATTTTGGGGTTTTCCCCCCTTTCTCAGGTATGTTCATACCTTTAGAGAGGATTCTGCTTACTTTAGACATTTAGGCTATGCTGAGCATCTCTCCTCTCAGGATCAGCAGCAGGGAGAAACAGACTGAGTGATTTTTGAGAGGTGCCACTCTCCTTCACTTACTACAGGGATACTGGCTTGGCTTCCCGTTACACATCTTAGGGGATTAAAGCTATGTGACATATATTCCCTCCCTTATAGTGTTTTTCAAGCTTTTCCTTTGCAACCCAAGGACAGTTCTGTATTTCTCAGTTCTCATTCAGTTACATGGTTCTCCAGAGCTGGAATTTTGTGTAAGGCAGGATAGAGTCCAAAGAGCAGAAAGAAGTATATATCTTTGTCACAATAATAAGATGAAAAAAAAATATATACTGTTTGAGAATATTAGCATGTAATAGTGTTGTGTGTGGCCTTGGCAAGAGAGTTGCATGAGCAAAGCCCATCCCTGTGCTGCAGTGCATCTTTGTGGTTGCTCTGAATTGTGTGATGCCGTGCCAAAGCAGAGTATTTAAACTTACATGGGTTAAATGTATGCCCTGGAAAAGATGTCATCCCAAATGCTTCCTTTCTCCATGATGGAGCTTACAGAGCAGACTGGGAAGCAGTTGTGTCTGCAGGGAGGAGTTGTGGGCTCCAGCACAAGGCAGAGGTGCTGAGGCTGGAGGAAGAACAAGCAAGACAGTTTTGTCACTGAAGCCAGTGTGTTGTGAAACTGCAGCTGAGCTGATCAGAACTTTTCCTGCCATCCCCCTGGCCTTGGCAGCTCCCTCCTGCTCCTCCACCTGAGCTCTGCCAGCTGCTGCCCTGTGGCCATGCTGTGTGTTGTGTGTTCCAGGACCCCAGGTGGGCTCTGAGTGGCAGCAAGGCCATGGGAAGCTTGAGCCACTGGAGGTCCCTTTGTGGGACAGCTCATATTTAAAATCCATGTAAATCCTTTGTGAAACTGCACCCATCATGCTGAGGCTTGTCTTGTTACTGTCAACATGCAGTGGATAAAATCTGGCCCTGGTGAAACCAACTTCAAACACTCCTTGATGGAGCAGGGCTGGGATCTCTCTTAGAGTTGCAAGTTGTGCCACAGTTGAGAAAAAAGACACCTTTTCTCTTTTTTATTTTTGAAGTGCTAGACTTCTAAGTGATAATCTTGAATTTTCAGTGTTAATTGTGTCACCTACAAGTTAAAGTGTGCTTCTCACCTGTTTTGTATTCTGCATATCACAGCTTTTGTATAACCTTGTGTTGCTGTACAAAGGATGGATATAAATCTTTTATACAGAATGTCTCCTGGATTGTGTGGAGGAGTGGGAAATTCTGCAGAAGTTAAAAGTACCTGTCCTGAGCAAAGGCTGGGTTGATTTGACAGCAAGAGCAATGACCTTACAGTTGAAGTGAGGAGCAAGATCTGGAGAATTAGACACCCCCCAGGACCTTCAGTGGGCAAGAAGAGAGAGAGCAGAGCCTTGTGCCAAGGAGCAAAGCACAGACTCAACCAAGCCTCTGGAGCTGGGCATGTTAACGTGTTGATTTGCATCAACACAGGAAGGGAGACTGGAGTGCAGCAGCTCTACTTGTGTGCACCTTGCTTAGAGACAGAATGCATCTTAGTGATGTTTCTGTGCCTGCAGTCCCCCAGTTTCATATTCTCACTAGCCATACATAGACATGTCTTGAAAACTTCAAACTCACTGTGTTCCTGGGCATGCTAAATTTGGTCCACACTGTGCAGTTGGCCACGCTTTAAGTGTGGGAATCCTGTGATTTTTTTAATGTTTTCATGGATCTCAGTTCTGGATGACTTGTCCTGTGCTGTACCCAGCCAAGCTGTATTTACTGTGCCTGGAGGCCATTTAAATGCATTGACTTTTCTACCCATTTCATAGCTCTTTGAGTTGGTTTTTGAGGTCTGCAGCTTTTCTAAATGCTCTAGTTTATTTATGTAAGGTTTTTTGCAACACTGTTCCCTTCTGTATTCAGTCCCTGTTGTATTAGTAACAAATTTGATTTTTAAAACTTGTTGCTTGTCACTTCTATTGTTTCTCCCTTCTTACTTCTGAGTTTTCAGGCTCCAGCCTGAATGTTCTGGTTCTTTGCACCTTTACCAGTAGTTTGTTCCACTGCATGCTCTTCCAACACAGTAAATTAATCTGGCAACACTATCCAGAATACCAGGTGTTTGAATATTTAAAGACTTCCTGTCTTGAAATTTTTTTTTTTTAAAAAACCAAAAATAACCAGGAAGGACCCCCAGATTTGTAAGAAGCTTATCTTTAGTAGCTTAATTATAAAATTGTGAAGGTTCCAAAGATCTGTGAAAAAAACCCCACAAAACACAAAAAAACCCCAAAACACAAAAAAAAACCCCAAAAAACCTAAAACAAACAAACAAAAAAAAAAGGGATTAGTAGGTTTGGAAAGTTCTGAAATAATCTTGAGAATTTGACTCACTTCTTGGATTGTGCAAAGGGTGGTGACCCTTAGGTTTGGTTGCAAGACTGCCTGCCTCGTGCCTGCAGGATGGCTTTGCATTTTCTTATTCTGGAGTTACAACTTATTTCTTAGCATGAGGCTGCTTTCCAGGTCCTTGGCATGGCTCTTCCAGAAGATTGAGTGCTGCAATGTGGAAATATAATTTTGCATGATCCAACAACTTTAGGGTATTGATCTGGTGTGAGTTAATGCACATGTGAGAACTTGGGGTGTTGGTTGCATTGCACTTAAAACTTCTCAAATGCTTGTCACTGTGGCACTGATCTCCTTCTTCCCTCAGCTGTGTGTTCCTGACTCTTCTTCACATGGTTCAGGCCCTTATCTGGGTTTATAGGGGCCTGGCTCAGAGAATTAAACCAGCAGTAGTTTGGGGCTGTTGCACTGGCCATGCAGAGCTGAACTGTCCCTTATACAGTGTTTTTGCAATCAGCAGGGAGTTGGTTCACACAGCTGAACGTGAGGAGTGGTTGTGTTGTTTCATCAACAGGGTGAAATGCTTCCCTACCTGAATATCTTTTCTGACTCCTTCACTGTTTTTGGCCCTGCTGTAGTTTTTCACCCAGTGTATTTTCAGGAGCTCAGCAGAGAGGGTGACAAACAGCAGTTCCTGGATAGGACCGAGAGTTTGGCATGGCACTTCTTGAACCTGCTGGAGGAATCATTATTACATGCTGACTGGTATCATTTTCAGGAGAGCATGTTTTTTGAGCAGTTGCTAAATGCAGTGCTTTTGGAGACAGCAGCCTTCTTCACATCCTTATACGTTGTTCTTATTTGGTGGGGTTTTTATTTCCCTTTAACTGCTACATTTTAGCATATCAGTTTATCTGAAAGTTTCAAATTCTGTGAAAGTATGAGAATAACAACCATTGGGTCTGAAACAGTGATTATCTCCTTTTTGGAGGGTTATTTGACTTAATCAACATGACTAAAAAGCATTAGGATGGGGAGGCCATGGAAATCCTTGCTGTGACTGCATCAGATGATATCTCTCCAAACTGACAGTTTGGGCATACAGACTGCAATACCTCACATGTCCCTTTTCACACTGTTTTATTTTGGGTTTTGAGAAACATGCACAAAAGCTTATCCTTTGGAAGAGGACTGAACTGCACCAGCCTTTTACTGAGGTTTTGTGTGAAGACATGGTCAACAGTGAAGGCTGGAGATCAACATTAGTTCCTGGGTTCAGATTACCTTTCAAGTATCCCTAATAAGTGCTGGGTCCAGTGCCCACAAGGAAGTAGAGTGGAGGCAGTCAGAAAACCTTCAGGGAGTTTTGGCTGTAGAACAGATGAATAGTGGCACTGTGTCAGTTTATCTTAAAAATTGATATGGTAAAATCACCTGGTTTTCCCCTCCTTTCCTTGCCTTCTCCTCTCCCTGTCACTGTTGTGAGCTGCCAGTGTCCCTTTGTTCAGAGATGCTGTGGGGTGGTGGCAGTGACCCATGGCACAGGCTGAAGGTAGAGGACCAGACTTTATAGCTCTGCTTGATGCACCCATGATGTTTTTTCTTTCATTTTCCTTTCTTCTGTATTTGAACATCACATCTTACACACTGCCATCTCTGCATGTATTCCTGTAGTTGTTCTTGCTCTTTCAAGCTCATGTGAGCGGCTCTGCAGGTTAATTTTTCTAGACCTCACAAGGTCTTTCTCTCATCTCTCTCCCTTTACCTTTTTCTTTCATTTATTTTTCTCTTTACAGTTCCACCAAGGTGCCTAAGCAGCAATTTTCAGTAAAAGTATTTCTATCTTTGCTTTCCTGAAGTTGCACCCTTCATGTGACTTGGTCTGATGGAGGTCTCTGCCTTTTCCTGGAGGGGGTAAACACAGGTCTCAGCTTTAGTGAAGCTAAACCCAGGTCTAGCTGCATATTTCTCACCTCCTTGGAGAGAATGAAGCTATTGAAAGTTCAGTGGTACAGAGGCTGTCAGTTTTGCACAGGACAGAGGAGGGGGAGGATTCTTGCAACAACAAAGGCAGCAGGAGGTGCAAAATGTGAGGTTGACCCATTTTTTTTTTTTTATTTTTTATTGAAATTAGGCATGCTGAATCTGGAAAGGTGCTAAAATGCTAGTCTGCCTTAGGTTATTTTGGCAAAGTGTGAGTCCTCTTTACACCAGAGATGGTTTTTGAGGAGCAGGATGGACATCAGAAAGTATGGTTTCATGTGCCATAGCAGTTTGAACATTTTAAATTTGGGCTGAGCAAACTTAGGTAAGAAATGCTAATACATATGTTCAATGTGGAAGTCTTTGTAAGTATTAATGTTTATTTCTGCTGATAGGGCTACAAATCTCCTGAAATGGAGGTGTAAGTGGAGAGGTGGTAAATGTATCCTTCATACAAAGAAGCATTTCTGTGAAAGTAAAAAGCACATCTCCAAATCCAATAAAAATTAGAGATGAAAAGTCATCTGTCATCTAATCCCAAGGACCTGCCACAGCAGTGAAGCTAACAGTCCTCACTTCACTTCAGGATTCCTGATGATGTAGCTTGAAAACACCATTCTTAATTTCCATGACAGAATACTGAGTTTCTCATATGTTTCCAATTCACACATAAAAATAGATAAATGGAAATTTTTACCATCTATTTTACCATCTATTACCATCTATTAAAGTTTCAAAGGAAGTAGTTATGTTTAGTTAATTAGCTTTGCTGTTTGAATATCTACAATCCATCCTTTACTGGCATGTAGATTTAGTAAAGAATCCATTACAGAAATGATAGCCCAGGGGGAGTGTGTCTGTCCTGTAAACCCTTTTAGCTGATGGGTATTATGAATGTATGTGAAATGTCAGCTTTGTTCAAATGCAGGAATAAAGAATGCTTTTGTAATGTGCCTGTTTTTTAATCTGGTGCTTGATCAGAGGTTTGGCTTCACAAGCCAAAGCAGTAGAGAGAGTGAAGAGGAAATAGTGTAGAAAACAAAGAGGAACCAAAGCATTTGCAAATCTTTGCACAAAGTTCAAGGCTGATGCCTGGAGAATTTGGTGGTGAGGGTGTGTGGTCAGTTTAGCACACTACTGTTTTCATGTGGTCTGTCTGCACCTGAGGTATAGAATGCACAGAAGTTTTCTATGAAGTGAACCTTCATCTGCATTGACAAGGAGCCCAGCAATTCTCTATTTGCCTCTTCTCTCTACATTTATGACTCCTAGGTCAGCATTCATTCCCTGTGTATGTTTTCCCTGGTTCCACTCCTGTGTCACCTGCTGAGCATCCTCACTGCCTTGAGCTCTGGCTGGCTCCTCTGCTGTGATTGCAGAGCCCTGAGCATGGGGAGCACAAAGGCACTGGAGCTCCTGGCTTTGGATCTTTTACTCAGAAGCTGAACTGCTTCGAACACCTGCACCTGTTATTTTGGCCCTACAATTTAAGTTAGGAATCTTCTTGCTATTTCTGTCCTATGCTTGCTTCACAGTAAATACATATTATCTCTGCCTTTCACAAACCTGCAGAAAGTGCAGTTTATGGACCCAGTCTGTGTTGGAGGATTGGGTCTTTTACAGATGGGCTGAGAAAACTTGTTCAGAGCAATGGTGCTTTCTTCCCCCAAGTGTCTCAGCTGCTACAAAAAATGGGGAGAATGCCTCCATTAAAGCAGCATATGACAGTCAGTATTAATTGAAGACTATGGTTGTGAATACAGGTGTTTGTACATTCCTGTGCATAGTTCAATGTCTTTGAAGCTGAGCAACAGAAATTTTACCACTTTTAAAATCAGCAAAAAATTGGACTTTCCAAAATGTCCAATTTTAATGAGACTAATGCACATTGGGGAAAACAAATAATGAAAAATGAAAGCAAGAAATAAAGTCTGCAGAAGTTGTTCTGGCAAAACTTTTCATCCACTGTGTTTTTAATAATGAAACTATTCTTAAATAGCAAGGGAACAAATATTATGGTTTATTTCAGTGGGATCTTTAAAAATGGCTAGCATTAATGTACTTTATTTGCTGTGGGAATGATTTTTTTATTGCATCATTAGCAGAAGATGAGTTAGATTCCTTTGAATGCGCTATGTCTGTAGGAGATTAAAAATGAAAGAGACCATATGTGTTTTCTTGAGTCTCAATCACATACTGGAACCTAATCCAAAGCCTTCTTAAGTTGCTGAGTAGAAAGGAATCTTTTCATTGACTCCAGGTTTCTTTGGACAAGTCTTCAGAAGAAAAATTCACTTGGACAATTTCATTCTTGTTCCAAATATGCAAACATAAGTACTGTATGGAATCAGAATTCTGCCTACATGTTTCTAAACATTTTTGTTGTTGTCTGAATAATTAGGAGATGAATAAGATTTTACATGTGTAAAACATGTATGTTCTTCAGGTAGGTATCTTTTACTGGTGAATAGGATTTGGTACTTTTTTTTTGTGGCCACCTAATAGACGGTTGGAATGGGACTCCCCATTTCCTTGGCAGGTTCAGTGCTCTGAGCTTTAACTGAAAGACCTAGTGAGACTGTTCCCTCATTTGTGCAGCTCTTAAACTGGGGCAGATTTTGAACAGTTGCAAACTTCCTCTATTTACTCAAGAGAAAGTTGTTTGAAAGTAGCCCATCTTTATGTGGGACCACTAAGGGTATTGGTATTTCAGTCACTATTATGGTGGTCTGGAGAATACTAATAGCAGGGCCAATTTGATTGATTTTGTTGGTACTTTTTTACTACCTGAAGTAACAAAGGCTTATTTAGAGCTGTAGGGAAACTAACAGAAAAATGTTCTGCCTTGCAGTAGTTTTCAGTGCTTCTGGGAGATGCAAATTGTTTTGCTGACCCCCCAGCAGACAGACCAGAGATGTATTTTCTCTTGATCTTGTTATTGTGAAGGTATGAGATTACCTCTGAGAGGAGGAGAGCTAGAGAGAAAATTAGTCCTGGGACTTACTCAGAGTCATTTATATTTGTCACTACAGTGTTGCCTTGGGGATTTTTTTGCACTTGTTAAAAATAAAGACAAACCTCAGGGGGGTGGGGAGTCTGGACAGCATCTCATCAGTGTGTGGGAACAGCGTGGGCATTTGGCTCCTTGCAACATCCTGTTTCCCCAAGTTATCACAGCAGGTCTTTACTCTTTTTCCAGCCAGGCTTCATGAGTCCCTCCTCTCACCATGCCCTCCCATCTTTAACTCTTTTTCTTCCTGCCTTGGCTGAGAAGGAGGAGAATTTGACTGCTGTGTGCAAGGATGTTTTTGCTGCTGTTCCTTGTGGAGCTGGATGATGGAGATTGAGGAACTTGCCTGGTGTGAATCCAGAAAATGGTGGCTGGGTCAGGCCACTACCAAAGTGTGGGCTGTTGGGAGAAGAGAGATCTCCTGCAATTTTGGTGCCTGTTGGAATCACATCTTTTTAGGTGAGCATCCTTGGGGTGCCTTAGTGAGTGAAGGCTTCACCCCTGGGCTGGGCTGAGGTGGTGAGCACACCTCCAGCTGCTGGAATGTTCCCTGAAGGATTTGTGCTGGCAGTGTGTAGGAAGCACACAGGGCTGCAGCTCATGAGCAACTTTCCAAAGCTGTGGTGAAGACATCCTCATCCCACAGCCCCCTCTGGGCTGGGACCACCCTTAGATATGTAGGTTTGATCCTGTGTGTGTACAGAGATGGCTGCATGCCTGCCACCCCAGGGTTCTCTTACACTGGTGTTTAGGGGTGTCATGGTTAACCCCAGGCAGCAGCTCATCCCCACACAGTGCTCACTCCTTATCCCTATGGGGTGGGGGAGAGAATCAGAAGGGTAAAAGTGAGTAAACTCATGGGATGAGATAAAGACAGTTTAATAGGTAAAGCAAAAGTCACACATGCAAGCAAAGCAAAACAGAACAAGGAATTAATTCACCACTTCTCATGGACAGACAGGTGCTCCTCCATCCCAAGGAAAGCAGGTTTCCATCACACATAGTGGTGACTTGGGAAGACAAATACCATCACTCTGTCTCCCCCTTCCTCCTTCTCCCCCCAGCTCTATATTCTGGTGTGATGCTACGAGGTGCAGGATGTCCCTTGGGTTGGTTGGGGTCAGCTGTCCTGTCTGTGTCCCCTCCCAGCTCCTTGTGCACCCCCAGCCTCCTCGCAGGTGGGGAGGTGTGAGGGGCTGCAAAGGCCTTGACACTGTAAGCCCTGCTCAGCAATGACAAAAACATCCCTGTGTCATCAACACTGCTTTCAGCAAAAACCTAAAACACAGCCCTCACAGCTCCTCTGTGAACATTAGCTCCATCCCAGCCAAAGCCACCATGCTGGGAATGTGTAAAAATCTGAGTGTGAGGTGCTGCTCCTTCCCTTTGTGTCCTTTTCTGCTCTGGGCTGCTGGATCCAGGCGTTGTGCTCCAGCCACTGCACATCATAACCACCACTGGCCCAACCCCCATGAATTTGTTTGAGGCATTTTTTAAGCTCTGGAATGCCCAAAGCTATGCCTGCAGTATCTTGCAGCAAGCAAATGTAGAAGAAATACTTTTCTTTTAAGCTGTCTAGCTGATAATTTCACAGCATGATCATTAGTTCTCTGGCAGGAAAAAATGATGGATAGTTGTTGTTTTCTCTGTCATTTCTATCATCAAACACATTTTTGAACATGTTCTGATATCCTCAGTCTATTGCTATATCTGGAAGCCAGCACTTACAGCCATCCTTTTAATCCTCACTGCCTTTTCTTGCTTTTCTAAGTCCTTGAGACAGGGTGACCAACAGAGTGGGCTTTGTTGATGTGAGTGTATTGTCAATGTATTTCTCTTTCTTGCAGTGCCCTGTTCTGATGTTCCCTGAGCCTTTTCCACTGTCACCTTTAGATTTCTTCACTGACTTGTAATAGCTAATGTTAATCTCATCAGTAACGCCTTATGGGAGTATCTGATGTCTGTCCAGATTGGTTTAACGTAACCTTGGAACACTTCTTGTCTGGCATAGGACTGGGAGACAGATAGAATCTCCACAAAAAAACTGAAACCCCAGAGTCCCCAGCAGAGTGAAAGCAGAGGGATTAAGGTTGATGAGTGAACTTAAATGTATTGAGAAGAATTGCTGCCAGCTCTGTTTGACAGACAGGCTACAAATAATACATTTTTTCACTTCAACCTTGGAATAACTTCAGTGGCCATGGCACAAGGAACATGGGGAGGTTTTATCAGTTTTCTGTGACTCCCTGATGTACTTCAAGTGTCAGTGATTCCTCAGTTCAGCCCTTTTGCCTCTGACCAGATCCTTAAACCGTGGCATAGACCCTCTCCCTGGTGATGTGGCAGAGCATTTGTCCTTGAGCTGTATTTGAACACCTAAATTACACTGAGAAGGAGCTGCTCTTGAATTCAGTGAGTTGAATGGCACAATTTCACCTTCCATGTCTGAATTCTTGAGGGACAAGAAGGGAGTTAGATCTGAGATGAGGTGAAGTCTTTCAGCAGACAAGTGGAAACCCTCTGAGCTGGAGGTCAGGTTTGAGGGCTGCTGTCTGCTTTGACCTTGCAGCTGATTTACAGCTTCAGCCCCAAGTCCAGTGGCTTTAAGAGGGTTTGCTTCAAACCTCCAATAACTTAAGTTTTAAAATTAATCAATCTCACTGGAGGGAGTTGAAGGGGAGGATCAGGAGAAGCAGCCTCTGTGGAGGTTCAGGTAAAAGTGCTGTTTAATTGGAACAGGATTTTTTTCTTGTCTCTAGATCCTCAATGTCATCCAAGCCAGGAGTGATACAAATAATTAATTTTAGTAATTAGAATATTTATGCTGTATCTGTTTATCTGCTGACAAAGAGAAATGTACCAAATGTCTCAGTATATAGCTGCATGTCAATATATTTTGATAATTCAATGCTCAGATAACTTTCATTAAGAAAGTTATAAATTTAAGATTCAACTTTAGAAAAAAATGCAAACTAGGATGAAAAATTTTATGTTTATTTAAATCAAGGCTTCCCACTGCCTTCATTGTGCCAGCCAACCTCTTCCCATCTTTTCAGCCAGTTGAGTGTAATAATCTTTAAGCTTGTGAACAAACTGTACTTATTTATTTGCAAGCCCTCACTGGCCTGTACTGGTTTGTCTTGTAACATCTCTTAATTAATGAGTAAACCCTTTGGAGAGTCTCACTAGCTTATCCATTGACAAATGTCTGACCCTGTTTAACAGCACAGCCTGCTCTGGTTGGGTTACAGTGCAGGGTGAAATTCAGGGTGTCAGCATCCAAATGTAGGGAGAAGTGTCCTTTCTCCAGAGTGCCCAGAGTCTAAATAAACAATACCAGTGAGGCAGAGGGGGAAGGGAAACTGAAACAGTATGTGCTAACATACTGTGTGTTAGCTCCACAATTTTTATTTTTTATTTTTAAATCTCATTTTATGGCTGTGCCCTTGGAGTGACAGACATGGGGAGCCCACAAAGCAGCCTGTGCTCCAGCTGCAGCTTTCCTGGAGCAGGTAAGGCCACAGATGGTGCAGTGCCTGCAAACAGGGAGGCAGTCACCCTTCCCCTTCTCTTTAGGCTGATCTCTGCTGGCAGTGCCTGGGACTTTGCAGAAGAACCAGATACTTCCTTCTCTGTTCAAGGCATGTGAGTTTATTACTGGGCAGACTGAATGCCAGTGATGGAATTATCTCTGGTTTATTTTTTTTCTCCCTCCCTTTTCGCTTTCTAGTGTTTTCAAAGTAATGGTTTGAAAATTGCATCTCCTTAAAACAGCCCTTTTCCTTGTAGCAATGCTATTGAGAAAAACTTGAGAATAAGCACTCAAATCCTTGCTCCCAGACTTTCTGCAGTTGCAGCAGGTAAATACACTTTTTAGATGCATCTTAGGCACTGTGTAAGGTAAAACTCACAGCTCCATTCCATTTACATTTCTGTCTGCACTAATCCATCTAATCTTCTTCTTACTCACAACTGGCAATCAGTTTTTTCTTCACGGGAGTTCTACTGTGCCATGATCATGGCTGTTTTGGGAGGGTCAAAATAAAGGTATTTGGTTGTTCTGAGGATGGTGCATTTCCTCAGCCTCATTCCCAGCAGACTTAGGAGGATGCATGCAATGCCTAGTTGAGCAGAGAACTTGGACTAAAAGGTTCTTGAGTGTCTGTGCTGGCAAACAGTGCTGATTTGATTGTCCAAGAAGATGAAGACTTTCACCCCTAAAACATTCACCCTGCACTGATTGATACAGTACAGTCTTTAGATTTTTCCTTTTAGTGTACTGCAGGCTTCTTATTCCCTAACCTGAGATGTGTGTCCCTGATGTGTTCAGTTCCTGCACCAGCAGCCTTGACAACATTTGGTGGTTTGTTCTTGAAACTGAGAGCACAGAGTTAAGGCCTTCCACTGGTGTTTGAAATTCAGTTCATGTCAGTAGTGATTGAATTCTGTTATCTGATGGTTGTTCAGTGACCTTTGCAAATTAATAGCTTGTTTGCTCTCCTTGTACTTCTCAGTAGATAAATACTTACGTTACAGGACATGCTCATTGATGAGACTTTGCTGATTTGTCTTGGGGTTTGGGGTTTTCTTTCTTCTCCCTGAAGGATTTCTCCTCTTTTGCACTTCTAGAGAGAAATGATGATTGAATCCAGTTTTAGGAGTGACTCTGTGTGTGCTGAGCCATGGTGAGGGCTTGCTGAAGTGCTGGTTACATTAGCAGGGAGATGTGGGTATTTATTAAGGATATGAAAGCTAATGCAAAAATATCATCCTGCTGATCACAGAAGGGATGTGGGACAGGACCAAAACTCCAGTCTCAGACTAAGGAGTGCTTAAAGTTATGATCAAATATGCTGTGCTGCCTTAGAGGCAGTTGTGGACACATTGGGACTTTTTTGTTTCTTGGGCTTTTTGCATTGTAGGTTTGAATCTCATGCCCTTTTTCCTGCCAGTTGCAGATGTGCAGCTTTTTTTCTGCCTTTTGAATCCAGGAGGCAGCCAGCTGTTGAGTTCTTCTTCCAGTCCTGCTTGCAGCCTGTCTGCTGCTTGTACCAGCTCCTAGACTGCTTGCTGGATTATATAGAGCAGAGAAAAGCCTTGTTGTCAAAGTGTAACAGGTTACATAAGCATTTGGAAAGTACACCCTCTAGCACTTAGTCTTTCAAGTGCTTTAGAAAAAAAAAAAAATAAAAAAAATTACAAGCTTACTGCTTTTTCTGCCCTGGCCTTTTGTACATGGAAAGGTAGGATCCTTGGTAACATTATGTTCTGCCCTCCCAGAAGGTAAGTGCCATGCACTTTCTGCTGCATTCATCAGTGACTTTATATATAAAAAAAACAGAGATCAGGTGAACCACTTAGAATTGGAGTGGGTTGACAGATCATAGGCTTTTTAGCATTTCTTTTTTGAAGACAGAACTGGAAATATGAAAATTAATAAGAACTAAGTATTCTTTCCTTTTGCCTGTAAAGTTTTTTAGGAAGTTTTTACTGAATAGAATTTAGAGTATAGAATTGAAAATGTATTTTAATTCAGCCTTGCGGCACAAGAACTGCACGTTGTATTTCCAACTGAGAGACACAAGCTTAGGAGCAGAGAGACTACTTTGCTACCACCTGCCAAAAATAGTGATGATGATAATAATAATAAAGCCCTTCAAAACTGCTTTAGTAATTTGATTACCTGCTGGGTATTAATTTTTTATTCATTTTTTATGCACAGTCTTCCTGTCTCAAGTGCCAGACGATTCTTCTCATGCCTTGTCTGCAGACAAAACTGTGTTGGATTTTGGGGCCTGAATCAGGGTTTTTCATGAGCAGTTAATATTAAGAGAGCATCAAGTCATTTGATCCAGGTCCTGCAAGCTGCATTACAGGTATTGTTTTATAAGCAGTGTGAGGCCAGAAGGGCAGGATGAACAGTAATCACATGGTGGCCACAGGTTTTCAAAATCACAGCTGTGCCCTGCAGATTTGTAGAACTCAGTAGATGACAAAATGCAGTTGTTATTGTGACTGAGAAACAAAGAGATGTCACATGGAGGTGGTGCTTTGCCTATATCACTTGGGCATGCTTATTTCTCCCACTTTCCTGTTTTTCCGTTCATGCTAATGAAATGTAGGTTCACAGAAGAACCTTATCTGAATGGATTCCCCATATGGTATGACAATTGAATCCTTATGCAGTTTAGTACTTTTGTCATACTACCACCTAATGGTTGTTCTAGACCTACCATAACTTTTTTGTACCTTGAGTACCTCAATAATCTGATATCCCAAGATTTATTTTTCGTGGGGAGTAGAACAAGTCCCAAATCGATGGTTCCTGTCCCCTAACAGTCTTGACCCCAAAATATTTAGTTGTCTTCCTTGTAATCTACTTTGAAAATTTGTCTTGAGGCAAATTCATCAAGATGTAATTAAGTTGATATCATGAAAAATAATTCAGGAGATGTCAAGGATTAGACCACCAAAAGCCAACATTTTGCATGCTTTTCATCCTAAAGGATTGTTTTGCTGTTCATATTTGCCTTATATCAAAAACCTAAGAAGTTTTCTGGAAGACTTTCATGTCATTTTCATGCCTTGGTTGTAAAAGTTTTGAGAAGGGTCTTCAGTGTGTCAGTTTATTCTGCACATTGTTCAATACTTCTGTTTCACCTTGGAGCTGAACTTGTTGACTTGTTGGCATTTAAAATCACATTGTTTTATAGACATATCTTAACCAGAAGGGGAGTTCTAGACTAAGAGAGTGATGCCTTGGCAGGCCAAAACCAAGCTGGTAGTGTTGTGCTAGAGTTGTTGGGACTCTCCTGATGAAACAAGTGGCAGGATGTGCATAAACCAGCAAGTGACTTTCCTGTGGAGAGGAAACATCCCTATGCTGTTATGGAAAGGAGACTGTGGTCACCACTGAACTAAGAGCTCAACAGGCAGCTTTTGGCTTTTAATTTTTTGTTTTGTAGGTGAATGAAGTTGTCATTTTTGCTTCAATAGGCAAATAGGATGACAGAGCTGAGTGATCTATTTAAAGGTTATTCTAAAAATGACTCTCTGGTCTGACTGATCTCTAACAGAGACAACTGAAAGGAAAAAATAAGATCCTATCATGTGCACCTAAACATGTGATACACAACTTGGTGCTAGAACTTCCTCATGAAAATAAGGAAAGGGACCAGTTGTCTACATCTGATTTATACAAATTGATACATACAGTTTGTATATCTGACAATATGACATCTCCCTGCTTTGGGGTGTAGCTTCTAATATTGTCTTTTAATGTTTTCTTGCTTTTATTTTTGTGCTTATTGCAATAAAGACAAAATCTTCCTTTTTTTTTTTTAAGAAATAGTATTGTCAACTGGCACTATCTTGAGATGAAAATATACTGGCATATTTTACTTGGGTCAGTATTAAATCAGAAATTACCATCACACTGTACCTTCTGATATAAAAGTTTGCAACCTGCATAATAATTCAATGAAACTTTTGAACATATTCAGACCAACTCAAACATTTGTTCCATCTGTTGTACTCTTGACCAGAGTTTAGTTGCTTTATTTTTAAGTCTGACTTTTAAAAAAAAAGAAATAATTCTGCAGATGGAAAGAGAAACATCAGGGACAAATTTAATGGTGCAGGCAATTCAGAAGCATTTCCTGAGCTATTTCACTGTGTCTTGCAATTCTTTGCATGATCTTCTCTTCAGAAATCTTATCTAACCAATTGTATCCAGGTGACATATTTTGAGCCTTTAATCTTCAAAATCCACAGCGTGTGAAACTTAAAAGTTTCATAAAGAGTTGATTAGTGGTAGAATTGGATACAAATACAAATACAAACAAAACAAACACTCCTCATGGCACTGCCCCAGGCTCCAGTTTGGAGCAGTGATCAAAAGCTCCTTGGGCCCTTGGCCAAAATACCTGGATCAGCTCTGGGAAAAGAGGGAATTGACCATGTCTGTGTGTCTCTACTAAACTTAGTTGATGTAGACTTATGTCCTTCCTCTTTCCCATCTCTGTGCTGAGGAATTGGGATTTGCCAACACTTGCAGTTCTTAAGGCTTCAAATAGCCATAGTTGATATTTTTTTAATCTTGCAGGTTGGAACAAGGGAAATTCCAGTTCAATATAAGGCAGAAATTCTTCAGAATGTGAGGTCAAACACTGGGACAAGTTGCCCTGAAAGTCTGTGTAATCACCATCCCTGAAGGAATTTAAAACTTGCCTGGGCAGGGCCCTGAGCAGCTGGTTCTTGGCTAGAGGCTGGTCCTGCTCTGAGCAGGGGCTGGACAGGACACCTCCAGAGGTCCCTTCCAACCTCTACAGCTTCCTAGCTTTTGTTCAGTGGTTAATTAAATTCTTCTGGGGGCTTTCAAAATGAGTCCAAGGTAAGGAAGGTAAGTGTAGATTCTTTGGATTCATTTGTCATTACTTTCATTGAAAATTGAGCATCTGACTGCCAGTCAGAGAAGATGTTTTCAGAGAAATATACATGAAACATGAAAAGAAGGGAAATTGGTAGAAGGTGAAGCTTTTCTTTTGGTAATTTGCTGGTAACTACAGAATATTAGTGCAAATATTTAAAAGTGGAAAAGATTACTTAGTCTTCCTAGAGGAAATTGTATTTGCTGGCTTTATTCAGCCTTTTCTTGCAATTAGAAGTACTTCTGTAAATAGATTGTGTGTCCAGACTCTTCTTTATGTCTGATTTTGGTAAACAAACCCATGCCTGGCAGCAGCCTGACCACACTATATGTTAGCAAAGACTGTATCAAGAGGATATTCAAAGTTTTTAATCTTGTGAAGAAGTAGCTTACAAATGTATGCCAAAGAATTCCTGCATGCAACAGCAGCATTTCCCTGCAGGCTTGTTTGTTGGTGGCTGCTAAGCTGAGTTCTCCTTTCAGCTCTGGCTGTGACAAAGTTCTTTGTATTAGAAACATATATGGGTATTTTGTAAGAGACCTTCTCTGGGATTAGTGTTTTTTTTTTTTTTTTCTCTGTGTACACCAGTTTCATGTTATTACCTTTCAGAATTACAGAATCACCAGGGCTGGCAGAGACTTTCAAGATTTGTCTACTCCAACCATCAACCATAATCACCCCTAAACCTGGCTCTCCAAGTGCCACATCCAAATTCCTCTTGAACAGTTCCAGAGATGGTGACTCCCACCTCCCAGGGCAGCATTCCAATGCCTGAACTTTATCTCAGTGAAAAAGAAAATCTAATCTAATCTGAACCTCTCCACGCTCAATTTAAGGCCATTTCCAGCTGACTCTCATCTCTCTGCAGCCTCCTTATTAAATGACAGAGATTTTGATTCTTGGTGAAGTAAGGAAGGAGATCAACAAAACCTCTGCCTTGGACTTCCAGAGAGTGGACTTGGGCCTGTCCAGGACACTTCAGAGAGTCTCTTGGGAAACAGTGCTAAATAACAAAGGGGTCCAGGAAGGCTGGACATCCTTCCAGAGGGAAATCCTAAAGGTACAGAAGCTGCTGTCCCTATGTGCCCAAGGATGAGCTAGAAGGGAAAAAGACCAGCCTGGCTGAATAGCAAGCTTTCTCTAGAACTCAGGGAAAAGAAAGAGAGCTTACAACCTTTAGAAGAAGGGTAAGTCAGTTCAGGAAGTGTACAAGGATATTGTTAGGTCATGTAGAGAGAAAATAAGGAAGGCAGAACTCATGCAGAACTCAGTCTTGCCACTGCTGTAGAAGATAATAAATAATGTTTTTATAAATACATGAACAAGAAAAGGAGGGCCAGAGAAAGCCCCCATTCTTTACTGAGAATGGGGTGGTAAACATTGTCACCAAGGATGAGAAAAAACTGAGGTACTTAGTGCTTTCTTTGCCTCAGTTATGCTCAGGGAAACCAGCCCCCTGAGCTGATTTACAGGGATGGGGAACAGAACAGACTCCCTGAATCCAGGAGGAGGTGGGTGGTGACCTTCTGTGCCACTTAGATACTCACAAATCTGGGGCTGGGTTGGATTCACCTGAGGGTGCTGAGGGAGCTGGTGGAAAAGCTTGCCAAGCAATTCTCCATCATTTGTCTTTAGTCCTGGTTAACTGGGAAGGGTTTGGATGACTGAAGGTTGGCCTGTGATGCCCATTTTACAAGAGGATCCAGAGAACTACAGGCCTGTCAGCCAGGGAAGGAACAGATCATCTTCAGTGCAATCACATCACACGTACAGGACAACCAGGGGATCAGCCCATCCAGCACAGATTTGGGAAAGGATCCTCTATGGCCAGGTGACTTGCCTGCTGGATGAGGGAAAGGATGTGGATGTTGTCTGCCTGGATTTAGTAAAGCCTTCAATACTGTCTCCCACACCATTTTCCTGGAGAGGCTGGCAGCCCATGGCTTGGACAGGTGTGTGCTTTGCTGGGTTGAAAACTGGCCAAATAGCCCAGCCCAGAGAGAGGTGGGGAAGGTTCTAGAGAGTCTCAGTCATATGAGGAGCAGCTGAGGGAGCTGGGAGTGTTTAACCTGGAGGAGACTCAAGGGAGACCTTATCACTCTCTACAGCTACCAGAAAGGAGTGTGTAGCCAGGTGGGGACTGGTCCCTTCTCCCAGGCAATAAGCAGTAGGACAAGAGAAAATGGCCTCAGGCTGTGCCAGGAAAAATTTCTTCACTGAAAGGTTGATTAAGCACTGGAATGGATTGCCCAGGGAGGTGATGGAGTCACCATCTCTGGCCATGTTCAAGTAGTGACTGGACGTGGCTCTTAGTGCCGTGGTTCAGGTAACAGCATTGGGTTTGGTCAAAGCTTGGACTTGATAGTCTTGAAAGGTCTTTTCCAATCTTAATTATTCTGATTTGCATCCATGAGAAAAAAGGCTGAAAAGCCTAGAGAGGATGAGTTTTGATTGAAGCTCAGCAGCCATACTGTGTCCTCCTGTCTAATGGTGCCAGCAGGGCTTTGGAGGGAGCACCAGGAAGGGAGCACGCTGTGGTTCAGCCAAGGCTGGAGATTAACTGTGTCTTGTTTCTATTGTAACCATAGACTGTCTCAATAGAAGGACTGTCTGGGCACAGAGGGGATTTACTTCATTGTTGAAATAACTTTTGGCCCCTGAATGTCTCCTCTACAGCTACCAAATAAATTCCTTGGAGCTCTGTTTCTGACCATTATTTTTACCACCCATCCTTGACTGAGATTGTGGCAGAGAGATCATTGTCCTGTTTTTATTGCCAGGAAATAACAAAGATTTTCTATGCACACTAAAATATGTTTCTGCATGCTGTAGTCAGCTTAGACCTCTATATGTTTTTGTGTATGGACTTGGAAAACTTTGGATTTTGCTTTGGTTTTTTTTCTACCTTGCCTGATTTGAGGTTGATTTCCTGCATATTTTTTCCCATAGCTTTGAATTTCTTACTTTTTATACACCCATGTAACTCTGATATTTGAAAAGTCAAGTCCTGTACTCTCCCCTTCTACATATACTTTTTAGCATTTGGAAATGTAAATCCCCAAAATCACTGTTGGTCAACAATACATATTAATGTGCCTTCCATGCAGAAAACAAGTCCTGAAAGACCTCCTTATATAGCTTTTACTTTTGACTTGTACCTTGAAATTGTGATATGTGATTGGAAAACATGCAGTAATGTGAACCTGGAGAATTTATGTGATGAAAACCTGGGGCATAGGGGCCAGTTGTTTAAAGTGGTTGTTCAGAACAAGGTTCCCAAGTGGACACTAGTTTTTCAGAGGGTGAGTTTATCACAATTTGAGGGTACTAGTCATTATGCTTGAATATAATTTCAGTCTAAGTTCCTAAATAATTGTGTTCCATATTAGTGCTTGCATTAGAGAAAATTAATTTATGATTGCTGAAATATTTTTGAATATGCAATAAAGTGGTTTGTTTTCTCCTGTCCAGTTAAGACTAATTATTGTAATTTTACCATAAAAAAAGGAATAAGGTAATTGTTGATTCAGTGATGGAAGAGGGTTTAAAGTGCAGTTCACATTTTAGTTGTATCAATGAAATATATTTATTCTTTTAAAAGAAGAAAACATTAATTAAAACATAGGCAATATATTGCCTAATTAATTCCTGCAACCTTTTTTCCCTTTTCTTGATTTTTGGTAGTACTAAATTCTGAGTTTAATGCTTCCCTACAGACAGTCCTCACTGTTCAATGCAAGTGCATGAGTTCATTGGTTTCAAACTAAAAATCTTCACAATAAATACTGGTGGTGATAGTTAAGAGAAGTTAACACTCAGATTTGCAGGACTGTGTGTAACTATATTGTGTTTTGACAGCTTGGCCTTGTGTTTTAATTCTTGTTAATGTCATTGGGGACCATCACTGAGCATTGGAGTGAAGGCAGAGGCTGAAAATCTGACATTACCCCAGGGACTGGGGAGAATGCTTGGCAGCTGAGTTTTGCCTGTTCTGCTCATACATTATTGGGTGTAAATAGTACATTTCTGGTGCCTCACTTATGATCCTGGATTTATGAAGACAAAAAGCAGGAGATTTCAAGACCCTCAGGCTTCCATGAGAGTTTTCTGAGGAGAAGCAGGCAGCTCTGCAGGGTCTGTGTGTGACAGGAAGTTCCTGAACTGTCAGGATGAATATTGAGCTGTGTAATGTATTGCCACGTGGCAGGGATTGTAGTTGTGTAACTCTATATGAAAAAGGACAATACATAGTTTATTCTTTGATTGTCACAATCTTTTACATTTATATTTCTATTTAGTTTTGCCTCACACAGATAGTTACTTTAAAAGATTATTCAATTTCGCACCTGCTGAGAAAAGACTCTATCATCCATTCCTCACTGTCTGTGCAAGATGCCATTTAAATAAACCTGCCCAGAGGAATTCCTGAATGTCTGTTCTATCTCTGCCTATCCAGGCTTTGTACTGGAAACAGGATAATCCATACCTTTGATTTAGAATAGGTTTGGAAGGGAAGGGAAAAGGAGGTATGGATGAATTTGAGCTTCCTTTTTTTTCAAGATCCATTAGCTGGGTCTTGCAAAACATAATGAATTGCCTTGCCATCTCTGATTATGGTGTGCAGTTAAAAGAATAATGTATATGCATGTGATTTGGGTATGGTAATGTAATCAAAAAAACCTTATGGAAACTCCAGAGCATTTAATTTACTCTTATTTTCTTGTCTCACAAGTCTTTGCAGTACCACTTGAGCATTCACAAATTATAATTGGATGATATGACCTTGGATTTAAAACAGTGAATTTGATGTAAAATCAAGTACAGGTTGATTGAGTGGAGTCTCTTGGTCTTCTGGGTGAAGTTTGTCCCTCTGAACTTTAGCTAAGTGCTTGACAGCTAGCTAAAATGAAATACTGACTCTTCACGCTTGTTAACGAAGAAAAGGAGAAAACCTGGCAGCTCCAAAAGCTGATTTCTTCCCACTTTATAATAACTGCTGCATGAATTGCCCTCTGGAGAGGACTATTTATCTCTGTGAACTATAGAGATTGCCACTTTCTAACACAGTAATTTTAGCTCAGTGAATGCCTCCCGTTTTGCCACATTGTTGGCTGTCTTCATTTTACATTTTAAGTTATGTTAGATCACATTAATGGCCTCCTTCTCTCCACAGACTTCTCATTTTTAGTCATTTGATTTTGCTAACTTGATCACCAAGGGAATAGCAGCATGTGTCTACCAAAAGCTAACTGCCAAAGCAGCAGAGACAATTAAATCATCTCCTGAAATCTCGGGAGCTCAGCCAGGCCTGGTTTCTGTTCTACAGGAAGATTTCCTGGTCTTTTTCATCTTAAAAGACCAATGTCACCATGCTTGGTTGAGCAAAGGGATTGATGGCTTTGGTGACTCAAATCCTCAATAAGCTGCTGCACTGGATGCTGGTGTGCCCAGCTAGTGCCATGCCTCTGACATGGGCAGCATGTGTGGGAAAAAGAATGTGTATGGCTCTTCAGGCCTCAGTTCTCCACTCAGCTTCCATCAAGGGTTCCATCTGGCCCAGTATGGAGCATTGCTAAGTGGGGATGACTCTATGGGTACTTTTGGCAAGGACTTGACACAAGCTGAAGGCAGCTGCGTGTCTTGTGCTATTCAGGCTCTTCCCATTGCAAGGGAACAGGTTCCTGCTCAGACAGACTGTTATTTTGGGCCTGGGCTCTCTCTGTGAATTCTTTGAGGAATGTAATGTTCTGGGTGTTTTGCTGTGCATGTAATTGGACTTCCTGGTTATTTGCAAAAAACATGAAGTCTGACAGCCCCAGAATTAATAGAGCCTGGTTTTTGGTGAATCCTGTTTCATGGTTGATTTATCTCTTAATCTAATTAATCAGCTAGAAATATTATAAGACTGTGGTGGGAACTGATGTCTTGTAAACATCAGAGTCCAGCCTCAAGAGTGAGAGTTGTAATGTCCTAGTACAGAAAACATTTTGCTGAGCTTTTATATCTCTTTACCAAAGAATCTGCAAGAGAAGAAAATATTTCATACCCCTTTCCTTCTGCAGTTCTTCTGGTGTCCAAGGAGGGATTGCCTCTGGCTATTTCCTGTAGCAGATTGCTGATAAAGTCTCTCTACCCTGCTGTTTGATCAGTGTTTCCAAGGAGGTACAGTATATTGTCTAAGGTTTGAGGTGTGTTTTCCTTCCTCCTGCCTCTCCAGCTTTTGGCAGGACTGCTTGGATGTCTGTAGTGGTAGCAACCCAAAAGCAAGACAGACTTTTTTTCATTCTAGTGAACGTCAGGATCATATCACTGCAGTGCTGGGCAATGCAGAAGGAAGGCAGAGACAGTGCATTGATTGAAGAGATCAGCATTTAAGGATAAGGTGTGACAGTGTGTGTAGCTGCTGACAAGAATAGAATAGGGATGAAAGGTGAGAATAACAGTGAAAGATGATGAGCTGTTACATAGACTTAGTTTTGAGGAATTACTCAGCCCTGACCCACCTAATTGATTTATTGTATGAAACAAATCAGATGGTAAAATAGAGCTGATCTCTTTTATTCTCCTTAGTGGTTACCAGTTGGGAAAATCCTGTAGGATTTTTGTCAGAAACAGAGCAGAAGCACAAAGGGGTATCCATAAAAAGGAATGTAGTGAGGATATCAAAAGCAGAAGATGGTAGGAAAAGGTAATTTAAATTGAATGTCTGTTTGAGGCTGCAGAAGGACTGTAGAGTAGTAAACAGTCCTTTGTGTAAGAGAATATGTAGGGAAAGAATCAGTGTGTGTGCCTTTTCTTCTGCTGGTATTTCTGTATCTGCTGGATGCCAGGAGCAGGCAGGGTTGTGTGAGCAGCTGGGGCTTTGCTCCATGCAGGATGGTCTGGCTGGCAGCAGGACTGCCTGTGCACACTTCCTTTCCTCCCACTGGAGGAGCAACTGTTGAATTTGAAGAAAAACAATGGTTCTTCTAAAAGCAATAGCTCTTGCAAAGGAGCCTGCTTTTCATCACAGCACGAGTCAGAGGCTTGGCTTCAGGCAGCAGAGCTCTGCTCCAGCACAGGGGTGAGGGGCAAGAGATGCAGCAGGAGGGGCCACCTGGTCCCTCTATGCTTGGACTTGCTTTCCTCACCTCGCCCCTGCTGCTACAAGAACACTGGAGGAGATTTGGGAAACAGTTTTTGGTAACAAGTGTGGGACCAAGGCCGTAGCATAGTCCATCATCTTTTCTGTAGCAATGCTGTTCAAGAGATTCTCATCTACTACGAAAACCCTGATCACAAATTTTGAGGTAAAAATATGAGGCTCCTTCTTGAGCCTCACGGGTGCATGTCAGCCACACACTGCTGAGTGTGAATTTAAAATATAGGATGATCTGGGGTGCCATAGCTGGGAGAGAGAGGAGTGTTGGTGCACTCTGGCTTGGCCTTGTTGGAAGGTGGAACATGACTTAATTGACTGAGGGTTTCTGTTGGTGTTTCACTTCTCCTGAAGAATTTTTGAGCTTTCCATCTCCTGAGCACAGCAGGCATCTGCACAATTACTGCGGCATGATGCAAAGAGGAGGGGGGAGAAAGTGTTGGCTGTGGGATCCTGACAAACATTATTTAAACCATTGGAGAAGTGCAGCAGATTGACTCCCTGCCCGTCACTGCTGATAATGCTGCTCATAGAGCTTGTCAGCATTCCAGCTCCACGTTTTTATAACCATTTAATTACTGCCTGTATTGAACGTAGCTGGAATTCACCATTGCAGCTAATGCTCTGGAAATGCACTGTAGACTATAAGAAAGTGAAGAATTTCAAGGAGATAGGCTGTAATGACTTTGCTCATCCTGTTAGGTAACATCTCAGTAACAGCCCCAATAAACATTCTGTTTGTCTTTGGGTATTTTTGGTTTGGTTTTCTTGGGGTTTGTTTTGTTTTGTTTTGTTTTTAGGATACAGTGTGATTGATTTGCTAAAGTTTTCCATTAAAATCACAATACTTTTCTCAAAACTCAATTTGACTTTATATTATAAATGTATTTTTGTCTTTAACTTTCTTCTAACTTCCCATGCTTGCCAGAAGGTCGTGGTGGCCATGCCATGGTCCAGCATGGGCACCTCCTTCCTGTTTTATCCAAGGCTTCCATTTGCAGAGGGCACTAAAACTCTACTGCCACAACTTGATCTGGCTGTGGTGGGTGCTGAGCTGCTGTGCAGTGACCTGAAAATACTGGTTAGAGAGTGCTATGAATGTTATAAAGGTATTTTGTCAGGGAGACAATACTTCTGGTCAATGGTAGATAGAATTCCTGACCTGAATATGTTGGCATCATTCACCAGAGCACAACACGTGGCTCATGGGATGCTTCTGCCCTTGCTGCTGTGCTGTCCCACAGGGACAGCTCTGCAAGCTGCACAGCACAGCCTGAGAGCCTCCTGTCCCAGCACAGGGCACTGCCAGGGTGGGAGACGTGCTGGGGGCTGGCTCAGCTGCTGCTCCCTGTGTGCAGCCTCTGCATGGAGCAAACAGGGAGCAGGCAGGGGCAGCCTGGCTCAGCAGCACAGGTCTTCTCTGTGCCTGCTCTGGTTCTTCCTCTCCCTCCTTAGCAGAGGAGTTTAGATGCTGCTGCTCTGGGAAGGAAAGGGTAAAAGGGAAGGTGTTTTGGACAGAGAGGGATTGGCACTCCCTGGGGTGGGTGAGAAGGATGTACAGTGTGTGCCCATGGGAGGGAGGCAGCACAGGGGCTGGGGCACATGCTGGCTGAAGGGGACACTGCTGCTGCTGCTGCTGCTGCTGCTGCTGCTGCTGCTGCTCAGGTCCTGACAGAGGAACAAATGTAGGATTGGTCCCAGAGGTTGGAGGGTAGGACCGCTGTGATCAGGTAACAACTGCTGGAGGAATGGAGAGACAGAAATTTCTGACAGCAGCCTAGGACATGGCATGTGTTAAAAAGATGCATGTAAATCTGTGTTTTAAACACATTTATAAATGTGTTACTGTATTGGCTTGTGTCTATATAGTTGCTCTGTTGTATATCTGTTGCTACTGAATTATTTCATTAACACTTCTGTTGAAGAGGGCTTTCTGGTCATTGATCATCAGTGTCACTGCATGCTAAGCACAAATCCTATAAACCTCAGAGTGTGAGCCAGGTCTAGTGTTTGTAAGCTAAACTGAGATCCAGGGATTGTGCTGTCAATCTGAAAGAGTCCTACTGGTCTCCTAGTCCTGTCTTTGAGAGTGATGATGATTTGTCCCTTCAGTGGGCTAAGACAAGGCAGTGCAATATAAATAGTATGAAAAACAGTTTGGAGGAAGCTGAAGTGACCTAGGAAGTACTTTATTTACTGGCATATACTTCAGAACTGGTCTGCCTTCTTTGCAGTTGATAGGCTTGAACATTCTCTAATCTATCATGCATTTAATGAAAGAGCTACAGAATAACCATTGGTTAAAAAAAGAGTGTATACAGCACTCCAGTACTCTCAGCTCCTAGCTTGGGATAACTAGTGGGCCATTACTTATCCACCAGAATAAGTTTCTGACATTCCTTTGTGATGGAAGAGATGTAAATGTCACAGACATACCTCTGCCACCAGCTAGCTTAAAATCCTCTCCCAGATCCCCATCTTTTTTTCTTAAATTAAATAAGGCAGATTCTTCAAAGGTTTTGCTTTAGGGTCTCAATCTGCCACCTCTTATGGCCTCTAAACTAGGGGTAATTGGTCTTTAAAGAGTTGTCAATGAGTATACTATAAAGTATTGAATTATCAGTTTCTGATATTTGCTGAAATCTAGAGTTTCAAACTTGTCCTTTAAAAGCTGCAGCACAAATCTACAATAGCGATAAGCCCAAAAGTCAGCTTATTTATGAGTGATCTCTTTAGAAGTATATGTTGATAATGTTCTGATGGCCTTTGGTGTGCAAGATGAGAGAAGAGTCACCCTGCAGGGACACAGACAGGCTGATGTTGACAGTCTGCACTGAGGTATGGTGTCAGCACTAAAGCTGACATCAAAGCTCTTTTCCAGTGGTTCCATTTGGGATATCTCTTGTTGAACTGGAGTTCAACAGCTACTCATGCTGCTCTATAACCTGCCAGGGTTAGTTTTCCTCCCACTTCCCATTCTTTGCCTCTTTATAGACTATTCATATCTTCAGCTTTGACCATTTGACCTGAGCTAATTCCCACTGCTGATGAACCCAGTGGCTTTGGCAGAAGTTGTAAATGACCTTGAGATCAGAAGCTCTTTGAGGCAGAAATTATTCTTGATACATTCTTTCCTCATCTGTGCCCATCAGTGCTGCTGCTGTTAAAAAATAATAAAAAAAAAAAAGGCAAAAAAAGCAGCAGCACTGATATAATCTGATTGTGCTCACTGCAAGTAGTAAGAGAGACCTGCCCTTGAGCTAAATAAAGCAAACAAGCCTCAAACAGATAGTTATCCCTGTTGTGTATCCCCAGGCCACTGTAAAAGCACAGATGATGTGGCTGAGAAAGCTGTGCTTTCAGCTCCTCATTTCAAAGGTACTCCCACACCAGAGCATAAAGAAAGCCAGTTACACTAATGAAGCTTACACATGTACTTTGTACATCCTTTGCTTTCAGTCTGCAAGACTTGCAAGCTTATTTTCTTTTGCAACAGGATTATTCCCAGGTCTCACAGGACAGTCATACAAACAGGGTAATTTTTTTTCCCCTTTTGTGTGAATTGGCCTGACACACGAGGCCAAGACAGAGATTGTGAAGTTCGGCAGAGCTGCTGTTAATCTGCACATGGATTGAGGACTTTCCATTGTATTTTGCCTCAAGACTAGTCTGCCTGCCCATACAGGCTCTGCTGGGCATCCTCATCTGGCTAACTGCTCACAGTCACTCGAGCTGTCCTTGCTTCAGACAAATGCTTTTATATCTATATTCATATCAGCAGAATTCAGCTCCAGTGTGAAAACCTTTTATGCTTGAGGTGGTGCTGAAAGTTTGTCCCCATTGAATCCCTGCTTCGGAAGTAGCAGTGATAACAATGGAAAATTCTTGCCACTATTATTTGTAAAAGCATCCTAGCAACTGTATCACACCACTCCTGTTTTTTCAGTCTTTTTACAAACAGCACCTGCTACTGCTGTCTCCCTTACAGGGAATGCAATACAGCTGTAACAACATGGGGAGATACATGCATGATTTTTGCTGTGGGTTCTTCTGCCTGCTTATTTCCTTGTCATGTCCCTATTGTCCTTTAACTTGTACTTGATTTCTAAGATCTTTGGGAGGGGACCAGCTTTTTATTCTGTGTTTGCACAGCATCTGAGGCTGTCATGCCCTAGTTCCTCACTAATCCTGGTAAGTGGTCCAGTCGTACAAATGGCAAATAAATTTGAGATACAAACAAATTAGCATTCTTCTCACTGATTAAACAAATGGTTTTCTCTCTGATGATTTGAACCGGGGTTGCATTTTATTACAGACCTTTGAAGCTCAGCTTGAAATTGCCAGTTTCTTTTCCAGCCCCTGTTATCAGCCTCTTGTGCTAGTTGACCAAAAAGTACTTGGCAAGCAGTTTGAAGACTTTGCAAAACAATAGGTTGTACTATTTTAACCTGGCTTTGACCTAACCTGAAGCAGTCAAAACCAGCCTTTAGCAAATGTGTTTTGATGTGCCGAGTCAACTGCACTTGCTGAAAGCAGCACTGAGAGCAGCCTGTGCCAGTCTTGCCCTGCAGAGAGATGGGGGGACTCTGCTGCCCCAGCACCAGCACAGGGCCAGGACAGACTCAGTAGCTCTCTATAATAGGGCCTGAATGAAGCAGGGAATTACTTTAGCCTTAAATTGAAGATTAATGTGATTTTTTTTTTTCAGGGACAGAAAACATTGCTTGTTTTCTGTAAGGATAAAGTGCCCACTGAAACGGGATTATATTTACATTATTATTGCAGGGCAATCTGTGAAATAGGCTTTCTGTGCCTCAGTAAAGAGCCATGACCCCTCACAGAGTTATCTTTTAAGCTTCATGCTAAACCCAGGGGGGCTTATGGCTCAAAGCTAATGGGGATTTAACTTCTCACTGAAAGGAATTTGCAGCCTAACCCTATTTAGATGCTCTTTGCTCTCATTGATTAAATGCCCAGTCCACTGCAAGAAACCTAATAGAATCATAGCTGTATAAATTTTCCAGCTGACAAAATGGATGCTGAGAAACTCTATGCAATATTTATTAGAAAAGGAGTTTGATCTTAAAAGGACATTTTAAATCAAAATGTCAATTCACAGTTCTGTTTTGTTTGTAGAGAAAGAAAAGAATTTGAAGATGTATTTTTTAAAGTAGTTCACAGAACCATTTCATGGAAAAAAACAGTTTCTGAAATCAGTATTTTTGTGAGGATTTCCATTGCTTCCCTTGTTCACTGTCTTTCCTAATTAGTTTTTGAGAACCTGTCTGTAGAATAGTTTTAGATGAGGCTATTTAAAAGTAGTAAACCTGCCCCTCCTCCCAAGTATTTCTCACCCCAAATTGCATTATGCACCAAAGTTCCAGGAGGACCATAGTCCATCAGGGATCATTGGCATTTTTTAAGATGCAGTAACTATAGCTCCTCAGGGATGAGAATAGAGGAGCTGTCATCTTGGTAAGAGACTTTGAGATGCAAAGAGCCATCCGTGGTCCTATGGCAGCACAGTTGGGTTTCAGTCTCAGACTCTTTTTGTGCATCAGACTCTTTTTGTGCATTTCCCATGCTTGCTCAAAGTGCAGGTGGTTTCTGAAAACCTTTTAGCCGATTCTAATGACTAGTGTGCTTATTCTTTAATTGTTGATTGTTGTAGTTTGTTGATAGGATTTCAGTGGCTTATTTCTAGAGAAAACCATAATCCCTGGTAGAAAAGAGCTCCATTCAGTTGGGAGCCAAAGAACTGAGGCACAAGGATGTGGCTTAGTGTTTCATTGTCCGACTCTTTTCATCACCCTTCCTGTATATACAGTCCTGTTTCCTTTACCCCTTGAAGTACAAGGGGTGGTGTCATGTGAGCTCTTCTCTCCCTTCCAGTGCCTCAGCAAGCAATCTGTCTGCTTCATGTAGTTTTCTTCTAGCCTTAGATGAGCCAGGAAATAGGTGTATAGCCAAACTTCATTGCAGGTCTGCCACTCTCCTGCTGGGTAATCTTGCAAATGACTTCAGGGAGAGTGGAGGCAGTGTGAGACTGTTCTTGGACTTCAGAACCAGGCAGAGGTGCTCTTGACCTATGTAAAAACAGAGAAACATGTTAGAAACATTCATCCCAGTTTCCCCTAATCAGTTTAGGATTTGTCTTTGCCATTATTGTTAAATAGTGTTCCTATTCCTTCCTCCCTTCCTCCCTTTCCCATATGCATAAGTATTCATAATCTCTGGTACTTGAGGATTCTGGATATGGCCATTGGCCTGTCCTGTTGGTAAGGCTGCAAACTAAAGGATTCCCCAAAACAAGGACTTTTATGGTGATCTGATGCCTTCTGGTGCACAGCCCAGCACAGGAGTTACAGCAATTTTTTAGCTGAATGTGTGCCCTGAGTTTGTTCATTTTCAAAGCTCTTGGTATTGTCCAGTGAAGAATGCAAAGGGTGAACTGAAACCTTGCAAGTGATCATAGCTCTGCTCTTCAAAATAAATCCTGTAGATCTCAGAAGGTCTTCAAAGGTCTTCTCACAGGGAGAAGACAGTAGACAAGGCAAATCCAGTTTTTACTGGCAATAGGATCTCTTTGAGTTGTTTAAACAGGGAAAGCAATATAGGTAGAAATTGAGTGTAATGCTGAGAACTCTGTCAGTGACTTATTGCATGACTTTGAGGAAGGCAGTTTAACTTGCCTGTGTCAGTTTAGCCA
The DNA here is from genome assembly GCF_029582105.1 of Oenanthe melanoleuca. Classification (NCBI taxonomy): domain Eukaryota; kingdom Metazoa; phylum Chordata; class Aves; order Passeriformes; family Muscicapidae; genus Oenanthe; species Oenanthe melanoleuca. Next base: position 12,958,988 of record NC_079335.1, read on the forward strand.
TCTGTAAAACAGGTACAATCATACACAGCATAATAATTTCCCTCTCAGTGAGTGCCATTTTCAGTCTACCCTGTACCTACTTAATGATTTGTGTGCCTGCTGAAATAACAGCATCCTCTAAAACCGTAATACCCTTATGTATTTTTCACATAATCACTAGCAGTTGAAATATTTGTTCTGACACTTGAGATTACTCATGTAAATAGAAAAATTATAGCATGCTGGCAATGCCAGACACCTTGAATTCCATCTGAGTGTGTGGGTGATGGGAGACGGATCTATAAATACTGACAGAGGCAGGGAAATAAGAATGAGCAGCACACAAGAAATTCTGAATTAACTTATTCCTGAGATTTAGTAAAAGGATTTTAAAATATAGTGTCAGTTTTGGGTAGGAGAAGGCCCTTAGAAATAGGAGTGCTACAGTTCCATTGACGACATTATTTCGGTCCATTTCTCTGCTTTACATGAAGTTACATTTTTCTATTGTACTTTTGAGTAGGATTGCCTACTCCTAATACCATCTGACTAAACAGCTCTTTTTTTCTTTCCTTTATTTTTTTTTTTTTTTTGCTAAACTTAGGAAACATTCTGCCTTGGGGACAAGCAGAAGCTCCAGTTTGGTTATCAGTGAGTGACTCACAGGTCCCACAATGCTTTTTCTCAAAATGCTACTGGTAATTTTCATGTTCAGCTCCCAAATTGCCAGTTTCAGATGTTTTCCATTTCCATTATGAAAGATCTGCACAGTTCTAATTGCAGAGTTCAGTGTCACATAACAATGTGGCAAATGAGCTGTGTCACATTTTACTTAAAAATGTAGTAGGTTAGATAGCTACAGCCTTCAGGTTTTGGCAGTAGTCTTTTCAATTTGTGGTTTATTTGATAAGAGACACTTGTGCAATGTGGCTGGTCCCTGTTCTCCACTGAGTCCTGGTTCTTTTGAGTACAAGCTCTTCAAGATGGCATGAGAGTCTCCTAGATCAAGCTATAAGCATCTTCTTTTTAACCAAACATTGTACCTAGGATTTACAAGCTAAAATTTGTTTTTCAGATTATGAAGAGAAAGATGTATATGCATTTATTTTGCTGCAGTAAGTAAAGTTTTTGAAAGATAAATGAATAGCTTATGGGACCTTGACTCTCAAATTCATGCAGTTATTGTTAATGACATATCAAAGCTCAGAACTGAATACATCTTACTGACTGAAACAAAAACTTTGAAATTTATAATAAACTAAATTACTTGAAGGAAAGTGTAGCACATTCAGCGTAGCAGGTATGAATAATGGACATTATAATGGAAAGTATTGAGAAACACCCAATGGAAACAGTATGCCTCTAGTTTATTATTATTATTATTACTTTACCAGTTTGAAATTTTTGTGTACCAGGTTACTGACAACCTATGACTGCTTTTAATCACTTCATCAGCTTAAGTGCTGGTGTCACATATTCCAGCCTCCAGTTCCATTGTGATTCTGTGTGACGCAAGTTTGTGTCTGATTAGTTTCTGTTAATCTGTTTGGAACAGAAATACAGAAAATCTCACTCCAGCACTGAAATTCATCCTGCTTCCTTGAGCATGTGTGCTGTTAACTTCAAACATGGGCTGTATTATTAGACCCTGGACATGCAGCCCACAGAGGAGCTGAAGGGGATGGTCAGCAGTGTCCAGCTCCAAGTGACCTCGGAGAGGAGGAGTGGGGAGTGCTGGCTGCAGGGGAAGCTTTCAGGCTGGCTGGTACAGGCTGCTGGGCATGAGCTGTGTGCTCTGCTCATGTGCTCTATGGGCAGTCCAAAACCATGGCTTTGTGGAGGAATGAAAGTGAATTAATATTTGGAGGCTTTACAGGTGACAAAATTGATATCCTGCATAAGATAAGAAGACATACAAAGCCTTCCCTCCCTAGAAAACGTTTATGCTGAGGAAACTCAGAAACTCTTGAAGAAGTGTTTGCTAAAGGGAAGCATCAGGTGTAGGGAATCAGTGGTTGAATCAGCCCCACATCACAGGCAAAGTGTCAGGAAAAGAAACTGAGGATAAGTAATGGAAGAATTTTTTGTGTTACACAGAAGCACGGGGTGGCCTGGGAATGTAATCTCCATTTATGTGTGAGCTTCACAAATGCTGAAATCAGAGTGGAGGTCTTTGGTGCAGATGGGAAGGAGGAAGCATTCACAGGGAATGCCCATTGCTCCAGCCAAGACCTTTGCTGGCTTTTCCCCTGCCATTTCTTAACTTCTAAGACATTTTTGGTGGTGAGTTATATTTTTTTGAAGCCTGATGTAAATAACACAGTGTGACTAATCACTGTGACTTATGCAAGGTATCAAAACCATGAGGTTTCACAAACTGCACCCTTGCATGGCTTCCTGAGAATAGCTATTTAGTCCCATTTTCTCCTGTTTGATGGGGCCAGGACCACAAATCTTCCTGCTTTGTTGACAAAGAAATTCTCTTAACAACATAAAATTGCTTATTACAAGGTACTTTGAATGTACTGCCTTCATTTGTTGAGTCCAAGTGTGTGATGCACTCCTTAACATAGCTTCACCTTTCCTATAAAAGCAGCTGCAAATTTAAAAGGACACTGTGAAGTATTCTTTATATTTTTAAAATGCAGTTGTTGATCTTTTTAATTCAGCCTATTTGTACCCTACTGAAAACTCAACCTTGAAGCCTGATTGCTTAGCAGCCACCTTTAGGGGCCAATTGCTAAGGTGCTTCTTTCAGATAAACTTAAGCTTAAAGATGTGTTTGTCTCCTGGATCTTTCTGAAGTTATTCTTTCAAAACATTCATTCCTGTATTCCATATAAAAAGCATAATAAGTGCAATATATTTTTAAAGTATTTGAAAACAGCCCCTTATGATTTAAATCCAAGCCTCTTTCGCAGATGAATAGACAATACACTGAATTCAGTGGAATTTAAAAACAGCAGAAAATGGGAAACTGAGCATAGTCTTGCTACAGTGTGAGAAATGGCCAAAGCATACAGGAGATTTTTATTCTCACAAGGTGTTTATTTTAACTCATTTCTATCATCTCCAGAGGTGGAGATCTGATGCTTTTGGCAGATCAGGAGGTTTACTATTTCAAATCCATTTCAGCATGGGGGAAAGCAGATGATGTTAATGGATAATACTTGTCTGAACGTACTAACAGATGTTTCTGTGGGAAATACAGTGGGAACACTGACAAGCAGGATTGTTGACTGTTTTTTGGTTTATGCCCATATTAAAGCTGCTGAAAGGGTCATGTCACACATCTTTATAGATGGTCTGATTCATAAATTCTTTTCTTTGAGTCTTAGTTTTGATGGTGGCACCAGCAGCTCATCTCATTTTTATCCAGTGCTTCACTAGAAGGCATGCACTTGGCTTGAGTTTAGAGGAAATTTGATCTCTCACAGAAAGCCTAGCAGGCAAATTCTGGTATTATGGTAGAGGACTCTCTGTGCTTTTCTCCTGCAAAGGGGAATTCCTTGATCAAGTGTCTTCAGGCAGATTCGGGTATGTTGTTCCTTTTACTTTGGTATTGTAAACCTACACATCCTGTCCTCATTCCTGCAGTAACAAAAGAGCTTTCCTCCAGCTTGCTGGCTTCCCCTTAGTGCTCTTTGTCTTCCCTCCTAGGAAACAGTTTGAATGTGTCAGAAGGGTCCCAGCTCCTCAGAAAGGCATCTGGCCAAGAGCCTGACCAAGCTGGTCTGTAGTACTTCTCTCATTAAAAGCCTGCTTCTTCCCCCCAAAAAAGTCATCTGTAAACAGTAACAAAGGATTAATTGTGGAGTCTTGGGACTTGGCAGAAGCCTGAATAAATGAAGTGCTTTTTTGGAAGCTACACTGCCTGTCTTGCAGATCAAAAAATAAATCCAAAATATTTCAATGTGTATCAGTGGATTAATTCATTTGATTGCCACTTCCCTTCCTCTTCTCTTTGTGGGGAGGGGCACTCCGGAGATTGGAATTTTAATTGCCTGACCGCAGTTTCCTATTAGTGGGGCTGCAAAAGGGTATGGATCATTAATTAGTACTGGATATAAGGATCTCTGCAGCTGAGCTATAGCATCAAACAAACGAGTTTAGACAACTTCTGACTAAACTTACTGCTTATAAGTAAAATAAGTTGTAATAATAAAACTATTAGAATCCTTTTCTGAGTCCCTCCATGTTGTTTTATGTGTTTGCAGTGTTCTGGTGGTCTTAAAGATTGTGGCATTTTTACATAAATATATATTTTATATTTGTATGTGTGTTAGACATATGTATATACTCCAAAGGTGTATATATATGTATATACATGCCTATAAAATACTTATTTATAATTCAGAGTTTTTATACAATGGCATGCTTTATTTATTTTTATTAAATGTTTCAGTACCTGACTTTGTGCTACCATCTTGAAAAGGAAATTCAGCTCTTGAGTGTAATGCTCTGAAAACAGAGTATTATCCACATTATTGCTTTAATGTCCAACAGACTGTATCATCTTTTTTCTGGTTTTAAAACTTGATGATGGAAGTGAATTGTATAACTTCAGTTTAACTTTGCTCTATCCATGATTCTCAGATAGTGCAGTGTGGAGCAGGAATATGCCTATAATAGATACTGGGATCAACTTGTTTTCTGCTGTGTGGATTAAGAACTGCTTTGTGAACAGGCTGCAAAATGTAAACGTGTGGGGTCATCCTAAATTGCTCTGTATGTAGCAGGGTTGCTGGTGTATTGTTATAAAACAGCATGTTCTGCAGTATTTGCTCCCAGAATTTAGAGGTAAATAGGAAATAATTGCTGATAAAACTTATGAGTCATCTGAACAGTGTGTGCCTGATTTCAGCTAAATTCATAAACTGAGCTTTGGTCATGGACATTTAATTACAGATGTTGATGAAGCAAATGGAAAGCAGTGTCTCTCAAGTTTAGATAATAACAAAAAATTATATAAATGGATCAAGTTCTACCACCTGTTCCACTCCCATATTTTATTTGTGCTTTTATATGTATCCATTTGGGGGTTTTAAAATATGAAACACACCTGAATATGCAACATCCATAAAGTCTGGGCTGTAAAACCCAGCAGAATTCAGCCATGAATCCAGAGAGCTGTGCTTGTGTTTAGTAGGAAGTGGGATGTTATTAATAGAAGCTAAAATTTACTTTTTTTAACAGAAAGCCTGTATTTACTTCACTTTTTCATTCTACTGTGGAATTTCATATGAAGATGAAATGTTAGCAGTTTATCAGTGCATTAATAGCTCTTTATTCACATCCCTGGGGCTGAGCAACCATCTTCTGTTGAGATGTTGTAGAAACTAGATGTCTGTGAGTTCAGAAGCTGGAAGGAATTTTCATAGGATGTACTTCCTCAAGCTAGTTTTCTTGGCTTTTGCTGTGTTTGAGACTCAGTTTCTGGAAAGAGGATGTTTCTGCTCTCCCCCTGCTCCTGCTTCCTTTTTCATGGGATTTTGTGAAACACTGCAGCTGTCTGCCATGAATTCACCGGTACATTGCAAGGAAACTTGGCTTTTGGCACGTGGAGGGGCTGCCTCTTTTCTTCTGTCCCATCTCTGGGGAATTAATTTCACATTTTGTGTTCCTGCTTAGGTTTAAAGCCAATTTTTTACTTCAGCTTCCTTCCTCCCCCTGCCCCTCTCTCCTATTATTAGTTAAAATGTGCTAAGGTTGAATGGATATAGCTGCAACTGAAAAAGGACAGAAATAGCACAGATGAAATAGCTACACTATTGAGACCTGGACCTTTATTTGGAATCACATTTGCTGGCATGTCACTGTACCAGGGTTCAAAAACTGACCAGAATACTTTTTTCAATCATTAATCTCTTGTTTTCAAGGGAACAAAATTTCGTTTGAAATTGAACGTGATTTTCACAGCTTCAAATGTTCCGCGCGTGTAAATTAATGACAGAGTCGTGTTCGTTCAGTGTTAACAGGAATAGTTTCACCACATCTTGTCTTTTCTCTTTCTTGGCTTCCCTAAGGCTGTGAGTAAATCCAGATTGAGATGGTGACTGCTGAAATCAGTATCTCTATGACACTGGCAACAGCTGCTTATCTTCAGCACCTTTGAAAATTGTGTCATTTCTGGAGTACCCAAGGATGAGCACTGGGGAGTTAGGTGATACAGGTTTTTAGATGGTGGACTTTAAGTAGATATTAAAAAAAGTTTTAACAAATCAATCTCATCTCTTTTTGCTTGAAATAGTTTCTGGAAGCCTGGTGGAATTCTATGCCAAGTCTTTCCTGAGAAGGGAACGAATTAATTTAAGAAAATACTCAGAATAGGATCAGACAAGGAAATAAAAGCATCAGTGTTGACTGGACAGCCTTTCTGATAATTTGTAATTACAAATAGTCCTCTCAAAAAGATATATCCCATAACATACCTAAATACAGAAGTCCATGTGATTGAAGTTAAAAGATTTTTTGAAAAAGGATAAAAGGAACAATGGCAAGATGGGCACTGAGGTGTTTTAGAGAAAAAGTAGCAATAGGTGCTCACAGAGCCTGGACTCTAGATTTGTACTGGTTTCTCTCTTGGTAAAATCTTTATGAAGTATATTTTTTGAAAATAGTGCTGTTGAAGCTAATCACCTGATCTGTGGTTTTGACAGGAACACTGTTGTTCTTCTCCACTCTTCTGAATACTTCTCTTGCTTTCATTTTGAACTCAGAAACTTCAGTTAGCTTTCCCTAATTTAATATCCTTCACCACAATGCCCTTTTGCCCTTTACCCACCTTTTTGTTATTCAGTCTTTCCCAGCTTCTTCAGCTGAGCTGGCATGATGATCTGCACCATTTCCTTGAAATGTTCTCTCACAGCATTTTAATAACTTCCCCAAATAAGTTCACAATGCCCAGGCCCTTTCAGGTCATGTCACTGCTGTTGGAGTTGTGGGTACAATTGAGTGGCAGCAGCCAGTGGTGCAGCCACAGCTGTGTGCAGGGGTGAATATTGGCTTAACCAGGGCACTTAAATGGGACATCTTGTCTGAGCTCCATCAGGTTTGTGAAGGGGAAGGAGGCTGTGGCTGGCAGATTTGCCAAGCACATCAATAGCAAAAGCAAAAGAGAGCTTAAACTACCAAAAGAATTAAAAAAACAAGAAAAAAAATGTTTCAGTATTTGCCTGCATAAAGAGGGGAATATGAAGTATACATATAAAAGAGGTATTGAGTTTTAATGCAGTAAGATATTTTCATATCCTGCATTCACTCTTCTTATCCATTCTGGAAAAAAAGCCAGAAGAGGCTGAGATCTAATCTGACACCTTCACTCTCACAAAAGGCTCAAAGTCATTTTTGTTTACCCAAGAGAAAGCTAAGAAGTGAATTGTTTTTTGTTTACTCCATATATATATATATATATATATATACATATATGTACAACTAGATTAGGTAAAACTCATTCCCAGCCAGTGGAAATAGTTGTTGAGATTAGTGGTGGGACACTGACAAGTGTGAAATAGAAGCAAGATGTGAGTTGGAATCACTGGAAGTATTGCTGGAACATTTTAGATAGGGGAATAATAGGTTCATTGTCACTTGGTTGAATGTCTTTGTTTAAAATATCCTGTAGCTCAGACAGCTCATGGCTTCTGTATGAAGCAATTGTTGCATGACTGTTACCCACTGTCACAGGAAGGTGGGATGGCTCTCCTGGCTTTACCCTGTAAGCTTGTATGATCTTTCTTTGCCTGTTCTGTTCTTTTTACTGATAGCACCTCACTGACCCTGGCAGCAGGCACATCTCCATCCTTCTGTATTTGCACAGCTTCCCATGCTGGGATGTTTGGTGAGCAGAAGTAATGGACAGCATGGAGGGTTCACACCAGTCCAGAGAGCTCACATGGGCATGCAACTCCTGAATATTCATGTATTTATTGTTTTCCATCTCTTTTGTGTCTTCCACAGTGAAATACATGAGAGAAGCCACCCCCTATGTGAAGAAAGGCTCCCCGGTGTCGGAGATCGGGTGGGAGACGCCTCCCCCCGAGTCCCCGCGCCTGGGCTGTGCCTCCGCCGAGCCCACGGCGCAGCTGCAGCTCTCCCTCCACAGGGACAGGAAGACCATTCCCCTCAAGATGTGCTACGTGACACGCAACATGACGGTGGCAGACCCCGAAAACAGGTGAGGGACCTTTGCCTGGGGTTGGGATTTCACTCCCACGTGGAGTGGTTGTTGAGTTTTCCCCTCTGGCCACATGCAGCAGCCCAGTGAGGGAAGGGTGGGTGGTGGTGACTGAGCCACCTGAGTGTGGCTCAGCTTTGGGTTGTGCCAGAGAAACTTCTATGCAGTAATCCAGCACTTTTGTTGGAAATAGAATCTCAGGGAGTTGTTTTCATCCTGATTAAGTGTCTTCTTTTGAAGGAAAAGACACTGTACACACTAATTGGTTACATCCTCCAGGCTGGCTAAATCTGATTCCACTAAATTGCATTTTCTTTCATTTTTTTAATGAATATTGTTTTAAGAATGGTCTGGTTTCAGTATTCAGTTTTGGACATTAAAGTCAAGAAGGGGAGAAAAGTTCCACTTACAAGGCATTAATGGGGAGTTTTTTTGACTTGTTTTTTTTTCTTAATGTTAAAAATAGGATGAGGTTTTACCAGCCTTTATTTATAACATATGTGGAACAGCTGCAGTACACCAGCACACTCCCTGATCCCTTCTCTAACAGCTGCTAATAAAAAAGAGAACAGTCAAGTCAGTGATACAGACTGATTCTCCATCCAAATAATGGCCTTTTTGTTTTTCTGCAGTGCTCAGAAGCTGGGTGTAATGCCTTTGATTCTCAGCATTTGCATATAGGCATAAAAAAGAGTTACATTTTCATTTGCAGTGAAGGATAAGAAGTGAGGAGAGTAGAAAGTGGCTTGGGAAGGATGGGTTTCTCTGTAATCTCTTGCACTGCAATTCAGAAACTTTATTAGTATCTGTGTAGTTTTCCATCTTTCCTTTTTATATTTGTCTGACCTTTGAATTTTCTCCCTCCATGCTTTATTGTTTAGTATGGCTTTACTTTGCCTTGGCTCTTCATCTCACGTGGTAGTTGCCACCATAGTCAGTGGTAACTGACTGCTACAGAAGTGCAATTGTAAACCAGAAATAGCCCTAGCAGTCCTTCTCAGTTTAGATCAAGATGTTTATTGATATTGGCCACTTTTGTTTTCCACGTACGTCTGTGTAGTTTAAGGTTTGACAGCTGTATCACTTGTCTGAGAGTTTGTCTTTCTCTCTGCCATGGAGTATATTTTAAAAATACTCATACAGGTCACATTTTTTGAATCAGTACCATGTAATGATATTTTGCCTGTGTTGACTTTATTTTCTCATATTTTTCCCCTTTCTTTTTTGACTTCATTACAGTTCTTACCTTCTGTCACTCTCCTGGCCCTCAGTTGGTTTGAGAGCCAGGACTGACTCAGAGGGACACTCATGGCTCATGATACCTCTGCAATGGAGCTGGCTTTTTCCATCTATGCTCTAAATGTATGTGTTCTACAGTGCTACTAGGAAGTAATGTGTGGGAGAGTCATATTGCTTGTTATCATAGTTTTCATTTTGTGTTGCTGTCATTTCCTGTGGAAAGAGTGACTTCTGATTTTTACTGTAGTCCAGCACAGTGCAGCCTAAGATGGATTTTTCCATCCAAGCATGCAGCACCTCACCATTGTGCTAGCTGCTGTGTTGTAGCAGCACCCCATGGATTAGTATCTTTACTGGTTTCAGTGTTTTTTAACAATTCTGAGCACTGGAACTCCTATTTCCCAGTACAAATGCTATAACAATGCAGCGACCCTTTCCCACTGGAATGCCTTCCAAGATAGTAATCTGATTCCAAAAAAATAATTTTATCTTTGCTCACAGCAGAGCCTAATCCATGTCCTTGCATGCTTACAACACTTCTGTTTCATAACCCAGTGACCTGACACACATAGATTTTGTAACTGATGGTGTCACTCTGCTGGATGGCTTTAGGAGAGCTCTGCTGGCAGGATGCCACAGCATATGTTGGCCATTAAAGGGCTCCTTTGGACTATAACTGAACTAATTTTCATTTAACAGCAAGTGTAGGCATGGAAAGCCTGAGTTTTCCAGTGCAGTAATTTCTTCAGTGCAGGCCTTCTGGGACCAGGATGAACTGATTTGATGTTCAGCATGAGAAGATACCTATGTTAAGAGACCCAAAAGGAAGTACTTGGCACTGAATTATCTCCAGTTCTTAGAAAGCTGCAGTAAAATGTGAATTTAATGGACATGGAGGAGTATTTTTTTTCCCATTAGAGCTGGTAGCCCTGTGTAGGATTTTTTTCTCTCATGGAAGACTGACCCCAGTTCAGAGATTCTCAAGTCCATGCCTACTCTCAGATGGTTTGATGATCTTGTTATTTTGGAGCAGAAGTGAAGTCTGATGCTTTTAGAACCAGCAGTTCTCAGATGTCTTCTTCACCTAGTCTGCCTGTGGGTTCACTCTGGAGGAGATTTGGAATTGTCTTTTCTGTTACCTGATAAAAAGAGCTGTAAGATACCAAGGAGAAGATTCTTAATACAAAGCAATACCAAAATTAGTATGTAGAAATTTTTAATAATAATAAAAACATGGCAGGCAACAGGAGAAAAGATGCAGAGCATTTATGCCATTCTTCTCTAGGTGCAGGGCTTGTATTTTAGGCTGGAAGAAACTGGTTAAAATAATTGATACTTGAATCAGCTGTTTGCCTGTGTTTTCACATTAGTGACCTTTTTGGTGGCAGCAGCAAAGGTTAATGTCAGACCTCACTGAGGAGCATCCCCTCCCATTGAAGAGACACATGGAAATGATCATGGCTACTAATGCCAATAAGCAGAATATCTTTCTGCAGTGTAGAAAGCTTTTCATCAATTTCTGGTGATGATATTAAGGAACGGGAGAAAAAATGTCTCTCCAGTGAATTTTTTTCTGTTGGTGCTTTTAAAATCTTGGAACATAATACAAAGGTACTTTTTTACATAACACAGGAGACATGACATTCCCTGGAGAAATGTGACAGTGCTGTGTGGATGGAAAAGGTTTTCTCATCTGCCTTTGAAGTTACCCTAAAATTCTGCTTGCACATCTTTCAGTTAAACCCAGGAGGTGTGAGCCCGATCCTGTCAGCCCTTGGCGTGCACTGATCATGTTCTTCCAGTGTCAGGAGTCCAAAGCAGTGTGATCCCCAGAGGGAACTTCAGCAGAGTCCAGCCTTAATGATTGGGTTACTCCTTGGCAGGATTTGGCCCTGATGGGAAAGGTTTACCTTGGTGGGTAAGCTAGGAAAAATGGACCAAGATAGATTCCCAGCAGTGAACTTTTCCTATCATTGTCCATTTCAGGATTAGACTGAGAATTACACTCAAAAGATAAAATTCAGCAGGTAAATTCTATAGGTGTTGGGTTTGCATGGCAGGTTCTGGTAGCAGGGTAGCTACAGAGGTGGCTGCTGTGAAAAGCTGTCAGGAACTTCCTCCATGTCCTACAGTGCCAATGCCAGCCAGGACCAAGATGGACCCACCTCTGGTCCAAGCTGGGCCAGTCAGGAATCACAGTAACACCTCTGTGATAACACGTTTAAAAAGGAAAATAAGAAAGTTACTTTGCAGGTGTAATTGTGCCTAGATAAGATTGGAGTGAGAATGTGTGAGAGAAACAGCCCTGCAGACACCCAGGTCAGTGAGGAAGGAGGGGCAGGAGATGCTCCAGGTGCTGTATCAGAGATTCCCCTGCAGCCCCTGGTGCAGAACATGGTGAGGCAGCTGCTGTGCCCCAGAGCCCATGGAGGATCACAGGGATGTAGAGATCCACCCACAGCCCATGGAGGATCACAGGGATGCAGAGATCCCCCACAGCCCCTGGAGGATCACAGGGATGCAGAGATCCACCTACAGCCCATGGAGGATCACAGGGATGCAGAGATCCACCCACAGCCCATGGAGGATCACAGGGATGCAGAGATCCACCCACAGCCCCTGGAGGATCACAGGGATGCAGAGATCCACCTACAGCCCATGGAGGATCCCAGGGATGCAGAGATCCACCCACAGCCCCTGGAGGATCACAGGGATGCAGAGATCCACCCACAGTCCATGGAGGATTACAGGGATGCAGAGATCCACCCACAGCCCCTGGAGGAGCCCATGCTGGAGCAGGTGGATGCCCAAAAGAGTCTGTGATGTTGTGGGAAATCTGTGCTGAAGCAGGTTCCTGGCAGGGACCTGTGGAGAGAGGAGCCCAGGTGGAGCAGGTTTGGTGGCAGGACTTGTGACCCCGTGGGTGATCCATGCAGGAGCAGCCTGTTCCTGAAGGACTGCACCCTGTGGAAAGGGAGCCACACTGGAGCAGTTCATGAAGAACTGCAGGAGAGGAATCCCACACTGGAGGAAGGGAAGGACTCCTCTCCCTGAGCAGCAGCAGAAACAACCTGTGATGAGCTGTGTAACCCTCATTCCCTGTCTTCCTAGGCCACTGGATGGAAGTAGGTAGAGCCTGGGAAGGAAGGGGTGGAGGGAGAAGGTGTTCTTAAGATTTATTTTACTTCTCAGTATCCTGCTCTGATATTGTAAGTAATAAATTCAATTAATTTCCCAAAGTTGGAGCCTGTTTTGTCTGTAATGGTATGTGGTGAGTGATGGCTCCTGGTCCTTATCTCAACTTAGGAACCTGTTATATTTTCTGTCCTCTGTCCACTAGTGGAGGGGAGTGACAGAGAAACTTTGGTGGGTGCCTGGAATTCAGGGTCAACCCACTACAAGGTGGCAGAGGAACTGGCTGGTAGCCATTAATTCTGGACTCTGCACAATGAGCTGCATCTGGGAATTATCTGGGCTTCCCAACACATCAAGGAGGTGCAGAACAGGACAGACTGAGACCTATTTATTCCAAAGGCAGCAATAGATTCAAGCAGCTTCATTACTTTGAGGTGGTTTTTTTTTGTTGAATTTTTTTTTTGCATTGGGAAATATTTAATAACAGTAATTTCAGCAATGCACAGTAATAGTGTCAGTGAAATTTAACATTTTGAACTGTAATTGGTATACAAGTATGTAACTTATGCAGCATGAAGTAGCACAGTGTGATTCTAAAATGGCATTTCAAAATCTTGAATATAAAACAGATTCTAGTGAATTTGCATGTACTTACTTTTGTTACAATCAGAAATGAAAATGAAAGTTCAAGCTTCTTTAAGAAGAAAACTGAGTATCAAACAGATTTAATATGACATGGTAGAAACAAGTCCTTGCATCAAAAAACTTGAGTCATGAAAGCACACAACAAATATAAGATGTAAGCAGAAGATTGTAAAAATGCAATAAAAAGACAAACAACTTGAAGTGGGTGAGGGAATGAAAGACCAAGGAGCTCCTGTACCTCTTCAAGTTCCTGCTCATATAACTCAAGTGGAGCTGTGGGGACAGGGAGGCAAGTATTGGGCAGTAGAGAATGTTCTGGGTATCTTGTTGAGTAAAACATGGTCTGGCTCACACCCCCACCCTGCTCTCTCTTGTTCAGCCCTGTTCAGAACAGGACCATAGCTTGGTTCTGCCAGGTCTGAGCAGGCCCTGGTGTGCAGAGCAGATGCCAGTTCTCTCCCAGAGCAGTGTGGATTAGGGATGCACCTTTGCAGCCTGGGTTTTCTCTGCTGCTGGGGGAATGGTTTCCCTGAGTCAGTCATGTATGTTTGGGGCTCACAGAGGGCAGGGCTCTGCCACAGAGTGACCAGAGAACCAGAATGAGTTACAGCCACTCCTGCAGAGCACAGGTCACACTTGTCTGGTTATCTGCCTTAGGAGGTAGTTTGGTAGCACTGAGCACAGTCCATGACACTGGCAGTATAAAGCACAGATGGGGTTAGATGCTGGCAAAGGCTCAGCCCTGCACCAAGGATAAGGTGGCACATTTCCACCACTGTTTCCACCCATTTCCACCCCAGGAGTGACATCCACAGCTCTGTGGGGCTTCCTGCGGAGGTGGAAAATTTTTTTCCCCTAGAGCACAGTGCAGATTTATCTGGATTTGGCTTGGTTTAAGAAACTTGGGCCTTTTTTTTTGTTACTGTATGTTGTAGGTAAGCAGAGGAAAGACAAAGAACATCTGAATAGGGAATAGAGCATAAATAAAAATATACAGTGGGCACATTACCAGTATTAAAAGTCACCCTCCACATCTCCTCAAGCAATTTGTGCTTTGCTCCTTGTGTTGTTATTGAGCTGCTGTCTGGCTGAAGAACCTCTGTGAAATGCAGAGATCATACTTAATTCATAGTGTTGTTGTGAGCTACAGCTTGAAATCCTTGGATGAAAGGCACATAGCAGTTAATTATCATTATTGGTACAGACATGTTTTACTATATGAATATCAATAAGTCCTTTGAAGAAGTCATTGAGCCTGCTCGAGTCAGTCTGATTTATATCAAGAATTTTTGTTAGCATTTGGTTTGGTGGGCTGTGTTTATTATCTCCTTAGATTACTGTATCAACAATCCAACATTAAAGTAAAGCAACTTGAAAGGGTGTAATTCAAATCCAGAAAAGAACAAAAGTGAGGATAATCAGGGTGAAACTCTGGTTGACTCTCCCCTCAACCTTAAATCACCCTGTTGTTCAATCAGAGTGTGCTTGGTCTGTTAGAGCCTTGCCCACAAAAAGCTGTGAATTCAAAGTCATGGTGAACATATGTTTTTAAACTTTGCTTCCAACCATTTTACTCTAATGGAGCCAAATCCAGCTTTTGTGTGAAGCTGGATGTCCCGTGTTGTGTTCCTGTAAGTGCTAATCTGCTTACAAAATCTGCTCTTTATTGGAAGGGATGAATAAGTAGGCAGCACTTGAGGTTTATCTACTGCTGCCTCTTTCAAGCTGAGAGAAGTTAGGTAATTTAGCTAAAAAGGCATTGGCTACACCCCCTTCAGTACTCTGAGGGTAGGAGAAGGAAGAAGTTGGGTATGGGCAGCAGAGTGGAGTTGTGGGATGGGTGATGGGAAGGGCTCCTCTTCCTCCTCGATACCCTGCATGGCTCTGGACCCTTCTCAGTAGCCAGGGTCAGTGCATGCAGGGCTAGGGTTGTCAGATGAGGGACCTCTAACACTGCAATTTTTTTCTCTCATAACAATATTTTTGGGGCAAGTCATTAACTGCTACAATTAATAATTCAGTGACTGATAGATTTAATAATTAATGGTTCTCTAATTTGTTGTCTGACACTTCTCTGTCATCTACATCATCTGGTTTTTGGGCAGCTCTGCAGTTGCTGGTGCAGTTTTAAGCTGCAGTCATCTATCTTGATAAGGGGCAGTTTTCCAAACCTGTAGGAGCTGGAGCTCTGAAGCCTCTAGGCAGGGATGCCTTGAGATTTGATGGTGATTTTTAAATTTGTTTGTCATTATGCAGAATAGCTGTTTTTTATCATTTGGGAAACTTCCCACAACTTTAGTCTGGATCATACCAATTTTTCTTTTAGCCTCAGTTTCTTCTTATCTTTCTTGAAAGGCCACTGAGAACAGGCATTTCTGCAAGACTATCCCTGCCATAAAGATGAGTATTTTTATCCTTTTTGAGACAAATCACCAAACTAGGGTGAACTTCATTATGTTGGTTTTTTTTTCCCTTCATGATTTAATTCTTATTCTGTTTAATCATGTTAGAATCTGTTTCTAATGTCCTAAAGATTGCAGTCTCTGGGCAATGGTTTGAGAACTGAATTACTGGCAGATGTGCCAGGATCTGGGGCACAGTGGAACCCCCTGAGTTTTCCTGCAGGGTGTTTGAGATACCAGTGTAGAACTGGAGAGTTACAGCATGTCAGGACTGACCTTCAATCTCTGCAGGTCCTGGTGAATTTGGGACTAGGCATGTCTCATTTTCTTGAAAAATAAAAGATGTCTCTTTTCTTTTTTTCATGACATGGGGCTTTCTCCCTTCCCCATCCTTTGGGGCCATACAGGTGGGCTCCTGGTGTAAATCAGATAGGAATGGGTAAAGCTCCTGCATGTGTAACTCAAAAGCAGTGTCTGTACATGCATACATGTGACTATAAATAAAACTTTATGTATATGTGTGTGTGTGTCTAGGTGTGAGCTGGGCTGAACATGACCTGACAACAATAAAATGTGTCACTGTGAGTTGGGTGGTGAGGAAGGATGTGGGTGACGAGGAGGTGGCAGTAACCAAGGCTGGAAGAATGTTTTCAGCTGGATTTTTTTATTAACAATCTTTTAACCAAAGTCTTTCTTTCCTGTGCAAATGTTTAAATAATGAAAAAAAAATCCTTATGCTGGTGGGTTTTTGTGTTGCATTTTGGATTTTTTTCAGCCATTGCTTCAGTTAGGGGAGTTTTGAAAAAGTCAAAGACTTTTGATTTTTCCAGTTAGCTTCAGCTGTAGAGGGCTGAGCTCAGAAATGGAAATAAGAGTAAAGGAACTGGAAATTAATCAGGTGAAGGGGAACAAAAAAGGAACTGCCCTGAAAAATGAATGGAGGGAAGAGAGGAGCACAAATTAAGAAAAAGTGATTAAAGAAAAAGACAAGCAGCAAGGCAGAGCAACAAACCCACTGAGTGAAGACTGCAGCAGACTTTACTTAACAAAAACTTTTGTAAAAAAGGAAAAAAACAAAGCTCTGGAGAGATGGAGAAAGGTAAATTCTCCAAGAAATGTGTCCCAGAATAAAGGGAAAGGAAGAACAGTGGGACTGCTGCAGGAAAAAGGAGAACAAATAATTAATCATGTTTTTATGTGCCTCTGTATGTAAAGTTTGCAAGTGCTGACATTCAAGCTGCTGCTAAATAATGCTGAAGACCAGTTTAAAACCACTCAGATCTCCCAAGAAAGAAAGTTGGTGTACAAGGGTTCCACTTTCCTGCTATGCTTCAGTCCCCAGAGTCTTTGTGTAGTGCCTTGGAGAGAGTGACAGTCTCAAGGCTTTTTCCTGCCTGGCTGTTGTCCTGTGCTCAGTGCTGGGCTTTCCCTCACCTACCAGCCCTTCTGCAAATTGGATTTCAGTCTCACAGCTCTGATCTGGCCTGATCTGCCATTAATTAAGGAGCAGGATTTTCAGCTGGTGTATTTAAAGCTGCTCCTTCTTGCACCCCCGGTACTCAGGGTATGGCACCAAGTGACATCCACAGTGTGAGCCCTGGCTGCTGTCAGAGGTGCCCCAGCTCAGTGTTGGTAGATGCTGAGGCTGATCCTCAGTGCTTAGGTTGTGTGTAAATACTTGGCTATTTTAACACCCTCCAGTCACTTCTAGCTTGCTTTCTCCTGTGTTTCTGCTGATGGAAATTCCTGTTTTACTGTAGTAAGAGCTTTGCTGAAGTTGCTACTTCTTCTCATCACTTACATACAGCTTTTCCATCAGTCTCTGTGTCTGTTCAGTGAGAAGATGGGTCTTCTGCTAGTTGGGAAAGTGTCAGGAGGTGACGCATGCCCGCTGTCCCCAGAGCAGCTGGCAGTATCTCTGGGAGACTGGCTCCCAGTGGTGCCTCTCCCCACAGCACTCAGAGCCCAGCAAGTGATCCAGAAGAAATTTGTGGCTTTGTAGGCATAGTTGTCTGGCTTTAGTTTTGCTTCACTGGGCAAGTAAGCAGTGATCCCTGGGCTACTTGATCATGGAAGCCAGAAAGTAGATCTGTAACATAATGAGACATTGAGACATACCCTGCTAGATAAGGTGCACCTGCTGCTTCTCTCTTCCAGCAAGACTTTCTTCTGTGACAAATAATCCATGAGACAGAGCTGATCTGTTAGCAGCCCTGCTGATTTTCCTGTTTCCATATCAGTTTTCACTCGTGGATCACATCCTCTTCCTTCCCCTTGGTCCTACTTCAGTGCTTGCTAACAGCAGCAGTGGCATTCCTTCTCATTTCTAAACCCTTGATCTCTTACTTATGCAGCAGCAGGAGACCCTCCAACCTCTTCTTAATTTGAAGGGGTCCTTTACTACTATTAGCAGCTGCACTCTTATGCTTTTTGCCAAGCCCAGATGCAGTTCCAGCAGCAGGTTTGCTTTGCTGCTGCTGCTTTGAATTTGGCTGTGGCTTTGCTTCAGGGAAAACAGCTGTTTAGGGAGCTGTGGTCAGTGTATTGAATATACCAATCACATCTTCTTAAAATTTCAGCATCTTTTAAAGTTAAATCAAATTCCTGACATCTCTATGAAATAATGCTGTTCGTGGGGTTTTTCCCAAGTAATTGACTCCAACTGCTCCTTGAAACAGCTCTTTTGCCATTGCTTTGTGCTGAATCCACTGTGAAGAACTCTATATTCCTGGATTACCAATATTCAGTAAAATTACAACCAGAATATAAAAGAAAAAAATCAAGAGTAAAATATAAGAGATCTTTTGAGCACTGTGGTGTAAGAGTCCTGCTCGTTAACATCCATATACATTTAAAAACTATTTAATTATAATTTTATATATATTTAATTATAATTTGTGGTTGCTCTGGGTGGAGAAGGCAGTGTGTGATGTCTCTGCAGATTGGTCAGCATCTGCATGCAGTGGTGTGAGCAAGTCAATTGCAGAACCAAATCCTTTCTTTGCTTGCATATGGCACAACTCCACTGACATTCCTTTTATTAAAGCCCAGTTGGTGGCAAATAGAAATGAAATCAACTGTGACAGCTCATTAGTGAATATATACACCCTCTGGTTGGACATCAGTCTAGTCCAGCTCCCAGGAAAGGATCTACACCAGTTTTAGCAGTGTAAGCTGAAAGTCACCAAGTAACTGTTAATACAGCAAGTACCCTTCTGGCAGCAAGGGGACCAAGAGCCTTTCACACAGAAAAATCCTACTTGATTACCAAGTAGTGCTTGCTTGGTAAAATTGCTTTCACCTCCATTTAGGTTCATCAAATGAAGATGCTTCTTCAGAGATTATTCTGGGGAATTCATTGCAAGCCTAACAGTATCTCTGGAATATTTTCCTTGCAGGCTAAGCCCAAAGTTTCCATTGCTTAATTTTAATGTATTCTGTTCCTGGTTCATCTCCCAATGCTGAATGAACAATTTAAAAGAATCTTAACAGTTTTTTAAAATTTATTTTATAACAAAACCTACAGCTATTTAAATATAAATCAGGTTGTGTTCTTCTAAATCCCCCCTTTTCCTGGAAAGGCTCCTATGTTTATACACTCAGAAAAAAAACCAGAATTACTTACTGTGGTTTCATGTGCAGATGGTGATGGAGGAGACAGAGTGAACAGTTTGGCCTTTGATTCATCTTTAAGATTGTAAAGTCAGTGACAGACTATTTTGTTCCTCTGTGCTGGTGCAAAATCAAAGTAGTGAGATGGACTTCAATAACTCTGGCTCCATCTTATCATTAACTTCAAGGGATTTACTCCACACTTTAATCAGTCACTGAATACATAATCTGACCCAGGAAGAGTCATGAAGTGTAACTCAGTGCCTGATTTGGTCCTGAGCCAATGCTGGTGGCAGAAGTACTTTCAAGAGTTTTGATAAAAGGTATTTCTTAGATAATGAACACTTACAGAAAGAAGCTTTATCAAATGTGGAATGTGTATGGTCTACCAAACATTTGCTCTAAATTTCTTCTGATCCTCTGTGAAGGAAAAAGTCTAATGAAGAGAGGGAGGGAGTTTCCTCTTACGTGCCAGGTTACAGCATTTGGAACTGAGTTTTGTGTCACCCCCGTGTTCTGCCGTGGAGAAGGGGATGCTGGAAACACTCCTCAGCTCACTGAGGGTCTTTGAGAAGGAGAGAGAAAATTACTCTTTTATTGCAAGGTTTGCCAAATGATCTCTGAGAAAATGTGATATCATTCATATGCATTGCCAAGCTGGAGAGGTGCTGCGCATCTTGGCAGTCATCTAGAGCTAACATATAATTCCTTTGGGTTGGTATGGGCTTTATCAGAAACAGCTCCATATGCAGTATTTACATAACTGTGGTGGAGTGTGAGAATAAACACAGCTGTGGCATTGCCCTAAATATTTCAGTTCAGTGGGGAATTAAGGGAACTTTATCACTGAACTGCAGATAAACAGAAGTCAGTAAGAGGTGGTCAGTTTAGCCAAGGAACAAATCAAAACTATAATGGCTAGACTGCTGGAAACATTTAAGTGCCTTAGTCTTGGAGTTTACTAAGGTCACTGATATTTTTTTTCTTTTCAGAAAGTATGGAAATGCCATCAGTCAGCTGCTATATAGAAAGCATCATCCAGTTGGACTGGTGAATCAAAGCAGCGTGGGCTGAAAGGCAGAAAAGGAAAGAGTTTATAGGGATGCAGCACTTTCAGCATCTGATTGCAGTCAGAGCTCATGGGCTTCCAAGAAGATTTAAAGTTTCTTTTAGTATCTCCATCCCAGTTGACTGTGGAGACAGGAATCCTGGGTTTTTGGTGGAAATCCGTGAGCTCTGTTTCCTGAGGTTTTCTAGTCCAGATCTTACAGCAATTGGCAGTAGCAGAATTCAGACAGTTGAGGATTTAGACTTTAGGGTGTGTAAATAAAGTTGGCTACGTAGCAGCTTGCTAAGGAATGATGCCTGCAGATGTATTTCTGGGAGTGGACAAGTGCTGTGGATAAAAAGAATAATTTTCAATGTGGTCAAAGCAGCATGTATTCCTGTTTTGAACTAAGTTATGAGAAGTGTAGTAGTATTGTCCAGGCATCTTGTTACTCAGTTCATGGAAAAAGACTTTCTGCAGTTGTTAGTGCATCACCATCAAACTTTGGTGACTGGCAAGCATTCCCAAACTAGCTTTGTTGGAAGTCACTGAAGGATGAGTATTTTTGCTAGCATGGCTCAGTATGTGTGTATGTGTATGTATACTAGAATTTAGCCTTTGATATCACATTTGAATATGTAGATATCAGAAAGAATATGCATGATTTAGAACCCCTTAAACAGACCTCTTAATAACTGTCTAAATGCTCAGGGATAGAACTCTTGTACAAATACTTAAATAGTCTTCATCAAGAAAAATTCACTTGAATGATGAAGGCCCAAGTACTAAAATACCTATTTGTATGTTAATCCACTTTTTTGAAGGAAGAATTTACAAATTGGAGGTAAACAAGTTGCCAGTTGGATAGCTTTGGAAGCTCTTTTGGCTCTCAGTAATTTATTTTTAAGTCAAAACCTGCTTCAACTCTAACATAAAGAAATCACACAAGTTTGCTGCTGATCCTTTGCAGCTGAAAAAGCAGCACTTTCTTCTGACTCTTTAGAGTCTGTGTTCAGCACTTTGTTTACTGCATGATGTGCAGTGAGATTGTAGGTGGAAGTCCCCATGTAGAAACCACAGGCTTTGTGAAGAGCATTGTTTCACACAATCTATATGGTGTGTTAACATTTTTCAAATGCAGCACAGTACTGCTATGTTGTCCAAATAATTTTTCTTTTTAAAAGAAGTATTAAAATGGGAGACAGAGGACTGAAAATCCTGATGGCTGCTCCTGGCCTGTTCCCTGCCTTGTCTGGGTTCTTCACTTTTCCACTTTTTTCTTGGTGAAATGAGGATGCTGTCACTGTCCTCATTTGTGAAATGCTGTAGGATCAAAAACTGTTCTGTGAGTAATAAGCAATATTTCATTGATTACCCCAATGAATTTTGAAAATCCAAGCCTGTCTAGTTTGTTTTTGGTGGTGACTGCCTACAAGAACATGCTCCAGTTCAGAGTCACAGTGGGAGTCAGCAGTGGGAGAGCTGTGTTGTGATGGAAATACAGACACAGCACAGCACAGTTTGGTAGCTGTGCATGATCATAATGATCAGTGGACACAAATGGCTAAATCCTAACCATGAAGGAGATGGCTCTTTCTAGCAGTGCAGAAAAAATGAGAGTGTGATTTGAAATGTGCCTATCTACAAATATAGTTTTCTAGTTCACAAGAATGCCGTCATGTATCAAGGAATTTTGCTTTGGTACCTGAAACTGAAAATTTGGTGCATTCTGGAGTAGCTAAATAAGAACATTAATTTTCAGATAGTGCTGAACTGCAGCAGCTTTACTGAGGAAATATGCATTACTGTGTTGGCTCAGTGCTTCCTGAAAAATCAAGCCACTTCTTAAGCTACCCAGTGATTTAAGACCCTGAACAGTTCAGCTGCTGAGTTTGGAAAATCATGACCTTTTCTATATTTAGAACAGTGTCTACGTGGAAACCTCCCCTTCTCAAAATGGACAAACATGAGACCAGGGATCCTTCCTCTCTGAGCCCCAGAGAGCTGTGCAGATAGAGTCACCCTCTGTTCTGGATCCTGCTCTGGTTTAACCAAATAATTAAGACCTCTTAATTGTTAGTTAAGTTCCAAATTGCTGGATTTTGTAATTGCACAACAAATATTTGCGTTACAGTACTGTTATGAACTTCAACCTGAATAAATTCCACTGAACTAATTAATTTTCTGCTGCAGAAAGGAGTCATTGTGTGTCCCAGAGACTGGGCAGCCATGCACAGGACAGAAGTACATGATTAGGCTCAGATCCCAGGTCGAATTTGGGAGGGTAACATTCGGGGCTGTCACTGTACTTTTATAATAAAAATTACAAATGTGATACAGAGTTGAGAAATGGGCAATGACCAGGGCTTTGTTTCATAATTGCCACATAAAGATAAAACAGGCTATTACTTTGTGGGTTATTTAACAGATGTTCAAGTAGAATGGCCCACAGAGCTATAAAGAGCACACAAAACCCCACTAATAACTAATAACTTCACTAAGAACAGAGCTGAAATAGCTGCAGCTGCCTGTCAAAGCACTTTTGTTGTTGTTAGCAAAGGTGTTGGCACAGGTCCCATTACCACAATGAACAGGATTCATTTTCCTGAAAACTGTTCAGTTGTACATTTCAAACCACAGTGGAAACCCACAGGATGGTCCAGTAGGAATGTTTACTTTGAAACAAAACTCATTTCCTTCTACAGGAGTTTGAAAATCTGTAAAAGGTGCCTGCCAGCAGCAGTTATATGGTTGTTAGCACTTTCCTGTTGCCACTGTTAGCAGGATCTAAATGGAGCATTGAGGATGCTGGTAACTCCCAGAGAAGGCCAGTTGTGCTAGACCTGTGTTAATGTGTAGTGGTATCAATGAAACCACAGAACAATCCTAGGAAAGTTCCTCTGTTTGGGATGAGGATGATTTTTATTCATCTCTGCATGTATAAAATAAGCACACTGAAAAGCTCTGGTTGTGCCATGATAACCAGCTAAGGAAGACAGCAGCTTATCCCTGGCTTCTCCACAGCCATCTTCCATGCAGTTTCCAGTTCTGGGCAGTGCCCATGTCAGTGAAGGTTCCTCTTGCCTTTATATTTGAAACTCCTGTGACATGCTGTATGTGGGATTGCATCAGCACTGGCAAATCCCCTTCTCAAGGATGTTATCACAATGCCAGTAGAGACCTGGCTTCAGTAAAGGTGATCCAACTCTATTCAGGTGTTGTAAAGGTAAGTTTTTAGTGATAGGTCTCAATGTTAGTATCCTTTCTAACTCATTGCATTCACTAAACAAGGTAATAAATTTAGTTGCCTATTAGTATATGAATGAACATAATGTTTTTCCCCCCATTTTTCTAGAATTATTGAAGTTCATTCACCTGATGCCAAGCACACCGTGGTGCTCAGGAGTAAGGATTCAGCTACAGCCCAGGCCTGGTTCAATGCCATCCACTCCAGTGTCAATGAGCTCATCCCCAGGGTGATTGCAGAGGTCAGAGACCAGCTGGGTAAAACAGGGATTGCTGGAAGTCGAGAGATTAGGCATCTAGGCTGGCTTGCTGAAAAGGTAATGAAAACATTCTTATTTTCATTTCTAAACTCTCTATCTCTTATTCTCTGTACCTGAAGTAGAGACTAAATGAGATCCTGGGGTTTGGTTTACCTTTCCTTGAAGATCTTTCTTTTCTTAACATGCCACTTTTTGTGCTTTAAAAAAACAAGCAGAAAACTGCAACATCCCTGTAGTCTTTGCTTCTACATGCCAATTAAGAAAGACTTTCCTGGAAGATCAAAAAGTCTCATGTCAAGTTCAGGGATTGGACATGAGTCACAAAAACTGACACCAGCCCTTGAGTTCACCTTACAACTCCCATTTTGTATAAGAATTGTCACCTTCCTGTTCCCAGCTTGGGAGGTACCTTGGTCCATGTGCCTGGCCTTTGGAGCTGGGCATGATCTGGAGCTTCCCATAAAGGCTGGGAGCTCCTTCTGTAATGGTAACCCTGCATTTGAGATGAGCAGCCTATCAGGCTGAGCTTGCAATTGCAACTCTTGCCCATCTTTCAAAATTTGAGTCTTAAAATGTTTTATGCACAGAGAAAACCTGATGCTCAGTTCGACAGTAGTTTGGGATCTGTTGACCTGTGGAAAGACAATCCATGACTGCACAGGGGTGGTATCAGTATTAGAGGATCTGATTTTAAATCAGTAGCCTCAGAATTCATTTTAGGCACTGTACCAACTGATAAGTGTGGATTTGCTATGGTAGCAGTGTTAGAATTGTGCCTAGAAGCAATTCCCATCCACCTACTGCCTGGGCAGCCATTCAGAGCATCTCTGTCCCTCCAGCTGGGGTGTGTGAGAATGGCCACTGTGTACACACTGCCCTTTCAACCTGTGCATCCAGCACAGATGTGAAAAACTGACTAACTGCCCTGAAAAAAAACAACACTACATGTTTTATTTCATTTTGGGATTTTGTAGACGAAAATATGGAAGCCACAGGCACAGGTGCCATATTTCTATCAAGTCTCCATTTAGAATGCAGATCATTAATTTTTAGCAAAACATGGGTCTCTCTCTACCACTTGCAGTGACACAAAGATTGCAAAGCCTTTCAGGCAGATTTTTTATCTTTTCCCATCCCTCCCTCCAAGCTCACAGAGTGGGGACAACAGCACAACTCTTCAGCTTAGTACTGTTGAAAATGTAGAAGTTTGGGGGAATAATTTGGGATTAAAACAGCAAAGGATTGGTAAGTCAATTTTAGCAGTATTAAACTATACAGCCATGGGATCTTTAATCTTGTTTTCCTTTTTGTATTTCTATAAACTTATAAGAAGCTGAACATAAGGGGCTTTTCCTGTTGCAAAATGCTTTCCTCTGAAGGGGTGGCTGCTCTGTAGTAGATCATAGAGATCTTGTAAGTATAATATTCACAGATCATCTTAAGTGGGCACATGGCTTCTGGTTTATGAATTTCCACTTCTTACAGTTAATACACAGTATCTCATTCACATGCTTCTCTCTTTCTCCTTTTTCTTTTTTCTTTTTCCCCTTATGGTCTGAAATCTTACTTTGTGTTACTCAATATGGACCATTTTGAGGTCTTTCTAAATTTAGTGGTGAAACTTGTTTTGCTTTTGTTAGGGTCAGGCTGTGGCTCTGTGCATGTTCCAGTGTATTTATGGTGGCTGTTTCAAGAATTAGCCTTGAGAGATTTGCCTTGAGAGAGTGACATTGTTACTGAAAAGGCAACTTGTTTTTTTCACTAAAAACCATCCAGAGCTGTGCAGTAGTAACAGAGTGATGCCAAAAGTTCCTACATTTCTCTCATGTTAGAGACCTGTTGAAAAGTAGAGAAAATGTGGCAAAATGTGATGTGAAATTCCTTTTATTTTCTTACTGGGCTGTGGGCTGTCAAGCCTGGATGAAAGAGTTAACTGCAAATTCTGTGTATATGCCAGCTGTTTATGTCCTGTTTCAGAGGAGATGTTCAAGGCAGCTGAGGGAGATGCTCCTTGTGAAAAACCTGGGTCTGTTAGTGGGAAGAGATTAAATTCTGCAGTGATTTGTGGAATACCAGTGTGCTTTGATTCTGCCTGGCTGCCAGGTGCCCACCAAGGCCACTGTATCACTCCCTCTCTCCAGCTGGACAGGAGAGAGAAAACAAAAGGCTTGTGAGTTGAGATAAGGGCAGGGAAATACAATTCACAATTCCATCATGGGCTAAACAGACTCGACTTGGGGGAAAAATTAATTGAATTTATTGCCAAATAAACCAGAGTAGGGTAATGAGAAAATAAAACCAAATCTTGAAAAAACCTTTCTCCTGCCCCTCCCTTCTTCCCTTACTGGTGATGGGGAATGGGGATGGGGTCAGTTCATCACACCTTGTCTCTGCTGCTCCTTCCTCCTCAGGGGAGGATCCAGACACTGCTCCCCTGTCCAGGACCCATCCTCCAGGAACTTCTCCAGCCTCAGTGCTTGCCATGGGCAGCAGCTCCTCACAAACTGCAGCAGCAGCAGCACAGGGTGGACACCTCTGCCCAGGGCCCCAGCCCTGCCAGGAGCCAGCTCCAGCATGGGCTTCCCACAGGGTCACAAAGGCATCTTGGATGCAACTCCTGAGACAGCTTTCATGGCATATATTGTGTTCCTTACAGAGCATATCCTTGAAGTCAATTCTCAGTAAAATGGGAAGACTGTGAGCTGAATTCCTCTGCTTGTTTGGGGAATGCAGAATGTAATAATGGAAATTTCACTGTAATTTGCTGTGATTACTCTCTGCTTCAATTAAGCTGTTTCCTGGTTTGATTTTTTTTATATGACTCTGCTCTAAACTTAGCTCTAAACTTCAACCTACATGACATTACAAAAATAGATTCATTAGGGGAGCCTCCCTTAGGTGGGTAACATTAAAATAAAGAGTAGGTTATCTAAGATACTTAGACATTGCATGCTAACAAGATTCTACCACCTTAACTGAACTTCCCTGTGAAGAAAGCTCTAAATTTGTGGTTTCCAACCTGAAACTTCCATCTTGTGAGTCCACTTTCAGGTTCCTGGTGGGCAATGAGGGTGTCTGCTGGTAAATAGGGAGCTCTGCATCACTTTAAGAAAGCAAATGTTCTCTGTGGCCTTCTTATAGGCAAGGAGAAAAACAGCCAGAAGCAATCATTAGAGATGCTCTCTTCCCTCTGTTATTAAGGAAATAGCCTTGTTCTGACCTTGGCCTTATGAGGAAGTTTCTAAAGCTGACCAAGGACTGGGGAGTTGTATTTAGGGAGTTGTATTAAGTCACCAGCATCTCAAAACTTCTCTGTAACTAAGAGAAATACTAAGTGCTGGTTTGTAATGAAGTGTGCACACACCTCATCACTTTGTGTTTCCTGTATTTGTCTTTTCACTTCAGCAAGACCTGAACATGAAACATGAAAAGCATGAGGGAATAGTTAATCTTTTCATCTTGTCCTTTTATAATGTTCCCTGTAAAGATACTTTTAGCAACCAATTAAAAAAAACCAAGAAGTTAGTAATGTCATCTAAATTGAGGAGCTTTTCCAAATGTGTATTGTTTCTGCTCTTCCAGAAACACTTTCAGTCCTTGTAGAAATGTCTTCTCCAGCTTTCCCCACACCCCTTTTAATACTTCTGCATATTTCATAACTTAGAGAGGAGCTGAAACAGCCATGGCTGCTCTTCATAGACTTACCCATCTACCACTGAGTTCCATCATGAGGAGCAAATTCTTCTCTGAGTTAAGAGCTAAAACACTGAGGAAATGGTAGTTTATTTTATCACTCTGTAATGTCTGCTCCAATAGCCCAAAATAGTGTTGGCAAAAGCTTTATCTAAATTTTTTCTTCTTTAATGCAAACACAAAAAGGTGTTCTGGCAAAAGGGGTTTTGTGAAGGTGGCTTTTGCCAATTCAGCCACACAAGCAAAAGCATGACTGGCTTCAGGGGCAGCTGAAACTCTAGCCAGGCGCCAGCACCAAGCTGGGTCAGTTAAAAAAAAAAAAACAAAATTAAATGAAACCCTGAGTATTGCATCTCTCTCTATCCTCTCTGTGCCAGTGATACTTTTCTTGTAGGCTTGGAAGAAAGAAAAAGCACTGCTGCAGCCAGAGACTGTTCTCCTTTCCGGATGTCAAATGTCTTACAGGCAGTGGACTTCTTAAAATTATCTCAAAGCTCCTTTGAGAAGCTTAAAAATAGGAATTTCTGCAAGTTGTCTTTTAGGATGTTAATTCTTGAAGCTGCAGAAAAAGTGACCTTGTGGGCTTTTCTCTCTAGATGTTAAGCCCACACTTGGTCCCTGTTGCTCTGCCTGTGCAGGGCCAGGGTGTTGCTGCTCCCAGTCTGGTGTGGGTTTCAGAGGAAAGGAAGGACCTGAGGGGAAATAACCAAAGCAGCGTGGTGAACCAGAGCTGTTTCTCAGCTCCTGACACTATCTCTGAAATGAAAAGTGTGTTAATATATTACAGGCTGTTCAGTCTCCTGAAACCTCAGATAACCATATCATTGTGTTAGTGCTGAAGTGCAAGGCATGTCACAGTAGAGTGATCTTCAGTATCGAGCTGTATATTGCAGTATTACATTTATCTCCCTGCTCTCACTCTAATTCAGAGGAGCTGGTGATAACAGGAAAATTGTGAGACGTCCAAGCTGTCCAAACAAGATTTAGGCAAATTACATGAGAGTGTATTTGAGGTTATTTTTCTTCCCCAGTATGAAATGAAAATGTTACCATTTCCTTAGGAAGCATGTTCACAGGTTAGCAAAATAAGTAGACAGCAACAGAGCCATGTTGTTATTCTCATCACAGACAAATGAGTTTTCAAAGAAATGGAGATCTTTAGTTAAAAAAATTTATATCCTTTCCAAATTGTAAAAGTGAGTTTAAAATGTCTTTGCACAAGAAAACCGTAGCCCACCACGTAGTTGAAACATTTTGCCATTATTTTACATTATGTGTCTGATGTTATCTGATCTTATTTATTTATATCTGGCTTTAAATAAAGCACAGCATCTGCTAGGCAGCATTTTAAAAACTGTGGCATGGCTGTGTCTATGGTTGCAGCAGCCACTGTTCCCCTTAGCCCTCCCTGCTCTTCCATCATGGTGGTGGCAGTTCTGGTAGAAAAGTCATTACTTTTGGAGGGACACCATTAATTTTCTGCAGGTTTTGTGACAGAGGCAAATCCCAGTGTAAGACAAGTAGTGAGAACCTGTGTTAAGGAGGAGGAGATTGGGAAGCTGCTGCTTCCCTGGGCAGTGTGTCACTGTTTCTCTGGGGCAGCTGCCTCATCAGGCTGCTCAGTCTGAATCAGCAGCATTTTCAGGAATAATTTCCAGGTTATACTAATCCCCAGTCTCTCTTGTGTGCCTGGAAAGTACCTGTGCATGTTTAGGCTGAGCCTACAGCAAGCTTTGGGTTATACTGTGTGTTAACCCAGTACAAACCAATATATGATCTAACCAGATAAATAAACTGATAGAAAAATGGGTGTTTGCTAAAAAAACAATTACTGAAATGCCTACCTTACTTGCCAGGGATTTACAGATGAGTTTGGAATTACCCATGTATACTATCCAGGAAGAAGAACAAGGCAGTTTGGTCCTGTCCTCCTGTTTTTTGTGGCTAAAGAAGAATGCTTGATAATATATATCTGGTAATAATCTTAAAATTGATCTGACCTTTTAGAGATTATACATACCTCAAATGGAAAACTTCTCTGTATCCTAAATTAGAAATTGCACTTTTAAATGCCAGCTAATGACTTGCTGTGGAGCACTTAGATCCAAAAGAAGAATCCTGTTTTTGCCCTGTGTCACTTAACCTTGCAGCTTATTAGTTCCAGAACTTATTTGTTTGCTTTGTAAAACACCAGAACAGAGTTCTTAATTACATTAACAGTCTTCATTATCTGGGATAACGATCAGCCTGTTCTTAGGAAAGACCTGAAATAGCATGAAGAGTAATTTCCTCTCCAAGCTTCAGTGAGGTTTCTCCACAGGCCATTTTTACCAGCAGTGACATCGTTCTCTCCTTGCTTTTCAGTTAAAGACTGTATTAAGGGAAACTCAGGCTGAAAACAGCCTTTTCATTCACTGTACTGTTTTAAAGTCTCTGCCAGTCTTTATCTGTAACACACATGCTATTTCTCCCCATGCCAATGAGAGACCAGCAAATAATAAAATGAAGTGCTCATTGCAAGGGGACTGGAAAGAAGAATAGGTATAAGTAAATAATGAAAAATTATAGGAATATGGTGGCAGAAGCAGGAAGGACCTGAAATCAAAAGTCTGTATTTCTGCAGTACAGTTGGTTGTTGTAGTGAAGGAAAACCCCTCTATCACATAATTATAGAGCAAAGTTAAATAGTCAGTGAGCATTGTTGTGCCTGTGGTAGCCTTCAGGTATTAAATTATTCTTGCAGAAGTTGAGCTGCAGCTCAGCTTGCAGTGTGAACTGGGCCCTGCATATCCCCTTGCCCTTCCCAAGAGGGCTGCATTAGTTCTGGTCAGATCCCAGCAGAGGTAATCACATCCTTCCCACTCTCCCTCTGCCTCAGCTGTCCTTGCAGATGACTTAGCTTTCTCCATAAAATACAGCATGTATCTATTCCTGTTCCTATGAACCCCAGGAATTATGAGAAAGTTCCTTTTTATAATCATTCCTCTCCATAGAGTTTGATTTAACTCCCTCGTCCCTGTGTCAGGAGCAATCCTGAGCCTGAGGAGCTGCTGCTCTGTCAGCTGTGCCTGCACAGGCAGGGGACACCAGCCACAGGCAGGGTCCACATGTCTCTGCTGTGACAGGGGGCTCTGCAGATGTCAGGTCAGCAAACCCAGGTAGGATTTGAAAGGAGAAATGCTGGGCTGTAGCCTGAAAGGAGGGAGAGGATGCTGAAAGGAAACGGGGAGTTCAGTGCCTTCCTGAGGTGTGGGAGATGTTTATCTTGATTTCTCCAACAGAACTGGGTGGTAGCTGTGGGACCACATTCTACTGTGGTCTGGAGCACATCCTGATGCGGTTCTGAGCACTGGCTGCTTTGTACAGTGTGTCTGCCATGGCACAAATACTTAACTCATTGCTCTAGATAACCCAAACTGGAACTGCTGTTTGGCTGGGTTGGACTTTGCTGGACAAGGAGCTTTCTAAACTTTGGTAGATGACATGTTTACTTCCTAGATTTTGCTAAATTTTCAGGATGTTGGGTCTTTCTGTCTTTTGCCTTGGCAGTAGCAGTTGATCTGTCCAAAGACACCCATCTCCCCTCATGCATGTGCTGGACATCTCAGCTTTTGGGGCTGCACAGGTTTGAAAGTCTCTGCTTAAACATATTTGCAGTACAGTTCATAAAGATACAGGTGTGATATGAAGGAAGGCTTTGATCCCCCTCCTTCAGAAGCTGGGAAAAGGCTTCCTTTTTTTTCTCAGCCTCTGACAGAAAATATTGCAAGAAAGATAGGAAGTGAAGGAATTGGAGGCAGTGATGCTCTTTGGTATTCAAATTGATTTAAATGCAACATGAACCTCCTTTATAAAACACATTGCATAGAGAGCAGAGACCTCTACTGAACCCATATCCTGTCAGTGGGGAGTGGAGGGTGGCCTTCCTAATTATTTTGAACACTCAAGTGCCAAAGCAACTGATCTGCTTGTGCCCCAGTGTGTTTGTGCCTCCTCTCACTGGTGCAAGTAGGGTGGGTTAGGAAAGGGCAGTGCCTGTTCTTGCCCAGCTGTGGGATGCAAGGTGGGAGAAACCAGACCAGCACAATGGATGAGGAAGGTGTGGAGCTCACCTTGGGCATTTGGAGATGCTGTGGAGTGGTTATTCAGGGTGAGGAAGCTGCTATTAAGGCAATAGTTTGGGGCAAACTCAGCTGAAACCAAGAGCAAGGCAAATGCAGTCTGAGCAATAGGAAAGCCCTGAGCAGTGACCCGAGCAGTGCTGGGCACACCCTTCAGCCCCTGACCCCGCTTCACTTCTCTGGGCCAAGCAGACTTATCCTTGCATCCCCAGGGCTGATCCACCCTGGGTGCACAGCTGTGCAATGTGGGGTGCTGGCAAACACTGCTTTGCAAGAGCTGTGCCCTTGCACTCTGCCTGTCTGCTCATTTGTCTGCATTTTTCTGCTTGCAGGCTGCGTGCTAGAAGCTTGAAAAGAAAGGGATTGTCTGTCTTAGAGAATCCTGGATTTTTTGGGCATTAAGTTCCCATCAAGCAGCATTTTCTCTCTTCAAAGTTACCTGGTTCTCATTTGCTGGTGTTGGCTCCTGAAGTTAAAAATCACCTTCAGGGGAATGGAGGGGCCCATTAGGGGAGTGTTGACCTTCAGGCTTTGCCCAGTATGAATTCCTCTCACCCCAGTCATCATTTCTTTGTTTTTTTCTGGCATAACAATACTCCTATTTCAGCTTTTTGATTAATGGCATGAATAAATACATCAGAAAGCAGCAGAACTGGCCATAAAAAAGCCTCTTTGCTCTGCAGCCCTTCTTCTCCCCCCAGGTCCCTCAGCTGATCCCCAGAGAAAACTTCTGGCAAAAGCAGCGCTATTCTTGGTAAAAATACCCTAATTTGGAGGGAAACATTTAGATTTTTTCTTCTCTTTTTGCATATTATTGGCTCATCATGCTCACCCACTCAGCTTGCAGTCAGAGGAGTGCTATCTCTACCCAGCAGTGCTTTTAGGACAGATGAGCTGGTTAATGTTGGAAGGCTGTTGTGGAAGAGCAGAGTATCACTGCTGCTACAAGCAGGAGAATATATGCCTTGAAAGCTGTTTTGCCAAACAACTGTTAACAGAGATAAATAAACAGATTTTCTAAATATATCTTGAGGAGATGTTGTGTTCTCTGTTGGAAAGAGGAATTGACCTTTAGAAGAATATGAGTGTTTTAAAAGAGCAGTGAAGAGGGAAAAGTTATATGGGTTACAGTTTTTGGTGTGGCAAGACATTCACTCAGTGCCTACTCTACAAATCCAGTTCAATTTTGATGCTCAACCTCTGTTTATGTAATAAATTCCTAAGGCTATTAATACCAGCCTTTTACCTTCTTATTGAATCTTGTAAAAATAAAATTATACTACACAATACCATGAGAACCTTGACAGAAATGTGCCATTAGACAATTATATTGCAACACAGCAACTCTGTAGACTGCAGGGAAGTATTTCTCATACTAACAGTCTAATTGTTGCATCAGTAGTATTTTCAACACCCTTCGTTACTGAGGAAGAAAGAACATGCTGATAGCATATGTAAAATAGCATATTTTGAAGTTCTGATTTCAGGGCTTGACTGTGGCAAAAGTGCTTGAGTATGAGTGAAATCCTTGTAAGAACTGTACTTGAAACAAATTCACAATTGAAAAGGTTTCATGTATCATTCTTCTTCTCTCTGCCAGTCTTAAATTAGTGATTGTTTTATTTTAGTTATTTTAAGATGGGAAACGTTTTGACAATGGAGTTTTAACATAAAAAAAATATTGCTGATTAAAAAAAAAAAAAAAAAAAAATCCTTTTATTCCCTTTACTCAGATTCTTCAGTTCCAAAGATTTATATCTGCCTGCAGGATTACCCTCTCTTCTTAAGTGGACAGTAATTGATAGTGCACATCATGATAATTAGTCTAAGGAGTCTCCTAAACCCCAAGCCCCACAGCTGTCTTCAAGCTCCACGTTGCCTTTACTGTAATGTAAATAAAAGCTTCAGAAAAGGACCAAAAATAAATTTGATAGCGAGGGAGCCTTGCTGAATTCCACAAGGGGTTTCCTCTACTCATTTTTAATGAGGCCCATATTAGTTGTCATTTGTACCTTCCCAGATGAATGGTTTGGAAGAAAAGCTTTCTCCATGCACAGCGAAATCTGTGCCAAATTGCTGACCTTTGCTTTTGGTGAGACCTCATTTGAGTCTTAGTCCCAAGCCCAAAGATGTTGTTGGATCAATCACGCAGGTTTTTGGCTCAGCTAGTGAAGCAGGGCTAATGAGTTGTGCTGTGTACACATTAACCTCAGACCCTGCAGGCTGGAGCAGAACAGGCTGGGGCTGCAGCAGGGACACTCGGGGCTGCATCTTCACAGGAGGAGACAACCAGAAGCAGCAGGGCAGCACCACAGCTGCACTGCCTGTGGGATGCAGGGTTTAATCAAAGCTGGAAAACAAACTGCCTTCTGCTCTGTTTGGGGGAAGAAAAACAAACACCTCAGTACCATAAAGGTGCTTTATGAACTGTGAAATAGAGAGGAAAGCCTGAATGTTTAAACAGTAAGACAATGATTCTACTACCTAAAGGGAATCTGCTTCGGGGAGCAGCCTTTGAATAACATTAGATTTAACCTCATCAGAGCTTACAATCTGATGGCTAGAATGGCACTGCAAGGAATTTGGGAGCATTGAAGTTTCATTTTTGTTTTTTTTTTTTTTTTTTTTTTTTTTGTTTTGTTTTGTTTTTTTATTAGTAGGTACCTTATTTAGCAATACTTTACCAAAATTCTCCTTTATTCGTAAGTAAAATTCTTAAGACCAATTGTTGAATAACTGCAAACAGCCAGCATCTCTGGTTTTGAAAGAAGCTGTTCCTGATCATTTCCAAAAATGTCCTCAAAGGACAAAGATTTTGACTCTATTTTGCAATTGTAAATCTAGGGAGAGACAGTATTTTGCTAATCATCCTTATGGAGAGATAGACAAAAATCCCAACATGAACAATATCCTTGTACTTTCTGTTTTCCTCACTTGAAGGATTAGAAAAGGAAGGAAGAGTTACTCAAGGACTAGAACAAAAGCAACATTTTTAATTTTAATTTTAATTTCAATGTAAAGCTTTTAATGTAAGCTCTAAACAACTACATGTAAGTGACAGAGAAATAGAGACAGAATAATTTTGATTTCTGCAGATCACACAGTTTTGTGTCCTCCTCTTTGTACAATGAAAACTGATCAATAAGGCTGGAAGACCATTACTGCTTCAAATAGAAAACTGAGTGAAATCAAATGGAAAAACCCGAAATACATAGAGATCCCATCTTTGGTGCTTATGTTAGACTTTGGATGCAAGATAGAAAACAGCTAAAAGGGATGGGTGAGAAGGGAAGTATCCAAAACAGGATCTGCTAGAAGAGCAAAGTTCTCTACAGGTACGAGAAACTGCCCCATCCTGCATTGTTGTGGCATTGCTGTGGCCTTGTTGTGGCACTGCTGGAAGGGCATTTTGGCTTGTACAGTGAGCCTGTTCAATAGTCGGGGGACAAAAAGGGGATCTGGAGCCACGTGTCTGTCTGTGTCTGAAGGACATGTCTGGGGGTTTGGACCTTCTGCTCTCAATGCAGTGACTCTGCTGTTGAAGACAGATGGATTTGCCAAATGTTTTCTCAGATGTTTCTGGATTCCCTGAGTCTCAGGTGTTCCTGCAGTACCAATAGCCCTGCTGGAAGGAAGCACCTGGATTTTAATTACTAATGACTGATAGCTGCAGTGAAGATTCCTGAAACTGTGTGAACATATCTTGTTATTCTTGGAGCTTTTATTGTTTATGCATTTCTGCTGAGCAAATGCTGCTGTGTAAACATTAATTTGTTGATCTTGTGCTGAAAATAGTTGCAGGCATTGGCCAGAGTAGCTGCTGATGTGTAGTGTGGCTATAGCTGCTTTTTTGTACTTCATGCTGGAAATGCCAGTGATGTTTATGGAAATGGCTCTAAAAGGTTCACTTTGAGGAGAAGCCTGCTACAGGAATAGAAGCTTACCTATTTGTTTGTGGAATGAAAAGCTTGTACATTATTATTATTATAATAAATAGTTTGTGGTGTTGTCTCTGGCTTCTGTCACCCTGGGAAGTTTAGTGCAGGGCTCTTCAGGTTGGGGAATACATTAAAACTTTGTGTTTAAACATACACATGTATTCATTCCACATAAAAAATGCTTATTATTGCTGTGTTCTGAATCCCAGCATTAAAGAATACATTAATATTCTCCCACATAAAATTTCAAAACAGAGGTTTAAATCTGCTTGCCCAAAACTGCAGGCATGTGTAACAAGGCAAAGGCAACTGGAAGAAATGGAAGAAGCTGGAAGTGTTGCAAAGAGGATTGGATTGGAAAGGGGCTGCACAGCTTAAATGGGGCAGTGTGAGGACCTTTTATGTGATGGTTTTGTCTGGTTTTGTGAGTTTTGGGAAGGCTGGCTATCGAGGATGAGCTGCCTTCTGTTGGATTCCTCCGTTGCTGTTGCAAGAGTTTGAAATGAGAAAGAGAGCAGCACGGATTCTGGGGGTGGTTGTTGTGGTTAATAACATAATACTAATAAAGATGTTAGCATGAAAGTGCCTGGGGTATAGCCAAAGCTGGAATGCCATGGTGTGAGATTGCAGCAGAAATAGACCCTGCTCCAAACTAACCATGTGAGTAGGCAAGAAGAGAAAGAAGGAAACATGGGATCAAACATCTAATAAGTCTCTGCTGTGATTTTTGTTCCTCTGGGACATAAGCCAAATGGATGAGTGCAGAAAGACAATTAGAGCTGGGGAAAAGGGAAGAGTGAGACAGCACTGGAAGAGATTGGAAGATTCTGAGCTAGGAGAGCCTGGAGGAAGGTGACAGTGGAAGGAGAGCTCAGTGATGAACTGCAGAGAGCTCTGGGTGCAGACAAGTGTACAGAATGTTGAGTGGGTTGGAAGGTATTGAAATCTTCTCTAAAGGCAAGAATAAGACCAGCCTTCTCTGAACCTTTCATAGCCATGTAAGATTATCTCTTCACAGCTGCAAGAAGACTTCAAAGAGGAATTTTAGCTCCTCTCTCTTGTTTTCCTTCAGATTGGACTCAGAGTTTGCACTCATCAAAGGTCATGTACATCATCAGTTTCTGTTAGCCCAGATACATCAAGTAAAAAACTTCAGTCTCTGCCCTCTTCAAATAACTTGAAACAGCTGCTTGGATATTTGCAAGTGCAAGCAGAAGGAATGGGTTGTGGTTACAAGATCACATTCAAGGGAGTGAACAATTCTGAAAAACAGTGACAAGGAGGCAACCACTAACTGATAATGGTTACACACCTGTAGCCCTGTGTAGGAACCACTGCAAAGTGGTTCACACTTTTGGAAACAATAGCATTTACAGGCTGCTCTGCTAAAAAATTAATTAGAAGAATACCAGTCTTAGAGGTAACAGAGATCTCAGACTTCTTTTCTTCTAGGGAAGCAAATAGCCACTATGTTGCCTTTTGTCAGCCCCAGACATTATAGCCCAGTGCCCAGGATTCAGCAGCAGCAAAGGTTACATGCATGTGCAGATAACAGCAAGTGAAGTTTGCTCCATGTCTCTTTCTCTTCCCCTTCTGTCACTGTGCAGCTCAGCCTCAGCATTCCCCATCACTGACTGCCCCTGCCTCTGATGCTGGCTGGGCTCTCTGAGCTGTCTGAGGATGTACTTTTGAATAAATGGTGTGTTTAAAGGGGTGCTAGTTGTATGCATGAAAATGTTGTAATTTCCATCTGGCATAACTCAGGAGTGAATTCACTGACGTCAATAGAACCAAAAGGATATATAAACATAATTGAAGTCAGACTCTATATTTTTAAGGTTAAGCCTAAAAAACACTGTAACTTTCCTTCCTCCCCCCTCAAATCTTTCCTCTTTCAAGCTCTGTCACAAATTTAAATGTCTTAATTGTGATTTCATCTGCTTCTTCCTAGTTTAATCAAAGGTCTGTCAGTAAAGAATTTTAGGAGATGCAGAGGTGGAGCTCTCCTGACCCCCTACTTACCTTTAGAAAATCTCAGTGGCTGCTGGTTCTGAACAACCATGGCAGCAGTTGTTCTTTTCTGCCTTGGTCAGTTGTGTCAAGCTGGGTATCTGTAGCTATGTTTAGTTCAGAGCACAAACATGAGGCAGAAATGGAAGCTTTTTGGCAAGCAAAGAACCCATTCACACAGAATGGTGTTAATTAATAGATTGTTTTCTGACAAATAGTTAATTGTGCCTGAATGTTTTCCATATGGCTAAGGAAATTAAAAAGCCAATGAGGACAGGGTATTTAAAAATCCAGAAATTTTGGTATGAAACTGCTGATATGATAGCCAGTGCAATCCCATTTTCTCTACTTCTAAAATGGTTTATATGAATATTAGCATATAACTATGTAATGAAATACATAGTTCCCAATTTTCTTTTTGCAGTGCTACTCAAGTAAATTATTTAAGATTTTTTTCTACCAATATATAAGATGCTTAGGCCAGTAAAAACTACAAAAGAAATCTCAATGAATAGACAAATATATCTCTGTTGTACTAATAAAAACAAGAGAAATAATCAGTAAAATTTCCTGGTGAAATTTCCTTCAGGGCAAGTATATTTCTAACAGCAAGAGTGGAATTAGGTGTAGTCACTTGGTAATATTCACACATGTTTGTCTTCTTGGAGTTTCCACTTTCTTGTAGGTGCAGAATTTATAGCAGCTCTGTGATGTTCATGTTATCCTGAGCCAGCTCATACTGTAAATAGTTGGCACTTGCTGGCTGGGGTGATTTATTAGCCCACAGCAGGAAAGAAGCTTCCATTGATCAAGTCAGTTGGTTGGTAAGATTGTATGTCTCTTGTGCCAAAAATAATTTCTCTTTGAGTAGGTGATATGTTTGTTAAGAGATCTGAAAGTCTAATGCTGTTACCAGGAAGTTCTTTATTTTATTAAATTATGTATCCCAGGGATGTTGCTTAAGTCTGAAACCTTAGTTTCTCATCCTGGCTCTACAGGTAGGTAACCTGTAGCATGCAGTCTGGTTATACTAACTTTGGAGATTAACTTTATTCCTCCCAAGTTTTTCATCTAGAAGGATGTTCAGTTCTCAATAGAATTTTCTGAAAGTAGTTAAATGCTGTAATTATTTTAAAAATATAAAACACTGAGAATTAGAACAGTTAGAGAGCATTAGCTTTAAAAATTACATAGCTTACAGTATGTAATTTGCTGATATTTGTAGGATTTGGGTCTGTAGATTGATGGCCCTAATTGTGCATTTTAAAGTAACCTAGATGAAATAACATGGCACAGCACTATAGCCATTTGTCCTGTGTGGCTAATTGAAAGCTCAGCATAGATAAGTGCCCAGTAGAAAGAACATTGTTTATTTGTCTTCCCTGTGTAGCTCTGTTGAATATTCGTAAGATATATTAACACATAGCCTTCAATATTTGCTGGTTTTTTGGTTTTTGGTCATAGATAGTAGATTAATTAAAAAACATTTGTTGCTGTAAACCCCTGGGCTTTGATCTTGCCTGGTCTTGTAATATAGACAGTATCAGATCTGGGAAAGTCATGGCTCTTGGGAAGTGGCAGCTCCTGACTATAGGTGGCAAACTCATAGCTTGAATACTTCTTGAATACGAAGGATATTTCTTCGACTGCAACTTCTGGAATAAATAGAGTTTATGAAAGCTGAGCTCTCATTTTTATTGTATGTTCCTAGCCACAGTGAAGAGCTTGAAACTATGGAATGTCAGCAAAGCAAAAAGGCTTGATGTATCAGCAGAATAAAAATGTATTTTAAATACCAGGCAAGCCTCGGACTGATTTTCGAACCCTGGTTGACATCCCCAAGGGAAATTTGGCTGACTGCAGTTGGTAACAGTGGTTTCCTATTAAAGCTGCCTTGCCAGTTATTTTTGCATCATTAGGGATGTGTGTGTTTCTTCATGTGCCACACAGTTAGTGGTGACAGCTGTCCAACAGATCACAGGCCAGTGACAACCTGCAGTCATCTTCCAGCTCTGAACTTCCTCTGCTGCATTCTTCCCACTTACCCATTTCCTCTGTGACCATTGCTCTCCTGAAATCACTTCAGCAGGGTTACAGTAAAGACCATCTTAAAACTAGTTTAGCTAAAAAAGCAAATTCAAGTTTTCAGGATCTGCTGGATGCTCTCCCAGCTCTCCCTGCTGTCTGCCAGGGTGTAGCAAACTGAAAACCTCTTTGGTGAACAGAGGTCTGCTGGAGCTCTGCTGGCTTTCTGGGGAAAAAAAATAATTCTGCTCATCAGAAAACGTTGAATATGATAAATGAAAATGAAAAGTGCATACTTAAGTTTCTCCCCCTCTCTCCCTTCCCCACCCCAAAAACAAAATATTGCTTGAGTTTCTTACATAGCTTGTGGTGATCTGTTGTTGTGATGATGGAGGTACAGACTTTGTAATAATTTAAAAAAAGGTTTCAAATAATCAAATGGCTTTGAAGCTGACGACTAGGTAAATAACTAAATGAGAAAAAAAGACATGTAAGATTTTTTTTGTGATAAATCTTAATAAGTAGATTTGAATTCTGAATTGTGACTAATTTTCACCACCTTTTTCAGACATCTGTGGCTGCTCCACATTCTGTCAAAATTAAGTGAAACTATTAAGAATTCTAATTGAATTTTTGCTTTTTTAATAAGGCTTCCAAATATTTCTCAGCATGCTCAAAATTCCAGTTGATGAAGCACAGCATACAGATTTTAATTGTGTTTTGAAGGTAACATTTTTGTGCAAGGCATGTAGTGAATTCACTCATTTGCTTGAGGTCATTAGTTGCATTGCAGTCTATCAGTATTACTGAATATTGATCAATGACACACAGACTGAAATGACACAGTACTCTGGATTGTCCTTCAGACAACATAATAACAATGAGAATGAAACATCTTGTTCTCTCTGTATTGCTCCCCTACTATTTTTTCTTCCAGCACTTGAGATTTATTATGACCCTTGAGTAAACTAGTCAAATCTGTCAATCTTCAAAAGATACCAGTCATGATGGGCCATTATTTCTGAGGCTGAATATTGGGATGATGATGTGGTAGACAAAGGCACAGAACATCTCCTGGGACAGATTTCAGTCACTACAGTTTTAATGTAGACATTGATGATTACCTGTCCTTCACCAAATAGGCACTGTAACAATTTCAAATTGCATTTTTCATGTTTCAGCCATCATTAAAAACTGCAAGCTGCTTTCAAATCAAAAGTCCACCTCCAGCATTCACATTTGATTGGAGGCTGTTGAAAAGTGTTCTTGAGCTAATATTTAGAAATCCACACACTTTTACTGAATTGAAAGATGACATACTTGTATCTTTTGAGGCAATGGGTATTATTACTCATTTATTTTAATGTGGAACCCTTTTGATCAGCAGAGGTCAAATTCAATTGCAAGTTAGAGACCCTTCAGGGACAGAGTTGAAACTATGGTGTCTGCACATGGATTCTGCTCTTGTGCAATTACCATTATGCCCCAGTGATGATGATGTGCTCCCTCAGAAATGCTTCCCCTTGGCTTGAGCAGAGCTCTGCTCACAGCACAGCTCCAGCACACAGTAACCTGCAGGGCACAGCAGGGATCCGTGGCTGTTCCTGTATCCTGGAGCATGCCTGCTTTCCCACCTCTGAGCAGCAATATCTGCTCTTGGGCAGTTGCACAGGAGATGTGGAGAGCTTCCAAAGCCTCCAACACAAAGTAGAATCCCTTTCCTTCTGTAGCTGATCCTGATGTGCCAAACAGCTCCATGGACTGAAGCAGAAGACACATGACTGTGCTGTGCTCCTTGGTTTTTCACAGGCCAAGCCTGGCTTAAGGAGGGAGGAGACTGCTCCATTTTAAAGGGAAGAACAGGTTTTTTTTAGTTAGGATTTTTAGTGCTTTGGGGTCCAGTGATTATTTTGGAGACAACACAGCATCTTAGAAGTACAGTTTCTACTACATTTTGTGATTTTTATTTAAATATTTATTAAGCTTCAGATAGATGCTGCCATCAGCTTTTTGATGATATGTTCATGAGACATATTTCAGAAAGCAAGTTTACAGCCACTCTCAGGTGCAGTCTGAAGAGCCCAGACACCTCACAAATAAGTTATGCATGCACACACAACAGATTCAGAGGTGTCTGCTAATAACATCTTCACTTCTATCCTGAATGTGTGGTTGTGTGAGCATGCTGGAAGAGAGATAGATTGCTGTGTGAAACACTGGTGCTGGCAGATCAAGCAGTTGCTGACAGGTCATGGAGGTAAGTACTTGTGATTGCCTCCACTGTACAGCTTTTTGCTTATAAATAGCAGGTTAGTGCTCAACCCACTCTTCAGGCTTTCCATTCATTTGTTCAATCAGTATAACTGATTAGAAAAGCCTGGGGTTAATGGTCTTTCCCTCCTTTTAGTCCTCCCTCCCTGTGCCTCTTCTTCAAGCAGTATTAAAAATGTGACCTGTTCCAGTCCAGGTTTGTTCCCAGTGGAGTTGTGTTGGAAGGTCAGTTGAACTTCAGCAGCCCACTGTCTCCTGATGGGCCTCAGTGGCCAGTGGAGCTGTGCTGGCCTTCCTGTGTGTCTGACTTGCCTCTGTCTCTGTCCTTGTGACTTACAGGTTGGCCACTGCCCTTGAGTGATGAAATGTCCTCTTACCTTCCCCATTCTCCCCTGGAAATTTCTGAGAAGTAATAAAAATGAAAACAAGAAAAGATAGCAAAGTGCAGCTCTTTTTCTAAAAAGTAATTTGGTTCAACACTATCATTTCAGGAGTGGACCTTTGCTATTTGCAAAGCTTTGCTATCATAAATTACTACTACTCCAATTTCACACAGTGCTGTCATGGTCTGAAGTTACTGCTAGTAGAAGAAAATGTGTTTTACCCAGAAGGCTCCAGCATACTTCTTAAATCACAATGGTCAGCTTAACTAAGATGAAAAGCAATCAGTGTCCTAACAAATGGTGTGGGCATTTGCCATCTCCTGTGCACACTGCCTGTTTGGTTTTCCCTGGAAGGATTCCTGACAGTATCAGGAAGGTAGAATCTCCTGTCTCACTGGGGAATATGGACCTTCAAATCCCAACATCATGCACAGCAGAAGGACTGTGGGTCGTGGTTGAGATTTCAAAAATAGATGAATTACCATTTTGTCCATTTTTTAATTCCCTGGACTTGGATTTCTGTGTATTTAGTTAATCAGTTTCTGTGGATCTCAAGACAACACATCAGGATTTTAAACTTTTCTCATGTTGTTGTGTAATACATTTTTACTTAAGGTAAAGTGAATAAAGTTTATGTGATGCTGGGATTTTTCACTCCCTTATGTTTCTTATCTTTAATCTGCCGCAATGGAAATGCAGAGTGTTAGACTTCATCAAGATAGGAGGATCAAGGATACACTTATACAGCTCTAGAGGATTTAAGGCTCAAGGCAAATCATCCTGCAAACCCTTTAGCAGTGATAACTTTTTGTGTTACTAATGCATTCATACTGATGCAACATTTGTGGAACACATGCATGAAAAACTGTATGTGAACTGAATAGTTATACAACCATCTTTAACTCAGGGACAATCTATATGATGACTCTCTTATCCAAATCTGGACTTCTTCAGTTTTTTCTGGTACTTCATAGACTCATAAAATAATACAAGTTGGAAGGAATACAAGCCTCCTGCTCCAAACAGACCCAGCTAGAACAGCTGCTCAGGCCCTTGCCTAGTCATGTTGTGAGTAACTTGAGGGGTGGCTGTTCACAGTCTGTATCAGTATTTGACCACCATGACACATAGAAAAGGTTTCCCTGAGTATCAAATCAAAATTCCCCTTGCTTCAATTTGTGTATATTGAATGCCATCCTCTTCCATTTCATCTCCAAGAAGAATTTGGCTCCATCTTCTCTGTAATGCGGAATACACTGAACCTTCTAGGCTTGTTTC
Organism: Oenanthe melanoleuca; assembly: GCF_029582105.1. NCBI lineage: Eukaryota > Metazoa > Chordata > Aves > Passeriformes > Muscicapidae > Oenanthe > Oenanthe melanoleuca. The sequence goes on from NC_079335.1 coordinate 13,002,449, forward strand.
TCAAGAGCATAGTCTAAAGAGTTATCAGGAAAATTCCAGCTGACTTCACCAAACTTGGGACCAAACCTCTATTGCAAAATTGGGATCAGTCATTCCTGTTTGGCTGCAGGAAAGGTCTCAGATCACCTGCCATTCTTGCATGAGTGAGTTCACAGCACTTAGGTACTTTTCTTGCATTTAGAGGTCTTTGGATATGAGCCAGAGCTGTTTGAAAATCCCATTAGTCTAGAGAGTAAGGACATTGTTTGAAAATATTGCTCTGTTGATGTGTTTGTCAGTGTTCATTTTGGCAAAAGTTGGCTTGTGCCCTGTTGTTTTAAAGGATAATGAGGAGTTCACAATTGAACAGAGCTGTCTTGAAAATGAGTGTTGTGTCCATGCCCAGCAGTGCCTGTAGCTGAGTTATCAGTGTATTCCTGGGCTCTGCTCAGGAGCTGCAGGTGGATCAGTGTGGTCCCTACTGTGAGCTGCAGGTGGATCAGTGTGGTCCCTGGTTTGAGCTGCAGGGTGGATCAGTGTGGTCCCTGCTGAGAGCTGCAGGTGGATCAGTGTGGTCCCTGCTGGGAGCTGCAGGTGGATCAGTGTGGTCCCTGCTCAGGAGCTGCAGGTGGATCGTGTGGTCCCTGCTGGGAGCTGCAGGTGGATCAGTGTGGTCCCTGCTGGGAGCTGCAGGTAGATCAGTGTGGTTCCTGGTTTGAGCTGCAGGTGGATCAGTGTGGTCCCTGCTGGGATCTGCAGGTGAATCAGTGTGGTCCCTGTGAGAGCTGCAGGTGGATCAGTGTGGTCCCTGCTCAGGAGCTGCAGGTGGATCAGTGTGGTCCCTGCTGAGAGCTGCAGGTGGATCAGTGTGGTTCCTGCTCAGGAGCTGCAGGTGGATCAGTGTGGTCCCTGGTTTGAGCTGCAGGGTGGATCAGTGTGGTCCCTGCTGAGAGCTGCAGGTGGATCAATGTGGTCCCTGCTGTGAGCTGCAGGTGGATCAGTGTGGTTCCTGGTTTGAGCTGCAGGTGGATCAGTGTGGTCCCTGCTGGGATCTGCAGGTGAATCAGTGTGGTCCCTGTGAGAGCTGCAGGTGGATCAGTGTGGTCCCTGCTCAGGAGCTGCAGGTGGATCAGTGTGGTCCCTGCTGAGAGCTGCAGGTGGATCAGTGTGGTCCCTGCCCAGGAGCTGCAGGTGGATCAGTGTGGTCCCTGCTGAGAGCTGCAGGGTGGATCAGTGTGGTCCCTGGTTTGAGCTGCAGGTGGATCAGTGTGGTTCCTGGTTTGAGCTGCAGGGTGGATCAGTGTGGTCCCTGCTGGGAGCTGCAGGTGGATCAGTGTGGTCCCTGGTTTGAGCTGCAGGTGGATCAGTGTGGTCCCTGCTGTGAGCTGCAGGGTGGATCAGTGTGGTCCCTGCTGTGAGCTGCAGGTGGATCAGTGTGGTCCCTGCTGGGAGCTGCAGGTGGATCAGTGTGGTCCCTGGTTTGAGCTGCAGGTGGATCAGTGTGGTCCCTGCTGAGAGCTGCAGGTGGATCAGTGTGGTCCCTGCTGTGAGCTGCAGGTGGATCAGTGTGGTCCCTGCTGAGAGCTGCAGGTGGATCAGTGTGGTTCCTGGTTTAAGCTGCAGGTGAATCAGTGTGGTCCCTGGTTTGAGCTGCAGGTGGATCAGTGTGGTCCCTGCTGTGAGCTGCAGGGTGGATCAGTGTGGTCCCTGCTGTGAGCTGCAGGTGGATCAGTGTGGTCCCTGCTGGGAGCTGCAGGTGGATCAGTGTGGTCCCTGGTTTGAGCTGCAGGTGGATCAGTGTGGTCCCTGGTTTGAGCTGCAGGTGGATCAATGTGGTCCCTGCTGTGAGCTGCAGGTGGATCAGTGTGGTCCCTGCTGAGAGCTGCAGGTGGATCAGTGTGGTCCCTGCTGGGAGCTGCAGGTGGATCAGTGTGGTTCCTGGTTTGAGCTGCAGGTGAATCAGTGTGGTCCCTGGTTTGAGCTGCAGGTGGATCAGTGTGGTCCCTGCTGTGAGCTGCAGGGTGGATCAGTGTGGTCCCTGCTGTGAGCTGCAGGTGGATCAGTGTGGTCCCTGCTCAGGAGCTGCAGGTGGATCAGTGTGGTCCCTGCTGAGAGCTGCAGGTGGATCAGTGTGGTTCCTGCTCAGGAGCTGCAGGTGGATCAGTGTGGTCCCTGGTTTGAGCTGCAGGGTGGATCAGTGTGGTCCCTGCTGAGAGCTGCAGGTGGATCAATGTGGTCCCTGCTGTGAGCTGCAGGTGGATCAGTGTGGTTCCTGGTTTGAGCTGCAGGTGGATCAGTGTGGTCCCTGCTGGGATCTGCAGGTGAATCAGTGTGGTCCCTGTGAGAGCTGCAGGTGGATCAGTGTGGTCCCTGCTCAGGAGCTGCAGGTGGATCAGTGTGGTCCCTGCTGAGAGCTGCAGGTGGATCAGTGTGGTCCCTGCCCAGGAGCTGCAGGTGGATCAGTGTGGTCCCTGCTGAGAGCTGCAGGGTGGATCAGTGTGGTCCCTGGTTTGAGCTGCAGGTGGATCAGTGTGGTTCCTGGTTTGAGCTGCAGGGTGGATCAGTGTGGTCCCTGGTTTGAGCTGCAGGTGGATCAGTGTGGTCCCTGCTGTGAGCTGCAGGGTGGATCAGTGTGGTCCCTGCTGTGAGCTGCAGGTGGATCAGTGTGGTCCCTGCTGGGAGCTGCAGGTGGATCAGTGTGGTCCCTGGTTTGAGCTGCAGGTGGATCAGTGTGGTCCCTGCTGAGAGCTGCAGGTGGATCAGTGTGGTCCCTGCTGTGAGCTGCAGGTGGATCAGTGTGGTCCCTGCTGAGAGCTGCAGGTGGATCAGTGTGGTTCCTGGTTTAAGCTGCAGGTGAATCAGTGTGGTCCCTGGTTTGAGCTGCAGGTGGATCAGTGTGGTCCCTGCTGTGAGCTGCAGGGTGGATCAGTGTGGTCCCTGCTGTGAGCTGCAGGTGGATCAGTGTGGTCCCTGCTGGGAGCTGCAGGTGGATCAGTGTGGTCCCTGGTTTGAGCTGCAGGTGGATCAGTGTGGTCCCTGGTTTGAGCTGCAGGTGGATCAATGTGGTCCCTGCTGTGAGCTGCAGGTGGATCAGTGTGGTCCCTGCTGAGAGCTGCAGGTGGATCAGTGTGGTCCCTGCTGGGAGCTGCAGGTGGATCAGTGTGGTTCCTGGTTTGAGCTGCAGGTGAATCAGTGTGGTCCCTGGTTTGAGCTGCAGGTGGATCAGTGTGGTCCCTGCTGTGAGCTGCAGGGTGGATCAGTGTGGTCCCTGCTGTGAGCTGCAGGTGGATCAGTGTGGTCCCTGCTGTGAGCTGCAGGTGGATCAGTGTGGTCCCTGCTGGGAGCTGCAGGTGGATCAGTGTGGTTCCTGGTTTGAGCTGCAGGTGAATCACTGTGGTTCCTGGTTTGAGCTGCAGGTGAATCAGTGTGGTCCCTGGTTTGAGCTGCAGGTGGATCAGTGTGGTCCCTGCTGTGAGCTGCAGGTGGATCAGTGTGGTCCCTGCTGTGAGCTGCAGGTGGATCAGTGTGGTCCCTGCTGGGAGCTGCAGGTGGATCAGTGTGGTCCCTGGTTTGAGCTGCAGGGTGGATCAGTGTGGTCCCTGCTGGGAGCTGCAGGGTGGATCAGTGTGGTCCCTGCTGAGAGCTGCAGGTGGATCAGTGTGGTCCCTGCTGTGAGCTGCAGGTGGATCAGTGTGGTCCCTGCTGAGAGCTGCAGGTGGATCAGTGTGGTCCCTGCTGGGAGCTGCAGGTAGATCAGTGTGGTTCCTGGTTTGAGCTGCAGGTGGATCAGTGTGGTCCCTGCTGGGATCTGCAGGTGAATCAGTGTGGTCCCTGTGAGAGCTGCAGGTGGATCAGTGTGGTCCCTGCTCAGGAGCTGCAGGTGGATCAGTGTGGTCCCTGCTGAGAGCTGCAGGTGGATCAGTGTGGTTCCTGCTCAGGAGCTGCAGGTGGATCAGTGTGGTCCCTGGTTTGAGCTGCAGGGTGGATCAGTGTGGTCCCTGCTGAGAGCTGCAGGTGGATCAATGTGGTCCCTGCTGTGAGCTGCAGGTGGATCAGTGTGGTCCCTGGTTTGAGCTGCAGGTGAATCAGTGTGGTCCCTGCCCAGGAGCTGCAGGTGGATCAGTGTGGTCCCTGCTGAGAGCTGCAGGGTGGATCAGTGTGGTCCCTGGTTTGAGCTGCAGGTGGATCAGTGTGGTCCCTGCTGTGAGCTGCAGGGTGGATCAGTGTGGTCCCTGGTTTGAGCTGCAGGTGGATCAGTGTGGTCCCTGCTGTGAGCTGCAGGGTGGATCAGTGTGGTCCCTGCTGTGAGCTGCAGGTGGATCAGTGTGGTCCCTGCTGGGAGCTGCAGGTGGATCAGTGTGGTCCCTGGTTTGAGCTGCAGGTGGATCAGTGTGGTCCCTGCTGTGAGCTGCAGGGTGGATCAGTGTGGTCCCTGCTGTGAGCTGCAGGTGGATCAGTGTGGTCCCTGCTGGGAGCTGCAGGTGGATCAGTGTGGTCCCTGGTTTGAGCTGCAGGTGGATCAGTGTGGTCCCTGCTGGGAGCTGCAGGTGGATCAGTGTGGTCCCTGCTGTGAGCTGCAGGGTGGATCAGTGTGGTCCCTGCTGAGAGCTGCAGGTGGATCAGTGTGGTCCCTGCTGGGAGCTGCAGGTGGATCAGTGTGGTTCCTGGTTTGAGCTGCAGGTGAATCAGTGTGGTCCCTGGTTTGAGCTGCAGGTGGATCAGTGTGGTCCCTGCTGTGAGCTGCAGGGTGGATCAGTGTGGTCCCTGCTGTGAGCTGCAGGTGGATCAGTGTGGTCCCTGCTGTGAGCTGCAGGTGGATCAGTGTGGTCCCTGCTGGGAGCTGCAGGTGGATCAGTGTGGTTCCTGGTTTGAGCTGCAGGTGAATCAGTGTGGTTCCTGGTTTGAGCTGCAGGTGAATCAGTGTGGTCCCTGGTTTGAGCTGCAGGTGGATCAGTGTGGTCCCTGCTGTGAGCTGCAGGTGGATCAGTGTGGTCCCTGCTGTGAGCTGCAGGTGGATCAGTGTGGTCCCTGCTGGGAGCTGCAGGTGGATCAGTGTGGTCCCTGGTTTGAGCTGCAGGGTGGATCAGTGTGGTCCCTGCTGGGAGCTGCAGGGTGGATCAGTGTGGTCCCTGCTGAGAGCTGCAGGTGGATCAGTGTGGTCCCTGCTGTGAGCTGCAGGTGGATCAGTGTGGTCCCTGCTCAGGAGCTGTAGGTGGATCAGTGTGGTCATTGCTGTGAGCTGCAGGTGGATCAGTGTGGTCCCTGCTGTGAGCTGCAGGTGGATCAGTGTGGTCCCTGCTGTGAGCTGCAGGGTGGATCAGTGTGGTCCCTGCTGTGAGCTGCAGGTGGATCAGTGTGGTCCCTGCTCAGGAGCTGCAGGTGGATCAGTGTGGTCCCTGCTGGGAGCTGCAGGTGGATCAGTGTGGTCCCTGTGAGAGCTGCAGGTGAATCAGTGTGGTCCCTGCTGGGAGCTGCAGGTGGATCAGTGTGGTCCCTGTGAGAGCTGCAGGTGGATCAGTGTGGTCCCTGCTGGGAGCTGCAGGTGGATCAGTGTGGTCCCTGGTTTGAGCTGCAGGGTGGATCAGTGTGGTCCCTGTGAGAGCTGCAGGTGGATCAGTGTGGTCCCTGCTGTGGTTCCACCTGGCCCCTGTGGCTCTGGCTGCTTGCACAGCTCTGGTACCTTGGCCAAGTGTATCACTTCTCTGCTTACTGGAGCAATATTGTGCCCTTTGGGGGATTTTCACGTGTGCCTTGACTTTAATCCAGATCTGATAATGGCAAAAGCCACCTTTGAGCCATCGCTGAGGTCAAAAAAAGTGAAAAACAAAACCAGACACGTTTTCATTACTTTTTTTGAAATCCTAAACAACTGCACTTTATTTCCTGTTTAAAACTACAAAGTTTAGCAGCAAAACACACCCCATGTGGTATGGGAGGTGTTGATATCCCCTGCCCACGGCTGTCACTTACACCCACTCCTGCAGGCAAATTGCCTCCCATCAAATGAGCTCGTGCAAATACCAGCCTTGTTGCATATGCTGGGGTTTGCAGGATGTATTTCTGCATCCCTGCTGTTCATCTTGCAAAAACCCTTTTCAGTCCCAGCTGTTATTTTCAGGAACTGACAAGTGGGTTTCTGTAAATTAAACAAATTTATTCTGAAAGTAGATGTAACCCTTCATCAAAAGACAATGAAAAGGCAAGAAATACGGAGAGAACCCATCCCAGCCTGTGTCAAATCTTGCTTGTCAGCACAGAGAGATTTTTAAGGGAGAGGTAAAATAGCAAGAAAGTTCTTTCGTGGTTGCTCCTTCTGTGCTCAGTGTAAGAGGATAGTGTAGGTCTGGGATTTGGGAGGAGGTGTTGGAAGTTTGGAGGTGGTAGCTTCACAGTGGTCTCTTAAAAGACATGTTTTGGATACTTGCTGCAGTGGAGTCTGCTGGCAGTTTATAATTTGTTTACTAAACAGGGAATGTTATTGAAATGTCCCTTTTGAGGTAACAAAAATATAAAACAGCTTTTCAGAGTAGACCAAGGTCTCTAATTTAATTATCTGTAAGCCTCACAGATTAAAAGTATTTTTTCATCCGTTCCTGACAGCCTGAAGTAGATGAATAACTGAAATCCAAAGAAAAACCTGGCAGGTGAAAGAGCAAAGGTCCAAACAGTTTATAAAAGCATTTATCTCCATTGAGATGCCCATTGTTTTATAGCAACTAATTATATGTGAAAATGGTCAAAGGTTTGGAAGCTGTGATGCCCATTGGAGGGGACAGGGGTCCCCATCACTTCAGGCACAGCCAGCTGGCTCCTTTGGAGCCCTGCTGTGTGCAGGGGAGCTACTCCTTGAGGGTGCATGGTGAGCAGTGGGTAGAAAGCAGCAGGAGCAGAGCAGCCATGCAGGTAGTGATGAGTTGTGTCACTGCTTGCAGTCAGTCCTTGGCACCACAGATCTGGTCCCAGAGCAGAGCCTGGCACTGCAGAGGCCTCCAGAGGCCCGTCCTGGGTCCTTGGGTCTGGCATGTCCAGCCCTGCATGTGCCACCCTGCGTGTCCAGCCCTGTGTGTCCAATCCTGTGTGTCCAGCCCTGTGTGTCCAATCCTGTGTGTCCAGCCCTGTGTCCAGCCCTGTGTGTCCAGCCCTGTGTCCAGCCCTGTGTGTCCAGCCCTGCGTGTTCAGCCCTGTGTGTCCAGCCCTGCCTTTCCAGCCCTGTGTGTCCAGCCCTGTGTGTCCAGCTCTGCCTTTCCAGCCCTGTGTGTCCAGCCCTGTCTGTGTGTCCAGCCCTGTGTGCCCAGCCCTGTGTGTCCAGCCCTGTTTCCAGCCCTGTGTGTCCAGCCCTGTGCGTGTCCAGCCCTGTGTCCAGCCCTGTGTGCCCAGCCCTGTGTGTCCAGCCCTGTGTCCAGCCCTGTGTCCAGCCCTGTGTGTCCAGCTCTGTGTCCAGCCCTGTGTGTCCAGCCCTGTGTCCAGCTGTGTGTCCAGCCCTGTGTCCAGCCCTGTGTCCAGCCCTGCGTGTCCAGCCCTGCGTGTCCAGCCCTGCCTTTCCAGCGCTGTGTGTCCAGCCCTGTGTGTGCCACCCTGTGTGTCCAGCCCTGTGTCCAGCCCTGTGTCCAGCCCTGTGTCCAGCCCTGCCTGTCCAGCCCTGTGTGTCCAGCCCTGTGTCCAGCCCTGCGTGTCCAGCCCTGTGTGCCACCCTGTGTGTCCAGCCCTGTGTGTGCCACCCTGTGTGTCCAGCCCTGTGTGTCCAGCCCTGTGTGTCCAGCCCTGCGTGTCCAGCCCTGTGTGTCCAGCCCTGTGTGTGCCACCCTGTGTGTCCAGCCCTGTGTGCCCAGCCCTGTGTGTCCAGTCCTGTGTGCCCAGCCCTGTGTGTCCCGCTCTGTGTCCAGCCCTGTGTCCAGCCCTGTGTGTCCAGCCCTGTGTCCAGCGCTGTGTGTCCAGCCCTGTGTGTCCAGCCCTGTGTGTCCAGCCCTGTGTCCAGCCCTGTGTCCAGCCCTGTGTGTCCAGCCCTGTGTGTCCAGCCCTGTGTCCACCCTGTGTGTCCAGCCCTGTGTCCAGCCCTGTGTCCAGCCCTGCGTGTCCAGCCCTGCGTGTCCAGCCCTGTGTGTCACCCTGTGTGCCCAGCCCTGTGTCCAGCCCTGTGTGTGCCACCCGGTGTGTCCAGCCCTGTGTGTCCAGCCCTGTGTGCCCAGCCCTGTGTGTCCAGCCCTGCGTGTCCAGCCCTGTGTGCCACCCTGTGTGCCCAGCCCTGTGTGTCCAGCCCTGCGTGTCCAGCCCTGTGTGCCACCCTGTGTGCCCAGCCCTGTGTGTCCAGCTCTGTGTCCAGCTCTGTGTCCAGCCCTGTGTGTCCAGCCCTGTGTGCCCAGCCCTGTGTCCAGCCCTGTGTCCAGCCCTGTGTGTCCAGCCCTCTGTGTCCAGCCCGGTGTGTGCCACCCTGTGTGTCCAGCCCTGTGTGTCCAGCCCTGTGTCCAGCTCTGTGTCCAGCCCTGTGTGTCCAGCCCTGTGTGTCCAGCCCTGTGTGCCCAGCTCAGTGACCAGCGCTGTGTGTCCAGCCCTGTGTCCAGCGCTGTGTGTCCAGCCCTGTGTGTCCAGCCCTGTGTGTCCAGCCCTGTGTGTCCAGCGCTGTGTCCAGCCCTGTGTGCCCAGCCCTGCGTGTCCAGCCCTGTGTGCCCAGCCCTGCGTGTCCAGCCCTGTGTGTCCAGCCCTGCCTTTCCAGCGCTGTGTGTCCAGCCCTGTGTGTCCAGCCCTGTGTGTCCAGCGCTGTGTGTGCCACCCTGTGTGTCCAGCCCTGTGTGTCCAGCCCTGCGTGTTCAGCCCTGTGTGTCGCCCTGTGTGTCCAGCCCTGTGTGTCCAGCCCTGTGTGCCCAGCCGTGCGTGTGCCGCCCCTGTCCTGCACTGAACACACTGGTTGTGTCAGCCAGAGGCTGATGGTCTCTGTAGCTGTGGAATCCAGCAGCTGCTCTTGCACACGTTTCTTCTGCCCCCACATTCCCGTCTGTTCCCACTGTGTGTGTCACAGGAGCACTCCCCACCCCAGCACAGACTGCAGTGCAAACACAGAACTCTTAACCTGGCTCTGCAGGGGGAGTCTGTGTCTGAGCAAGTCATGAGCACAGGTCTCCTCTGGTGTCGTCCCAAGCCCCAGCCATCATGTTATTATACACCAAAAAAATTAGATTTCCTCCCTGCAGCACAGAAATATTTTCTGAATTTGGAAAGGTAAACTAAAGAAGTGCATACAGGAAAAAGTGGCATTTCCACTTAACAGGGTGAGTAAATGAGGAGCAAAGAGGTTTGGAGTAGCAAAAACAATTCTTCACTGCACTTGGATTATTTTCTTAGAAAATGTTCTCCCTTTTCAAGTTTGTGCTTTAAGACTTTGATCTAGAGACAGAGTATGTCTAGGAAACAAAAAAAAATCAACTTTACTTCTGGTATAAACATTTACAGCTTCATTGACTTGAAGTGGAATTTCACCTGGAATATAAGCAGTGACCTCTGTGACACATAGAGGGAACACTGGTACCTGTTTGGAGGTGCTTGAGCAGTGCCCAGAATGCCAGCAAAATATTTGCTGATTCATTTTGTTGTGGAATGCTGACTTTTCTGTAGTTCATCTAGAGTTGATTTAACAGTTTTGACTTTGAAAAAGGGTTGAGTTTGAAAAGTTTTTTAGAGTGGATGGTGATTTTATTTGTCTGCAGTACAGATCAATGCACTTTGAATTGTACATGTGCAAGTGGGAACTGGAGCGAAGAAACTGTAGTGCAAGTGCCAAAATTCTGCAAGATTCTGGCTAAGGAGCTGGCCCTAATCATTGTCTAAAACCATGCCTCTAAAATGTATCTCAAACTATATTTAAATTTATTCTTACACAGGCATTTCATCTTTATGGTATGTCAGATATTAAAACCTTTAAAACTTGAAGAAATCCTTTACTTACTTGCCCAGTGTGGTTTTTGCTTTTGTTTTGTAATTTGCTATTATAGCCATGCTTGGTATGACACTTGTTGATCTGGATTAATTTCCCATGCTGATTTGTGATAAATGTATCCTGTAGACCAATGGTATATTTGCAGCCTCTCTTCTTCCTTTTTAAAATTTGCTATTATGATTTACAGGACAGCCTGTTCTCTTTGACATCTTCCAGAAATGCCAACTGCCTGTTGAACAGCATGGCATCAGCTGTTACAGCCTGATCCAAACCCTGCAAAATAAGGGAAGAGTGATGCAATTCAAGGTTTTTAAGGAAAGGCAGTATCTTTTATTAGATCAGCTGTTACAGTTGGGAAAAAACAGACAAGCTTTCAGGCACACAAATCCTTCTTCAGGTCTGAAATAGCAGCAGTGTTGCTTATACCAGCATTCCTTATCAGTGAGGCAGCTATGGTCCCAGTAAGGTTTAAAAACTGTGCTTAAAAGTGTGTGTATTGCATGGCCCTTCTCACTGGGGAGAGTTTCAGAGCAGAACACAGGCAAGCATCATTCACCTCCTCACCTCTTCCCAGTACACACCCTACAAACAAGGGATACATCCTACACGGAGAGATGGTGTGTAAGGTCACTTATTCTTGAGAACAATCTTCAGTACCTTATGACCAAGCCACATCTTCTCTACAGTCACCCTGCTGTTGGGGGCAAAGCTGTGGGCTTCACAGTGCAGGTCATTAACTTCAGGATTCATGCTGGAAATTCTGTCTCATAGTATTTACAGCTGTCTGGCAAAGAGTTCTGGGACCAGCTGGTAAAATTAGTTTTTTTCTCTTTCCTGTAATTGCTTTACAGGGAACAGTGTTTCCCAAAGTTTCTAAAGTCACTGTTGACTGACTAGCCACCTGATAGCAAAATACGTGATTGAAAATGCTACACAGGCAAGATGGTTCTGCAGAAAAGCTGTGGACAGCTTCCCCGTGTCTTTAGATTGCTTGTGGTCACAGAGATTTCATATTTATCTTCCTTTTTCTTTTCTGGAAATCTTCAAAAGTATGTACTAAAGTCTGTCGAGTTGAAGAACACAGGTGAGGTGGTCCAAAATTAAACATTAACATTAACATTTACTGAATGTTAGCATTAACTGTGACACTCATTTCTGTATTCCCACGCTAGGAACTGGGGTGTAACTGTAGTTAATAGCTGTGGTATTAAGAAGCTGAGGATGTTTTTTGCTCATGTGAATATTTTCATGGTATGTGGACTGTGAGAACTCTGGATTTTGCATTCTTTCTTTTGTGAGTGTTGTAATGGGTGTGTTAATTATGTGGCTTCTCTATTCGGCCCTATTCGAAAATGAAAGATTGTGTGTCAAGAAACTGTCACCACAAGAAAATTGTAAATAAATATTAATGCTTCTGTAGAAATTGAAAGGATGAACTGTTTATGACTTCAAGAGACATGAACAACCTATGAGCAAGTAATGCTGTAAGCAGGAATATGATTATTAGAAAAGCTTAATTCTGAGGGAGAAATAAATCTTAAAAATTACACAAGCCAAAAATATTGGTTTAAAGGTGTATTACATTGGTCTTGAAAGCCCTTAAAAGTTTAGAAAAGTGTGGGAGCCTATCTTTGTATAAAACACATGTGTTTTAAATGTGGTTCTGAATTATCATACCTGGGTATGCCACTCCCAGCCTGGCCAAACTTTGATCCCTTTATACATTTCTCCACCCAACTATGTGCCCAGTGACACATGCCCATGGCACGTAGGCTGGCATCAACCACAGAACAGCACAGGCAGCTGCTTCTCCATCCCAGAAGAGATTTCACTGGAGGAGTCATGGAGACAAACAGATTCTCTGGTGAATTTCAGAATTTATTTCATTCCTTTTAGTACCTAGCCAAGATGTTTGTGTTTGAATGCATGGGTGTGAGTGTTACTGTGGACCAGTGTTTCTTTTTCTTTAGGTGCACCAAAAGGAAAATTATTAGTTTGTCAGAGAAAGAGCTTCATTCCTACTTGAAACAGAGGTCCTTTCATATCCCCACCTATTTTAAGACACTTCTATGCTGCCAGAGTAGAAGAAGTAAAAACCAGGATCCACACTTAGTCCCTGCAACAATAATTGTGTTTCCATGTGGACATCACACATCTAACCTGTGAAATATAATTCCACATCTGGATTCTGCAGCCAGGAAAGGGCTCTGATGCTCTGGTCTGTAGACATCTTTGACAGAAAGGTGTGAAATATGAAGGCAGATCCCTCACCGAGTGCTTGAGATCAACCCCACATTTATGTTGGATCTCTTTATGAAGGCACTTCTAAAACTGGAAGAATGGTATGAAGGAAGAAGCAAAAAAAAGTGAACTGTTGAGGAAAAAAGCATCTACTCCCAAACCACTAGTTTTTGCTACCTGTCACTCTTCTTTAATAGTGATGGTGTTGCAGCTTTTTTAAACAGAAACAGCAGCAGCAGTGTCCAGGACTCAGGTTAATGTGCCAGCTCCACATGAATGGTGCACATTATAAATACACATTTAAGGTCCTTTCATGCATACCACAGCTAACTACAGCCAGCTCCACCTCAGTGTTTTTCCAATACTGCATTTATGGAGTAGCCAGTAGCAAAGGAAGGCTGGAAATGGCAGTGCTAATGGTAGCAGCAGATGACTTTGCACATTATTCCATTTCTGCTGCTTCTGATTATAAATTCAGGTGGGAGATGTCAAAAAGCCACAGAAGTAAAACTCTCTTGTTCATTTTCTCACCCAGAACTCAACGTGTTTGTCTCACCTGGCGTTGCATGGTGGTAACTTTGTCTCTTGTTTCACCGAGACTTTGCTCTTTTCCAGGTGCCAGGAGACAATGAGAAGCACTGGAAGCCAGTGTTAGTGGTTTTGACAGAGAAAGACCTCCTGATATATGAGAGCATGCCACGGATGAAGGAGGCCTGGTTCAGCCCTGTGCACACCTACCCCCTGCTCGCCACCAGGTACCTTTGCTTTGTTATCATGGCAGCTTCCAGGAGCAGTGGGAACACCTGAGGCAGCCAGGAATAATGGGTATTGCTGGAACACAGCTGCAGTCACACTTGAAATGTTATGGTTGGAGAAGAGGTTCTTCTTCAGTGGGCTGATGTGCTGAGCTTAACTCCTCTTTCCTTCTCCATTTCAAGTTCTGGCTGAAGATGACTACCAGAAGCTCACTGGGATTTTGGATGTGGTCACTTGGCCTGGATACAGAGGCAGGAGTACTAAATAAGCCAAGAGGTCAATCTCCTGAGATTTCTGTCTCAGTGTGCAGACCTGTGAGCTTGGCAGAAACACTCCAACTTCCAGTTGCTCCTCCAGGCTGCAAAAAAGTGAACTTGGTGCCCTGAGTTGAAGATTTTGGTGTGGCAGTTCTACACCTGCAGTTTGGGCCTTTGGGAGGGTTCCACATGTGATGGAGACATTTTCAGCACAGCTTCTGTTCCTGCTCTAGCAAATTAATTCCTGCCTTTTTTTTTAGCTTAAAATGGTAAGCTTGGAAGACACATTCCTGAATCTAGGTTGGAAATAAGCATTTGCATTATTTTGAAGGTATCCATTAACTCTGATTCAGAGAGAGCTGCCTTTATGCAGTGGAAACTGTCTGTGCTTCTTGATGTGAATCTTAATCATGTTTCTCTGCCAGTCTGGTCAAAGGGCTTGAGAAAGAGCTGTTGTTCCTTGTTTCAGCCTTGCTACAGGCCTCTATTATACCATTTTCAATGAGTTCCCATTCAGAAGGGCTGGTTGCCCCAGCCAGAAGCAGTGGGTCTCTTACTGCTCTCTCATTAATTTTTGTTCTCTCTGTCTCCCCAGATGAACTGACGCTTTGCTGCTAAGCCATTATATTTTAAAAAAGTTTTTGAACTCACTGATTTGCACTGAAGGTTGATTTTTCCAGTCTACCTACCCATGAGAGGGCTTTCAGACTCCTGGGAAGCCACCTTCTGACTCCCCCTTTGTTACCCTAACAAGGGGTGAGAGACTTGCAGCCTGCTGCAGGGATGGTGCTGGGTGTGGACAATTCTGGGAGACAGGTCCCAGTGAAAGCTGTGTAAAGTATTGCAGCCTGTATCCAGCTTTGTCACTGCACCTTAGAGTTTGAGAAGCAATAGCACCCCAGCAGAAGGTGATGCATTTCCTCCCCTTTTTTTGGGGGGTTTCATTTTCACATGAGCTCAAATCCTCCTTGAAGTGACTTGTATCTTGTAGTGCACCCTGCCCCTTCCTGGCCACACTTCATCATGTGTAGAGAGAACTCCTTGCTGAGTATCTCCAGCTCCCATCATCAGTGAGACCAGTTGACTGCATTAAACAATCTAAGTACACATCTTGGGACGTGTTAATTATTTTTTCTCAAGAGGTCACATTGGATAGCAGACAGACTTGCCTTGGGTGGGGATGGTCATCTCCTTGTCTGATGGGATACCTTCCTGAGTGGGAAAACATTGGTCTTCATGCTGGAGGGGAATACAAAGCTGTCAGGCTGCTGAAGGGTTTTTACAGACTGGGAAGAAAGCCAGGATGGTCTGTAAGAAAGCCAGGGTGCAGTTCAGAAAGGACAAGTGCAAAGTTCAGTGCTGGGGAAAAATCACCTCTGCTGTTTTGGGGTGGAATATGAGCAACAAAGTAGTTGCTCTGCCAGGAAGCACCTGAGCACTGTGATAAAATTGCTTTAATCTAAGATGTTATGTTTTTGAGAGGGAAAATGAAGACAGTCATCTTGGCTTATAGCAGAAGTGTTGCATTTTGGGCAGATGTAGTAATCATACCTAACTACAGAGAATGAGTAAAGCCTCAGGTGATACTTCATGTTCATGACAGGCATTGCACTTCTAAAAAGATGCCAGTTAACCATGGAAGGTCTAGAAGAAATCAATGCCAATATATTACACTATCAGGTGGAGAATAATCTAGAGAAGTCCATAGAAAACATGTCAATAGTTTTCAGATTTGAAGATAAGACACAAGGAGGACAGGGGAGTATCTTTTCTAGATCCCTCCTGAACACAACAGAATATATCTGACTGCACTTGTGGCAGGGAATTGGTGAGGTGCTGGTTTAGACTCTCTGAGAAAGGTGTGCAATCCTCATCACTGGGGACATTGAAGGATGTCTGACACACAGCACAGTTAGCCCTGCTCTGTGAAGGGAGATGTGCTAGGTGACCTTCTGACAACCATCCCAGCCCTATTTCTGTGATTTTTTTACACTATCAATGAAGATAACATCCAGATAAAAAGACAGCAGCTCTACAGAATTTGGTGTTCAGAATAGAGTCACAATGTGATAAATACACATATACAGCAGATCCCATAAATTGACAGATTGCCTAAATCATTACACCTCCTGTTTTGGATGATTTTGATTAAAACCCTGCAGGATCCTCCTTTTATGATCTGCCACACTGAGTACAGTTATAGCAAGAAATGCAGCAATTTTTCAGTTGGTATTGACTGCTGTGTTCATTCTCGGTCAGTGATTCCCTTCCTCGTGACGAGTTTTTCAATCCCCTTTGTGCATTGATCAGTGCAATTTAGAACTTTTCACCTGGAAAGTTTGCAGAGCACATGTTGTAATCTTAGCTGCTCCCATCTTTCAGATTTTTATGAGTCCTTGGGAAAACATTTTTGCTTAGCTAATGCATATTTGAAAAGCTGCTGAAACTGGAAAACTCTAGTGCCAGATACTGTACAGTCATGCTTAATCTACCCAAGACATAATGAGCAGAGAAAATTGGAAAGTGGTAGAAGGATTACAATCTTCTCACAGTCCTTTAACAGCAAAATTTCAACATGCCCTTCTTGTTTGTTGATAAGTTTGCCTACAACCTATAGATGCTATTAAGACCTAAAAGTATTTTCCAGTCAGTCTTTCCCAGCTTTGTGTGGAATATAAATAATAGCTCAAATAAAACTGAGATCAGGTTTAAATTGTTCCTTTAAATCTCTGCACAGAGGCACAGCAGCTGGCACACAGCCCTGACTCCAAGGACCTTTTTGTCATAATCTCTGTTTCAATGTTTCCTTATGCCTGAATAACAGTGCCTCCCTCTAGCATGGGAATGGGGCTTAAGTAATTACATCTTACATGTTTGCAATCAAATTCCATTATCTATCATAGCCAGATATGAAAGGAAAGGGGGAAAAAAAAAAAAGCAGCCCATGTTGGGCTCTTATTAAAGATCAGGTAAGAAGCTTTTGTGTACAGCTGAGGTCTGTAACCAGAAAGTATTAAAGCAATTTGATAGATAGTGGCATGGAAAAAATGGGGAAGGAGTTTGGGCACTGATTAATCATTTGAGCAAGTGGGCAGAGGGACAGGCAGAGAGCACTGAGAGCCTCAAGAAGGTGCATGAGGTGCTAAGCAAGTTTTCTTCTTGTCTTCCCAAGGCCGTGAGGGAGGCTGTGGGTGCCTCTGTGCAGATGAATTGAGAGAATGTGTGTGGTTTCCAAGGAGCACAGCCATTCCTGGGCACAGCCATTCCAGGGCAGGTCTCAAATGCTAAGTCAGGCTGCCATAGGAAAGGTCAGATGGCTGTGGTGTTCCGACCAGCAGAGCTGCACGGGTGTTGATGCACTTGTACGTGGTCTCTTCTGAGCTAAATCTCAAGTGAGCAGCTGAAAGCATCCTTTGAATGTCAGTGCTGGTTTCACTGTCCTTCCTGAAGAGACCATTGGATCTGGCTGTTGCAGTAAATTGTTGAAACTCTTCCCATGGCATTAGAATGAGAAGCAGATCCCAGTGCATCACACCCTACACCAGCACTTCATGTTAGACCATACCCATCTTGCTATCAAATGTTTTCAAAGAATAAGGTTAAGAAGGTCCCCAAAATACAGAGAGAAGGTTAGGAGTGTCACACTGCTGGTGGGAGCTGCCAGGGTTGGGTTTTCCAGGAGCTGCGCTCCAAGCGCTGTGCGGGCACTCCCAGCCTGCCCTGCCTTCTCCTGCCTGACCTTCTCCTGCCCTTCCTTCTCCTGCCTGACCTTCTCCTGCCCTGCCTTCTCCTTCCTGACCTTCTCCAGTCCTGCCTTCTCCTGCCCTGCCTTCTCCTGCCCTGCCTTCTCCAGCCCTGCCTTCTCCTGCCCTGCCTTCTCCTGCCCTGCCTTCTCCTGCCCTGCCTTCTCCTGCCCTCCCTTCCCCAGCCCTGCCTTCCCCAGCCCGACCTTCCCCAGCCCTGCCTTCTCCTGCCCTCCCTTCCCCAGCCCTGCCTTCCCCAGCCCTGCCTTCCCCAGCCCTGCCTTCTCCTATCTGATCTTCCCCAGCCCTGCCTTCTCCAGCCTGACCTTCTCCTGCCCTCCCTTCTCCTGCCCTCCCTTCCCCAGCCCTGCCTTCCCCAGCCCTGCCTTCTCCTGCCCTCCCTTCTCCTGCCCTCCCTTCTCCAGCCCTGCCTTCCCCTGCCCTCTCACAGCTCTGCCGGGCCCCAGGAGCCTTTGGTGCTCGGGGCTCGTTCTCGGGCTCCAGTGCTCACAGATTCCCCCACAAACCTCCATGGAGCACAGGAACCCTCAAGGGCTTGGGGAATATCTCCAGAGCCAGGCCTGGGGTGCTGCTTCAGCTCTGGGGTGCAGCACACACCACACACATTGACCTGCAGTCGGGTAATGGGAGGCAGGAGCCAGGGCAAGCCTTCTGTGAGGTTTCTAAGGGTGTCTTTTGCCTTTTAAGGTATCTTTAGGATAAAGCACCTTCTATAAAACACCTTCATTCACATTTCATGTAAATGAAATGGCCCCCATTAATGCTACTTTATTAAAGCATGGGAATCCTTTGACCTGTATCTAAATACATCAGTACTGACAGCTGGTACATAAATGCTATCAAATGTCCTCCTGCATGTTTGCCTAGTTCACATTTGAGTGCATGACTTTCCAAATCATGATCTGGAATTGCTTGATGGAAATATATTTTTTCATAGTGAGACTGGATTTTTAATAATGAGGAAATAATAAGAAAAGGCAGGCAAGGATCAATGTTCATGCTGGATGTGTTCACATACTTTAATTTGTAAAGTACATCTTCATTCTATCCATATGCTGAAAAACCTCCAGTACAATACTATGGATACAGCATGAAGGTGTGGGGGAGTGGGTGGTGGTGCTGTGTGTTTTGGAAGGAAATCAAACATTGGAACCATCTGTTTGTTATGTATTCAGTAACATAAGTAAGAGAAAATGATTTTTAGTACAGCTGATGAGCAGTGCAGAAAGGAGATGACCCAGGCAAAAGGTGGAGTAGTTTTATTTCTGATGACAAACTTGGTGTGATTTTCCAGGCTGCTTTTCCACAGTCCAGTGGCTGAAGGCAGCATGAGAGCAGTGGCCGTGCCTGTGCCTGGGTGACCACCCAGGGACAGGCAGCAGCAGATGTCACTGGAGATTTCAGTTCCCTGATTCCTGCCTTAATTATCAAGATGTAGCTTCCCTCAGGGCTTGCACCTCTCACACCAAATGAAAAGGAATGAAAATTTTTGGGCTGTTTGTTTGCCACTCAGTCACCATCTGCAAAATCTGTCTATAGTACAGACAGGAAGCCCTGAGTATCAAAGCTGAGTGGGGCATTAACTCAGCTTTTCTAGAGGGAAAAAAGCCCTTCTTGTCCTGCCCAGACACAGGGCAGGGCATCTCTGACCAGGATACTGTGTGTCTCGCTTCCCAGGAGCCCTTGGGACCATAAAACCAAGAGAAAGTTTCATGAACTTGGGTGTGAACAAATCTTGCAAACCTTCTAGTAGGGTATGAAAGAGGAGTGCATCTGTTTGCTACAATGTGCATCCCAAATGTCAGCAAGGGGAAAATTTCAGATGCCCTTGGCTGGTGCTTCAATAATTGAAAAGCTAAAGTTGTGCTTTTCCTTTCCTTTCTGCTTTTTTCTTTTCCACTAAAACATCCC
This sequence comes from Oenanthe melanoleuca, assembly GCF_029582105.1. Lineage (NCBI taxonomy): Eukaryota > Metazoa > Chordata > Aves > Passeriformes > Muscicapidae > Oenanthe > Oenanthe melanoleuca. The sequence goes on from NC_079335.1 coordinate 13,021,285, forward strand.
TGTTTGGTGGCATACCCATACAGTATCAGCTAACAGGCAACTCTTCTTGCTGATGCAAAACAATACTTTGAGGGTAAATTAGTATTCAGTAGACTGGTTTAATCTAATGTTTTATCCCTTAGCACAAGTGTTCTACTACCATGCCACATGTTTTATAGACTCCTATGAAGTATATTGTTTGCCTATAGAAAGAAAAACAGAAGGCACAAGATAGAAATAAGCTTTTCAGACAAATTTCATTTTGTGATTGCCTCTGAGGGTTGGTCTCTGAATCTCCAAGAGCGATGAGCTCCCCTGGATTATTCTTTTCAGATGAACCAGTGTTGTGTCCCTGAGTGAATTCTGTGTTGATTGTCCATACTTTAAGAGGGGAAAAAAAACCAACATAAAAGGGCAGATTTAAGGAAGAATTAATTTTTATGAGGTATTGATTTTCTCACTAAGAAATATTCCCTGCGATTTCTGTTTGCCCAGATGAACAAATCTTTCCTGGCCACAGGAGATCAGCTGTTGATGCTGGGCAAAAAAATGTTAATTGCAGACAAATGTGAGAGAATTTCAGATTACAAGTAGCTGCAACATTTTGCATTTTACAGGTTCTTTGTGAGAAAAGTAAGTACAAGACAGTACTTTGGCATCTACATATTTTACAGAGCTTCATACTTTATTCAACAGTATATATCATTGAATTTGACAGCAGATGTTTAAGCTCTAGAGCAAATGCTGCTTCACCATGGAAGTTGGATTCAGCTGCCTCATCTGAGCCAGCACTTATATCTGTGGACCACATTCCATCACCACAGACCATTCAGGGAGTTCTCTCAGTTCCTCAACCAAAGGGATGTTTTGTACAATTCATTAAGTAATTTTGGGACATCCATGTCATCACCTGTGTGGACCTTCACTCTTCTGAGAGAATACAGAGCAGATGTGAGTTCTCATGCTCCCAACCACTGTATGAGGAATGTGCAGAGCAGAGCTGTGCTCAGGTGGGGAGTCTGGTCCAGTGCACTGATATTAGAATTTCCTAAAGTGTTTTCCAATGCAATTGCAGATTGGTTCATTCCGGCCCAGGAAAGGGCTCACCGAAGTCAGGGGTGGATTTGTCTTTCGCAACGCGCACCGGTACGAGACAAGGGATTGAAACTCATCTCTTCAGGACTGAGACCAGTCGAGACCTCTCAGTGTGGACGAGGAGTGTAGTGCAGGGCTGCCACAACTCTGCAGAGCTCATCACAGAAATCACCACATGTGAGTAACACCTGCAGCACTGCCATCTCCACACCCTCCCTGTGACACTCGTGGCAGTGCAAGTTCCTTCTGCAAGAGGTGATTTATTTAAAAAAATTCTACTTGTTTAAAATACTGTCAGGTTCTGAGCCTGTCCCAGCTGCTGTGGTACCTGTGGTACCTATGACACACTCACTGTCATGCTCACGTTTGGGTTTGTTTTCAGCAAGTCTGTAGTCAGCCATGTAGGCCTGCATGTCACAGAGGAGTGACTACCAGAGATTTGTCCAGAAACCCACAGAAAAGAGCATTTTTCTGAGATTCAGGAAACTCCTGCAAGCCCAGTAGGAGTTTCTCCTGCAGAGGGAGGAGGCAGAAGAGGAGTGGCACATTCACAAGCATGAACTGGTCATTTATTCACCCAGCTCTAAACACTAGAGGAGAGTGAAAAAACACAAACCACGTATTGATGGGTAGTAATTCCCTTCCTTGAACATCAGGGTGTCGCTTCTGTACATTGATTGAAAATCAATTAGAATAAAAGTACTTGGCTGCAGATGCTCTGGAGTGATGCCATGCTTGGCCAAGCCTGGGGTGGCTCTGGGGTTTGAGGCTGGGCCTTTCTCTTGAGTGCCCCCAGGCTTTGCAGTCCTTCCCCTGCTAGTCCTACAATTGGCAGGCTGTTAATGTTGAATTTTATCTCCACTCATCTCCTAAAAACGTGAGAGCAGCTGCCAAAGCACAAATCCAGCCATGCCAAAGGGCAGTTCTGGTTTCTCAAAGCTCAGGTAGAGCCATGTGGCTGCTTGTCAGCTGCCAGGGAGCTCAGGATGCTCTGTGAGGGCCTCTGATGTGCACAAAGCTCAGAACAAGCTAGAGAACAGGTGGACACCTCCTCAGCACCATGACATCAATGCCATTCTTTCCAAAAGAAGGAGGGAAATCAGCCTTTTATTTTATCACAGTGCTTTTATCCTACTGCCAAGGATCCTTCTTGGTAGAATTGTTCCAAGAAAGTGATGGAGTAGTGAATTTTGGGAGTGAACGCCAAAACTCTTCATCCTTTAATTTGGATCATGGCCTTTCTTTCAGAGCTGAGGGGAAGATGCAGATTTTCTTCTGCAGTAGCTATTACATACAATTATCTGGGCCCTTTTTCAATTACCACAACACTATTGAGGACTCAGGAGTGTCTTCATCTTTGTCAAAATACTTCAGGGAAATCCTTTACAGCTCCTAATTTTCTCGTGCATTTTGTGCCATGTTTATTGATTCTGGCTGTGTCTGTCAGATGCAAGAAGAGTAGTTGTGACTTTGTCAAGGTTTGGAAGGAGGAAAAACCAGTCTGAGCCTTCTTAAACTTCAGCACACCGTTTTTTGTCAGCATGTAGATGTATGATGCAACATGAAGAACTGCTTTTAAGAAAGTGAGAGACTAAATTTTGATTTCTTCTCCAGCTTGCACATACAAAAGCCAGGAGTGCCGCTTGACCATCCACTATGAACATGGATTCTCTCTCACAACTGAACTGCAAGATGGTGCCTTCTCCAAGACAATTGCACAATATCCCTACGAAAAACTGAAAATGTCCTCAGACGATGGCATAAGGATGCTTTATTTAGACTTTGGAGAAAAAGATGGAGAAATTGTAAGTACTGTGTTTAGCAAAGGGTTGTTACCATCTCTTTGATTGTCCAACCTTCTCTATCCCTGTGGGGGTGGAGAAGCACTAATGGAAGTTGGACCAGATGAGCACTGTAGGCCCCTTCCAACTGAAATACTTTATTCCATTCTGTTCCATTCTAACAGCCAGTGCCAGGTTCCAGTACCAGTATTCAGACACTGTGCTTTCTAGCACAGCATGATGATCAGGCTTTAGAAGGAGATAAAGACAGTTAAAATTGTAAAACCATACAAAGAGAGATGAAAGATTTGTCATATTTGAGAACAAACTGTACCACTAAATAGCCAGATGTTAAAATTGTTGTATGTATACATTATTTAAAATGACTGAGGGTGAAAGAACTTAAGAATGAGACCTTATTAATTCCAATGTAGACGTAGAGACTTTATGTTATGACAACAAGCTATGTTTTAGATGGTTTTGAACATGTAGTTGCTAAAAAAAAAAAAAAAGCTACAGATGTTGTGCAAACTGTCTGCATAGGCCTCTAAGCTGTCACAATGTCTAAAAATAAGGCACATATTCCAATGTTATGAATGTAAACATGGTCTTTCCTCCTGGATTTTTTCAACAGTTCCTAAACATGGTGGGTGCTTAATTCTAAACATAACTTTGTTAACGTATACTTTGCAAACTGCTTATTATCAGGGTTTTGAAGAGAATTTCTTACTAGCTGTCAATAAAGTGGATTCATGTCTGCTGGAAAGGTGTTACCAATGAGTGTTTGAGATGTCTTAAAAATTACCAGCAAGGGCAATTTTAGTATTTAATTATTTAGATTTAATTATTATTTTAAATATGTATTATATTTATTATTATAATGTTTAATTATTAACATTTAATATTTAGCAGCAGCATGACAGAGATCATTGGCAAGATTCACTCTAATGCCTACAGGACAATTAAGGCACACCAAGGAAACAAAGCAACAACAAAACCAGGCAATCAAACCAGAAATGAACTGAGAACTATCTATGGAGTTTGTATATGTGTGTTAAGGTGTGTGTATCAAAAGGATAGTGAAGGCAAGGATGAAAAGGAACACAGTAACAGCACTCAAACTTTACAGTACTTTAACTTAACTTAACCCTAACAATTTAACAAAGGAACAGTACTTGACTTATACCTAACTTTACTTATCACTTAACAAAACTTTACTTAAAAAAAAAAAACTTAAAACTTAAAAAAAACCTTAACTTTAACAGAAGAATAACAGTATTTAACCCAATTTACGACTGCAAAGTTGAACTTAGCAACTCAATAGAAGAACAACATTAAGCAGCATTTAACGTACTTACAACTTAACCTTACTTACAAGCTTAGTTTACTGAGATATCTAATGTTCTTAAACATCTAAGAAAACAGCATTTCTCCCAGATTTGCTAAAGCATATACACAGGTGCATGCACACAGAGAGTCAGTGCAAGCAAAGTACCTGTGAAAAATTCCCCTCAGAGGTCAGGGAAACACTCACTCTGGATGCCTCTGCATCTCCCAAGGGGCAAAGGGTCAGGCCTTGAAGAGTGAGGGTACCAGCCCAGGATTCATTGTTTGGTCATCCTCCAGACCTGAGAGTTGGCTGGCTCTGAGAGGGAGGTGCTGGTCACAGCCTGCTGCAGTTCAGGAGAGCTCAAAGGGTCTCATTTTGGACAGCTGTTTATAGGGCCACAAGAGAATGGGCTTTGGTCATAAGAGTGCTTCATCCTGGCCACAGTTTGGGTTGGCACTTTCTTTGAAAGTGTCAGAACAGGAATGTTGTGCTGTTCAGGCAAGGAAGACAGTTTCCAAGGTTGTTCACAAGGAAAACAGGAACTCCTTAGACAGCAGTAGTTCCTGGGAGCAGGTGGGTGTTTCTGGTAAGCTCAAGAAGGGATGAGCCCAGGTGCTGCTTTTCAAGGCCAAGGCCTAATGAGCATTTCTAAGATTGCAGTGCAGCCTGGAAGAAAGAGGAAGCAGGGCAGAATGAAAGGCAAATGTGGTTTGTTCTGTGACCCTGTTGTTGGGCGTCTGCACACTGACAAGCCTGTCATGCTTAACGTGTGGTGAGATTATCTGAACCATGACTGTGGAAAACAGAGTCTGAGTGGAGGCTCAGTCTCACTGCTGGCTGTGAGAATAGAGAAGCAGCTGTGCAGCACTGCCTGAAGCACTTCAGCTGCACCAACAGCAGATGCACTGGGCATCAGACTGAGTAGTCCCACCATCCCAGGCAGAAACAGCCAAAAAAGATGGGGTTGAGCCTCTTGGAAAAGTGCTTGCAGAATCTGACTTAGTGTTCTGCTGCTCAACCAGGTGGATATAAGGCCAGAGGCACCAAGATCTCTCCTGCTTCCAGGATGCTTATTAGTTTTAGTAACCTAAATATTTGCAGCTGAATGCAAAAGAAAAACAATATGGTGTAGAGAAGGGTTGTTATTAATGGAAGCCTATCCAAAATACCAGACAGCAGTTTGAGTACTCAGTAAATGATTTCTTGTTCGAGCTATAATTCTCAGGTTGATTTTTTTTCTCTGTACTTTCAGCAACTGGACCTTCATTCCTGTCCAAAACCAATTGTTTTCATCATTCATTCCTTCCTGTCAGCAAAGATCACAAGACTGGGCTTGGTGGCATAATTGGGATCCATCTGTTTCTTCAAAGAGAGACGGGGTAACCACACTAATATGAAGTACAGTCAACAGCAGCAACCTGTCCCAGCTGGCAGCAGACACCAGCCTGGGACTCAGGACTGGGCATTGGTCATTTCTGCAGTCCTCCAAGGCCCAGGTTTCATTTTGACCAGCTAAAGAGATGGAATGACAAGGAGAGGGGGGATTTCATTGTAAATAATGGGATTTTAAAATCCCATGTGAGACCGTAAAAGCGTGTATTACCATACATGTAAATGTTTCAGAATCATAAATTGTGCCTATTTCAATGTATTGTCTATATAAAGTAAAGGGCTATGCAGACATGAGCACTTGTTGGTTGTGATGCAAGCCAAGGTTGGTTGGGGAGAAATCCTCTAAAGATTGTCTCATCACCTGAAAGTAAAAGGTTCTTTCAGTTATAATCTGTGCACCTCTTACAGAAGATTTTTCTTTTGGAGCACTGCCAGAACCTGGCATGAATACCCAGAGCCTGCAAATAAACACCTTTGAATTGGACACTGAAGCAATCCAGCTGTGGTCAGGTAACAGCTGGAGGACCCCTGCCAGGGGCAGTTTCACATGTTTCACATTCAGCAGTAACCACATGTCACCCACATTCCTAGTGATGGAGCCAAAGCAGGACCAGCCACAGGGATGGTACTGAGAGCCAGTCATGGGGGGCAGGCAGGAGTGTCCTTTGTTAATGAACACAGGAACCATTTTTATAGTGACTTCCCAGAATAGCTTAATGAGTTTCAGCTATCTGGGAGTCCCAGCTCAGGTAAAAGTTACCTGAATCCATTCTGAGGCATGATGATGCTTCTGCCAGCATATCTCCACGGCAGTTTTCCAGTAGAAAGCCATACTAAGATTCTGTCCTCCTACCCCTACTGAGTCATTCCCTTTGCTCAGACAAAGCTGGCTGTGTGGTCTTCACAGAACAAACACAGGGAAGGAGGAAGACTTGATTTTATGAGTTTTTGAAAAATTTATTGAAGCAGCTCCACAACAGTGAGAAACATAAACCAGGGCAGGAACGTGAGCTGCAGTCCTTGACATGGAACTGCTCCTGTAGGCATGACTTGGCAAGAACAGATTTCTTGCTGGGAAAATACAAAATTGTTCATCTCCGTGCCCAGAACTTACTGGTGACTGTTTTGCACCACAACTTACTGTTGTGACTAAAAACGTGATTCACTGAGTTTCAGCCTTATTCACAGCTACTTGAGCAGCCAAAAGCAGGCAGGAACACTGACCTTCAGCACCACAGATGATACACACAGCTTGCACCTGGAAGTAATAAACTGGCATCATGTGACCTGGTGGGAATAGGAAGAAGCAAATCAGGGATGCCATTTATGTTGTTGTTCTTTTGTAAAAAGAACAGCTTCACACAGGGGTGAGGTTCTGTCTGCTTTTAGAGTTCTGCCCTAAATTCCCACTTTGAAGGACAGGAAGTAATATACAGTAATGTACAGGTAGTAATATATTCAGTGTTTGTGGATGCTCTGTTTTCATATTACAACATTTTTTTTTTTATTCCTGAGAAAGCACACAAATTTCAACTTAGCATCACTTGGTGGAAACTTAAAAACACATTTTGGTTCCATGTTGTTTTTAAGCTAAGTTTGAGAGTTAAGCATAAGTCATGCTGTCTATTCACAGCATAAGAACAGGGTGATTTCCATAGGTATCTTAATCATCAAAACCAATTAAAATATTAGAAAGATGGGTTGAATTCATAAATACAGAAAATAATCACTGAAGAACAGCTCAATGCCCCACTGGAAGAGCAATCCCATTCCCAACACCTCTCACCAGTCAAAGGCAAGCCAGGGAGGGATCCACCCAGCTCTGCACTTTCATTTTATTCTCATGGTACTTGCACTTAAAAATTAATTCCTCATGTAAATTAAGAAGGTAGGAGGTAATATGTTGCATAACTTGCATAATTTCCAGATGGACATTTCTCATGTAGTGCCCACTGCCATTCACACTTTCTGTGGCAGTTACCTGGGACTCCTGGGGCTTGGAAGCTTCTGGGAGATGCTGAGAAGCTGAGAGCAGTCGGTACGCAGGGGGACAGGACTCTGAGGAGGAGATCATGTCACCTTATCGAGGAAACTCTTGTGTGAAGTCTTCAAAAACCAGTTCAGGACATGTTTTATTGCTGTTCCAAAGTATAACTTAAAAATTTGGAGACAGTCTCCTATAAAAGTTCCAGAGGTTGAAGTGAAAACTTGCATTCTGGGCAGGTATGTTAAATACATATGTAAACTATACTGCACTATTTCCTTATTCCTTTTAACACTTACAAATCGCTGGAATGTTACACCTAACATGTATGTGCATTGTAAATATTACAAATTCCTGTATTAGTGCCAACAATGAAATGACACAAAATGTAATCTAAGGTGCTCAGTACTATATGAAGTCTAAGTGAATAACTAAGCAGTTTGCAAAGAAAATTCATATTATATATATTTATAGAAAAAATAATGATAATTACAGATGCTATTTCTTCATTTTCAGATTTTGGACTGATTCATATTTGGATGGGATAGATAAATGAAATATGAACCTACTCCACATTTATAAGAGTATAGTGAATATTTATATTTTAGAGGAAAAGAATATATTTAATAAAGTCATTTATTGGATTTTTGTGAGGTGAGCTTACTTTGTATCCAGACCAACTATCTGGACAGCTGTCCTTTGCATCTGGGCTGAGAGAAATACATTTAAACTTCAGTGCTTCTGTTAAGAATGCTTAAATTGAGAGAATTGTTAATTGCATTGGTGGAATGACTTAAAAACTTAAAATTTACAAAAAACCCTGAAATCCCACAGGGATGTTTCAAGGCAGGTCATTCAGACATCTCTGCTGAAGTTGCAATGCTTTATCTGTCACTTATACTGGACTAGGTGGTAACAGAAGACTTATAAAAAAATTAAGAAAAAGAAATTTCTGCTCAAGCTTCTGCATTCAAGGACTGAGGCCAACACGTGCCTTTTTTTCTCTTATGAATGGTTATGGGAAAAGAGATTTATTTTCTCCTTTGATTTAATTCTTAACTTAGTGGCCCAAATAGAAAAGCTAACTGTGGGAATTTAAGCTTTTTCTTTCAGTCTGACCCAAGTTATGACAGAACAGCCTCATGGAAAGCCTAAAAAGAAATATTCCAGCTATTGCAGTTTCACTCTTTTCACAAAATAATGATTATAAATGGAATGGTCTTATCAGGAAGTTTGTATAGCAGCTTCACCATGAGAAAAATTGGGATACATATTGGAGCAAAAATGTTATTGGAAAAATGTGATCTAATGTGTTTGTTAAAAAAAAATAAAGCTGATCTGATTGTGTTCAGGGAATCACACTGGTGTTTCTAATAGTCCTGCCCCTGAAATGGAACCAGCATCTCCCTTAAGGTACTTTAGAAATCAGAACAAGACTCTTGACATGCTACCAAGCAAATCACCACCACAGACACTGTTAGAATTGATCCTTTGCAAATAACAAAACAAGTGTTTTCTTTCTGCAGAATGTTAGAATTTCTTCCTCCCACAGGACATGGCAGCACACTCTGTCCTGCTCTTTGCATTGATAAGCTCAGCTGATTTGAAGGGGAGATTGATTGATTTCCACCTGAAAGCATTCTCAGTGTCCTCCTGCCCATGCTTAAAACTTAATTGGAGCTTCTTTGCTTTCAGTGGAAGCAGAATCAGAGCTTAAAGAAATTATGTGCTCCAGATCATTACACTGCCATTGATTTCTAAATTTATGGTTTTTTCCATAGAAGTCAAACTGGCAGATTGATAATTAGCTATTTACTGAGTCTATTTACGACACAGAGAGACCATTAATACAGTATATATTACATATTTTTATATATACACACACTGTGTATATTATGGACCCTTTTTAATTCAGTGGTGACTTTAATAATAAGGTCACAAAATTTTCACAAACTCAGCCTGCTTGCTATAACCCAGAGTGAACCCCCAGACTAACTAGGGAAAAAATTAAATTTCAAATAATGAGAGGAAAAACATTTTAAATATTTAACAAAGACAATAACCTCCTGTTGAATATAATCACCTGCTTTTACCCCATGGGATTGGCTTTTAATTTTTTTTCCTTCATCAAAATTTCTGTGCTTGTGTAAACAATTAGAGGCATTAGGAAACAAATTTAGAAAACAAATTCCAAGGGAGAACTGTCAATTGGGACAAAGAAGTTTGTGAATTTGGACAAGCATTAGTACCCAAGCTAAGTTCTGTGGTAGCCCAGTGATATTCATCATGTAATTGCTGTAATATTACAAGTAATCACCAAGTAATTGCAACCACATCAGTGCTGTCTTACCCCAATCCTGTGGGGAATATAAACTCATAACACAGATGGATGATGTGCTTCTACATATAACACATAATGTTACTATATTATGTTATGTTATGGTACATGCTTATTATATAGGGTGGGTGAATTATAGGTAAACCAGAAATGTGTACTGGTGAATATAACTTAGATCCTGATTTGCAAAAACATGAAAGCAAGTGCCCAAAATATGGATTTGGGGTTCAGCAGCCACAAACAAGAAAATAATTTGAATTTCAGAGGCAAGGGGTGATGTTACATTCTGCATCACTTAAGTTATAGCACATCAGCTGAACTGCAGGAATTCTCAGTGTGGGGTTTTGGAACTACGACAGATGTAAAATAATTTGGTTTAGTGCTGTTACAGTGGACTGGGTCAAATTATTGTGCCTGCTTTTTTGTAGGTTAAGAGCATGGACAGGGACAGTTATCACAGCTTAAATGGGGCACAGAGTTATTAAGCCACAATAATAACCCATCTACTATTTGCCCTAAAAAGCCAACAACACAAAAAGCAAATGAGACATGGATAGCAGTGTTCTGCACTGGGAGTTGTTTTGCAAAAAACCAATACATCAAAATACTTATGTTTCCCTAACTGCTTTCCTGCTGATTATTTCAGGCCAGCCTTTGAGTCTATGGAATTAATTAAACTAATAACCATTGGGTTTTACTTGAAGTACAAGACAGCCAGTTCAAAGTATTAATTACTTTCCTGAAGGTATTTTCTTTGCTTATGGCAGCTAGCCTCCAGGATTATGTAGAGCTTCTGTACTTTTACTTATCAACTTAGGTATAATTATTAACTACAAAGTTTTTCTAATTACAAATACATAAACTTCCCAAAATTAAGTAGAAAATGCAGCTTTCAGTGGCTTGCTTTAGTATTCAGACAAAAGTATCAGCATTCAGGTTGAACAGCTAAGGCTACAGCTTACAGCTTTTTTTCTCTTACGGGAAGTAGAGACTTTCTTGATTCACTATAAGATGTTAAGAAAGGTTAATGTCTTGATTACTTCCTTGTTTTCTATATTGAATACAAAGAAATATGAGCCATACACAGTAATTATTACGTTGCAGAAATTTTGTGTATGCACTCATTAAATGATTATTTAAATAACTCTCTTCATTGCATTTCTATTTCACCAAATCACTAAAACTGGGATGCTGTGGATGTGTGTCATTCTGCAGACAAATGTAATCCATCTTACCAACAGTTATGTTTTTCCTGGGCTTAGACACACAGTACTCACTAGAGCCCACTGTCACAGCAGAGCAACTTCAGAGCTCTCCTACTGCAGCTCAGTTAAACCAAGCACACACCCACCCAGAAAAGGTCTTGTAGAGGTCAGGATAATGGTAAACTTGGGAACAAAGGAATAGAACAGTTAAACTCAAGATCCTGTTAGACATGAAAAATCTCCATAGGGCCCAGCTTTACACCAAATAGAATTAAGCAAATAATGTCACAGAATCAGGAAGGCTCTTTAGAGAATGCATAGATTTTACAGTATTAAATCTAACCTTCACATGGTTTAGTTCGATTACTTTTTCACAACATTATGTTTCACTTATATTTATATTGCTTAATCTATTTTCCTACCAGGATAATATAGCAAAAAATAGCCCTGCATCTATCAGTTTTAATCCCATTAGTTTATATGATAAATAGGAAATCTTTAGTACAGAAAGGAACTCCTTATCTCAATAAAATACTAACTTGAATAATTACATTAGTCCCAGTCAGGTACATGCCAGAGACTTAAACAAACTGAGGTTAAATTTAGTATTTTACTGTGTTTGCAAAACAGCTAGAAAACTCTTTTTAGCCCTTACATTTCAGCATAGCACACCAGCTCTTTTCCAGCTCTCACCATCCTCATTACCACTACTGCTTTGATTTTCTCCTCTTCCAGGACAGGAAATCTCAGATCTCTCCTTAGATATTTTTCTCAGGAGTGTTCCAAAGAGCATGCAGGAAGTTATAATGAAAATTCAGCTTGTAAAACAAAGAAACTTTGTTTAATGGGACCTTGTATCAAGTTTCAAGCCCTGCTTTTTTTTCTTCCTTCTATTACAACACCAAGATAATTATGATTCAAATTCTGATTGTTTGTTTTCACCTGCTGAATAGGAACAGTTCTTAATCAGTGTATAAAATGTTAATGGCCAATGCTGTAAACAGCTGTTTATACAAGAGGAAGCTGTTCTATGTAGAATAGAGATCTTCAAGAATGGAGACTTTCACAAAAAAAGGTAAAACAAAGTAGTAGTTATCAAAATTAAATATGTGGCGTTTTTTATTAATATAAAACCAAATACACTGGTTGAAGAATATACAAAGCTTTATAAAACAAGTCAAGCTACATTCCTTTTAACAAACATAAATACACATATAAAATACAACCTCTTTTCATCTGAATTAAAAAAAAAATTAAAACTTTCATAATAAAAAGTTTCCAACCTTGCTCCTGTGCTTGAAGAATGAGTCTATAGAATTACACTGACCAAAGTCCTCCCAGTGTGCAGATCTGTGTGTGCATTGGGCAGTACAATGCTTCTCTAGTCAGAAGTGCTCTGTCTCCACAGCTCCTGGGAAGGTGTGAATAGAATCCACACAGTGCCTCTACTTGCCAGTCTTCTCCAAAACCCATTCAATCACCTGGGCAAAGAAATGAGAAAGCAAACAATTTACATAACTCCTGATTTTGAAAGCAAATTAAGAACATCTCACAGACTTTTATCAATTCTTGCTTTAGTCCTTTGTCACTATCTCTGTGATATTTACTAAACAGGATTTAAAAGCAAATACTCAAGAGGAGAAAGTGTTGTGAATAATCTGAGAGGAAACAGCATTACCCTAGAATTTTATTTAATCTAACAGAATGCTTTGTCTTTAGGAAAGGCATTTTTAGAACCCTTGAATTGAAATACTTTACCCCATTCTCTCCATTTACCAGTAAGAAAGTGCACCTAATGCCAAACAGCTCATGCTTGCAGCAGTAAAAGTTCCTAATGCCAGAGAAGAAAGAATAAAGGATAATATCTACCACCATTATCACTGCTGCTTTCCAAACTGGACAATTGTTCAGACCACTGACTAGTCCTTGGCAATTATATTTTTGTAAAGTAATTTCAAAAGACTTCCTAATACATGGAGATGTAAGCAGTTTAGGAGAACACCAATTTTAATGCCCTTTGCCAACAGAAAACATATAAAAAACTACAAATTTTCTGCCCAGACAAAGATGGAGGTGAGAAGCAGTGTAGCAGCACAATAGCCCAGTTCAACACCAAACATCACAACCCATATAGTTTTTGAAACCTTATCATCCACACAAAGCAATCCACAAAGGAATACAGCACAGAACACTGAAAATACTGCTCTCATAGAGGAAGTTCTCAGGGGATCTAGCAGCTTTCTTAAGAGTGTATTCTATTACTTACCTACCTCAGTTCAAATTCTTCCATTTAATTTATGATTATGAAAACTGTAATGTAATTATGCATTACACTTTTTTCCTTCCCCCCCCCACCCCCAAATCATGGAGTCACTTTAGTGTATGTCTCAGAACTTAAATAAGTTACTTAATTTCTGGAGGATTTACTTCTGTCATTTGCACTGTGCTGTTGTTCATATAAGTCCCATGCTACACACAAATAACCTGACATTCCTTGTGCTTACAGTTATTCACAAGCCTAAAATTACTGATTTTCATCGCTTCTTTTAAATAATTTATTTCCTTTTATAGACTTGCTTATTACTCCCTAACCTTTGAAATGTTATTTCCTTCAACACAAGAAAGGAAGAATTCTCTAATGATTCTAATTAAAGAAAAATCTCATCTCTCTTTTTTCTTGTTTGTTTGTTTCAGTGATGTAGAAACATTTATTGTCTTCATTTTCATTTCTCACTGTGGCACATCATCTTGGGAGCTGTAACTAAAATACCATCCAAAACCTGGAAATTTTGCCTTGGTACTACTGACTCAGAGTTGGTGTGAGATCAGAGTGAAATGAGATGCACAGGCAAGGGTATGCACCTCTTCATCTCTTAAAGCTGTGGACAAAACCATCCTGTGGCTATGTACAGGAACAAATAAACGCATGGTCTTACCTGTTTAGCATTGCTACTTGCTGTTTTCTTCATTTCATCAAGAAGTCCTCTAGAAGTTTTAAGGTCCTAAATATGAAAAAAAAAAAAAGGCACAGATATCAGCAAGCTCATACGGTCACTCTAATTAGGGTTATAAGAGCCCTAATAAGCAGGGTAGTGTTACACTTTTATCACCTTACTCAGAACAACAGAAGAATATTTGACTTTGCTTTTTTAATTACAAAAAAGGAAAATAATTTGAATCTATTCCAGGTTTGCAGGGTTGCAGGTTTCCTTAGAGCAGTCCAAACCTAGTACTCAATTATGAACGAGTCTTCCTAACCTTCTGCATGCATATTTCTGCATGATTTCCAGAACATTTTTTATTCAATGATATTCAAAGTTCTTACAGTCTTGATTGAAATCCTGGTTCTATATAAACATGGAAATCAGCTGTGAGCCTACCCTGTAATACAGAGTTCTGGCAAAGAACAGAGAACCAGACATCAGAAATAAAATCAGTGCAGAAAAGGGAAAAACCTAGAATGACTTTTCTATTTTGCAGTCCATTTAGTGAGACCAACCTAATCTACTCTTTTAAACAAAGCAAGAACAAAACTTTGCTTGAAGAGAAAGACAATTCATATACTACTTGTCTCCAGAGGAAAATGATACCTATATTGCCATGCTTTTGGATTATGCTGCACACAGAAGGATTCAAAGAATTCCCACTGCAAGACAGTTCAGGAGAAGAAAATCCCATGACACCCCTCTCTAGAAAGGACAGGATCACTGCCATATTCTTCAATTTCCTTTTCTACTTGGAATGGAACCACAATCCCCAATTTGCTCTACTCACATCTCTACATTCAGCCCTTTCTGATTTTGGATTGGGAGATCTTCCTTCAGGGCATATTTCGGAGATTTTGGGAGCATTTACAGAATGACTGTACAACTGTGTTCCAATAATTTATGAAGTTGGGGCTTATCAGCAAGATGTTCGGATTGTGTAAGCATCCAGTCCTGTTCAACTTTCATTTAGCTTAAAGAACCATTACTGAAGTTGACTAAACTGGGCTGGTTCACCCATAGGTTAAACTCATGCAAATGAACAGCAGCTCAGCTTGTGAGCAATAGCTTTTAATCACTCCATACTATAATTAACTTGATTTTGTGCTCAGACCAAGTAACATGGGCTTCAGCACTGACTCACAGTCTCCCAGGTATTATGGAAAGAATTCTCATCTCCCCCTAAACATGATGTTGATGCAATTCTACAGGGTGCTGCTGAGCCAGTATGTTAGATAATAGAGCACATCATGTCAGGGAACTGCAATTTCTGAGTCAGTTCTGTAAGCTACTTATTTTGCCAACAACCTTAGAACAAGGGAGAAGCTGAGCTGCCACAGCTACAGCTGGGAGATACTCTATTGCTTCCTTAGCTGTTGCAGCTCTAAAAGTGACCTGACCTAAGAGGCCCATGCTTTAGTATACTATTTCACTATGTATAAAAGGCTACTGGTTTAGAAGGTCTCAGAACAAGCAAAAGCCCACCAAAATATATTGTAACACTACCTTCTGCATTTGACAACAAGTCCAAAGGTTTCTCTACATAATCAACACATTACTAACACACCACTGGGAAATATTAGCTTAATCAACTCTGAGTATCTCACATCTCAAGTTTTATTCAGGAGTGGCTTCACTTAACTAAGAATAAAGAACTGTAATAGTGTGCCTTCTAGCTACCTTTAAGTAGAATTTTGATATCTCAAATAGACGTTGGCTGCATGATGCAAAGCACTTATGATCCTCTGCAATTCCATGTTTTTGAAGAGTCTTAGCAACCACCTCCTTCAGCATCTTGGAAACAGAAGAAACACAATCAGAAGCTCATCCCAAGTACTACACAAAAAATTGTCTAAGGGAAACAAAAGAGCCCAAAACAGAAAACCTGAATTTTGTGATCTTGCCTGTCTTTAATCTATTGCCAAACATGATTAGCTCACTGCCCGAATTTGAGCAGAGTCATTTAACAATCTATTTCCATTTCCTTAATTTTAAAAAATTAAGAAAATGCTTACATGTCAAGGATCAGTGAATATTCACACAGAGCTTGGAAGATAAAAAAGAAGTCAATATTACATTATCTTGGGTTTTTTCTTCTCCAAAATAATATATATATAAAGATCACTTTTTGCCATGCTGATATTCCCTTGTTTGATGCATAAATATTAAAAAAAACCCCACACTTAAAAATTTGACACTAAAGTCATATAAGAAAATTTTCTGACATTCTTTACATCACAGATGTTTAAACTCTGATGTAGGTCTGAATGAGTCACACCAATTTATGCTTCTTTGGACCACTGCAACTTGCCTTTGACAGTACATTAACACTCCTGCAGTATTCTCCTTGTACCCTGGGACTAATTTAAAATTAGTATGGCCAAGCCAGAAAGAGTCTTGTGTATTGTATTTTAAAAGAGGCATTCCTAATATACACAGCTATTAATTAAACATTATTCCATCAAATAATTTTAACTGCTATCATAATTAATGGATTTATAGAACTATTGGAATCCCTTTATTCTCAGAATAGTCTGTTCCTCCACAATGCCTTTGAGCCTTTCAGCACATATACCTCTCTGGTGCCTTTAGGTTTTATATTAATCATCTATATTTCATAACTCCTATTAATTGATATTAAGTTCAACCTTTTTTATTTCTCATTGTTATGTCTCTCAGCCTTAATTCCCTGGGCATGATAAAATTTCCTGATACACTTTTTCATTCTTTGCTTCGGCAGCACTCTCCTCAGTGCCTTCAGGATTCTTTTACACAAGTGAAACAGAATGAAATTCAATAACAAATAACAGTTCATCTTGAGTTGAAAAAAATTTTTACAAATCAAGTCTCATGGAAAGAAGTTAAACATCTACTTCTTCACTAAGAGAACAAGGTGGATTTTTACCCTTGTGTGTTTCTGGGATCTCGATTCCTTGTCTTGCCTGGAGGCCTCAGGCTCTGCAGCTGAGCCAGCCTTGGTGCTTGCCCTGTGGCCTTGGCTGGGCAGTTTGGTTGGCACTGCAGCCACAGAAATGGATCTCTCAGAGCGTTTCCTCATCACAGCAACTGCACAGTGACTCCTGCTGCCTCCACTTGCCTGAGACAGGAGGGAGTCTGTACTCTCAGATTTGGTTAGCCTAGAAAGAATAATAAAAAAAACCCCAATAAAAATAACTTTTGGGTTTTGTACCGACTCTTTTAGTGCCATTGTTTCTGCTATAGAAGCTGCTGCTTTAGAGCAGTAAGTACTGAGCATTCCTGAAAACATCTGAAAACAGGATTCTATTCTGTAAATTTTTTTGTATAAGAACACTCTGCTGACTGGATTGGGCTCTGACATGCAGACCCATTGCACCTCTAATTTAAAAAGGTCTAGAAACAAATTGAAGAAATCAGGTAACTCAGAAAATAAAACTCTTGGGAAGAGAATTGACCTCCAGTCTTAGGATGAGACAAAATTTCTTGAAACTACCTAATTTCTTCTGAGCCTATAGGAATGTCAGAACTCATCTTTAACTATAGGAATTTAGGCATTATAATTCTATGGGAACATTGTAATCCTTGATCCTTCAACTGTAAGAGCATTAGTAATTCCAAACTCCAATTTACAAAATGTCAAATATAATCACATATTTTCTAACTATTCAGTAAGCTGCAAAAGATCTACATATTTCTAAAACCAGACCTCTGTTACAGGCTTATTTTGATTAGAATGCAAAGGGTATCAAACTGGAAATAAGGAAGAAATGAAGTATTACAGAAAAAAGTGAATTGGAAATAGTGTTACCTAGCAGTTATTTTTCACTGACAGAGTTTGCATCTTCAGAGTGAGGACAAGGTACAAAGGGAAATCTTAAAAACTAAACTTCCAGAAAAGACTTTAATAAACAGAGCTGACAATAAGAATGAATTTTGGTAGGTCATCTTATGCCAGCAGTCCTTTGGATTAGAAATTCAATTATTCTGTTTGTACAATCCTTGGCTTCCTAAACCTTTAGTTGTTTATTCGTAGTGCAGGAGCACTGACTGTTTCAGTCCTAGATGAGGCTGTCATCTTTTGAAAGGCACTTGAGACTGCCAGATATAACCCCAAATCTGTTCAATAAAGTGTGCCTGTGCTGCACGGTTTTGATTAATCTAACGCCACCCATGAGAGATCACACTTCAGAAAAAAAAGAACCTACAGAAGAGGATTAAACAACTAGAACATTTGTCTAGATAGCTTCACTAAAACATTTTGAGATGAAAGAAAAGATGCAGTTCACAAGAGACTGCTGAAACATTTCATGCTAAAGATTCATTTTATTCAGTGTATTACCTTTTCTTGGGATAAAAGTAATCCAGGTCTTTTGATCTGCGTTTTAGCCTTGATGTCTCTGTTTTGAGTTCACTTTGTAAAGACTCCTCATCAGGGACACTTCCAGGCTCTGACAAGACTGCAGGAGATGGGAGAGGGCTCAAGACAAGCGGCACAGGGCAGCACTCCTTGGTGCAAGTAGTCTGAGTTTCATAGCGGATAAGACGAGTTTGAAGTTCAGCATATCCCACATCTCTCTCCAAAGCTCTTCTGTTATCTAGACAATACCTAAAATTGAAATTGGGTAAGAAACCTGTGAGAGACAGTCTCTGCTTTAGTACAATCAGAAAAACTTACGTTTGAGTCATGTGAACTCTAAAACTTTTTTTTTGTTTGAACTGGCGTACAGTTCTGAAAGACAACTTTTAATAACCCAATAAATTAATCCTTGCCTGATGGATTTTGCTATACTTTAATCCAAATAAGAAGCTGAATTATACACTCTTTCTAATTCTTTACCCTGTTCTTATAAGATTTCCATGGACATTAGCAGAATTTTTTCCTTGAACAAACTCTTTGAAAAGCAACTTTTAGCTTTGTCTGAGATAAACACTGCTGTATGAGAGATTCACATTTTTCAAGTACTAAAAATACAAAAAAAGTATCACAGAACAAGCATAAGCTTCCTATTGACTACAATGAACAAAGTGGCTTAACCAACCACATTAACAGAACAAATTGTATTAACTACAGTGGGGCTGAAAAATAACAAATGAACAGTGCTAACTCAGTGAAATATACACATGAGATAACACAAAATGCATCTTGACTAACATTTCTCTGGTGTAAATGATTTCCAGGATTCCTTGCAAGAGAACAGTGTTTCATCACCCAGTAACTTTCTGTAGTGCAGGGAAAGGTAACAAACAGTAAATCCTGCATTATTTCAGCCTCATTGTTACAAACTGTTTTGAGCAGTGTGAGCTCTTGCTCAGCCCACCCTTCAAACTGCTCAGCAATGTTTCCTACTCTTAGGAATGCAAGACATATTCTTTACTTTCATCTCTTAACATGGAGTCATGTTAAATTGCTAGTTCTGATGTTTCCACATGCTTCAGAGTTCATATTCAGGGAGAAATTAATTTTTCTAATAACTGGCTGGTGAATCCATTTCTACAGTTGAGGAAGACTTTCCACTAGACAAACTCATTATCTGATAAGAAAGTAAGTTGTCTTAACTTAAAAATTTCAAGGTATTTAATTTTTCTTATTTATATTCTCAGTCCCCTGAGTAGTCACATTCCCTACAAAGATAAAAAAATCTATTTAACTTTAGAAGTTAAACTGTCATTTTACTCACTGCTTTAATAGCAAGTGCTTTTCTCTTTGCAAAACAGCATTCAAGGGTCTGGCACATGCTCATTACACCAAAGATTTGATTTAATCAAAATAGGAAGAGCCTCACATTCACAAGTCCTGGTAGACTTCAGCCACCCCAGTAATCTGTTGAACAAGCAATACATAGGTCAGAGGCAATCCTGGAGATTCCTTCTCTGAGTGAGAAGTGCTGTGTTGGACCTTGTGCCCACCAACAAGGAGGGGGTGGTGGGGAATGTGAAGCTCAAGGGCAGCCTTGGCTGCAGGGACCATTAAATAGTGGAGTTTGAGATCCTCAGGGCAGCAAGGAGAGCACACAGCAAGCTCACCCCTGGACCTCAGGAAAGCAGTTTGCTGTGGACACCAAGCTCTGTGGCATGGCCAACACTAGAGGGAAGGAATCCCATCCAGAGGCTTGAGATGTGGCCATGTACATACCCTGAGGTTCAGCAAGGCCAAATGCAAGGTCCTGCACCTGGGTAAGGGCAATGCTAGCACAAATACAGGCTGAGTGAAAAATTAATTGAGGGCAGCTCTGGGGAAAAAGATGTGGGATATTGGTGTCCCTGCCCGTGGCATGGAGACTGCAACTAGGTGATTTTTAAGGTCCCTTCCAACTCAAACCATTCTATGATAACTGCTACTCCATGTTTTTTTGACAAGACTTTAGCTCCATATATATACAGCAACTGGGCAGATGAAAACTGCATAGTACCAAACACATCTGCCCCATAACCACTACACTCCTGTTAAAATATGTTCTGGGCATACACTCTACTGCTTAAATATGTTCCAATCTCACTCTACTGTTTCCCTCCCATACTGCTAAGCACATTGCCCCTGCAATATTAATATGCCAGGATCTTCCTGCTCTCCACAATATTTGTGTTCTATTCTCCTCATATTTTGCTAGAAGAGGCAGCACAAGCTCTGCTGTGCCTAATTTGAAATCTCAGGTAATCTGAGGTCAGGTAAGGCAGCAAGATACCACACAGCAACAGACAGGCAAGTGGTTTCTTCCCACACCTACCATATGCATTTCTGTTTTCTATCCAGCTGTCTCTCTGTGCCACTTATTACAAATCTAAAAAGGCTAACAGGCTCATGAGTTACCATTTAGAAAAAGAGACAACTAAAGAGATAGGAGTGCTTCACTGCCCTAGAGAACCTGGCTAAAATTATCAGATATTAAACACAGGCTTAACCAAACTATTTGTAAAATTGATAGGGAAAAAATACCAGCAGCATTGCTGATAACCTGATAATCTGAAAATGTGATTTCAGGAGGCAGCAGAAGTTTGCACAAAAACTGAACTAATTATACCTGGTATCCACTGCATTTTTTAATATATACTGCACTTTCTGTTAAGGAAGAGTTATGCTAATTATCTACCACTGCATTTCTATAGCCTTTTTACTTTTCTCCTCAATGTCAATATTTGTAATTTTCTAAACTAATTTTATGCTGCTACATTATGTGAAAGTTTGCCCATTTGCTTGCTTTGACAAATAACTATTGCTGGCTGGCTGAGATTAACAGTCCTAAACATATGGTTCCTTTTGAACATCATTACCACTAACACTTGCCTGCTGGTGTTTCCAGGTTCCCTGAACATACATGTAGCAGCATCACAGGTCTCATTAAACCTTTTATATTTAATTTCAGACTAATAGTCAAAAGCAGAAACTAGGTATGTACTTAAAACATGTTCTACTCTAGGAACTTGATATGTACTAATTCCCTTGCCATTTTTAGTTCTGAATTAAAATTTTCAGAGACACTGAGAATAGATACAGCAGTACAACTGAGAAAAAAAGACTTTCAATATTTCCACATTACCATCAAGGCAGGAATGTTGCAATTTAAACCAGTGACATTTAAACCATAATTAACATGCCCTCAATATGTTGCTTGAAATATTTCTAATTATACCTAGACTGGAGACTAAAAAATAAATCTTTGAAAAGAAGCCAGGAAACTTACTCAAGTCCATGATAATGGCATCCAGCTGCTTTTTCAAAAGGCAAACCTCTCAGTTTTCGAGGAGTAAGCTCTGGTGTCAAAAGAAACGCATTTTCACTGAAAGGAGAAAAATACAGATCTACTTTAACTAGTTACCATCAGGATAAATTATACTTCCAAAAATCAGAAACAAGTGCCTTGACATAGGAAGACCAAAACAGCATGTCTTGCAGCTAAGCCCCCCAGGATAAAGCTTCAATGGAAAATTAAGTCTCTATTGAAGTGAGAATTTAAGTTCAACTAATTCCTACTGAGCTATTATTGTTACTGAAGCTCTTAGACATTTCATAGACAGTTAAGGTCACTGCTCCAAATAATTTACCACTAAAACTAGGCAAATATCAGAACATCACACTTGAGTAGTAGAATGAACTGAGAGGAACTGGGAAGTGACCTCCCATTTTTCAAACATGCACTATAAGTAGTGAATTCCTTCCCTTTGGCTTCAAGTTGTTGTCTCACCCAAGACTCATATTTCCCAGACTTCAGATGGCTTGTTTTCTGGGATATTTCAATTCCAGCTAGTAACTCTCTGCAGCTAAATCATGTGTTTGTTTGAAGGTATTTCAACAGAATAAGCCATAGCAAGGCAGCTAGAAAGATTCTGCTGCCAGATTTCAACATATTTATCTCTAAAGAAGGGGAAGAGACAAAGGCAAGGATGTAACAGAATCTGAAACTTACATACTGCTTCAAATTTTATTCATATAGACTGCCTCTGCACCATTTCCACTGGAATAACCTGAGAAAAACATCCAGGAAAGATGTGATCCTGAATCTAGCAAGATGATAATTTGGAAAGACTGTCAGCCAAAACTGTAATCTAACAAGCTTCTATCTAAGCTCAAACATGGAAAACAAGACAACATGCCTTTAATTCACCAGCCTCCCTCAAAATCTCTTCAATTCTTCTGTTGGTCAGGAAGATCCTTGGGTCTGTATTCACTGTTCTTGATCACCTACTGTGCAAAGCTTCCAGAGAATTTATTCAGAGCATCTGCTAGGGGAGTGAGCAGCTCAGAGTACAGCGTTCCGCTGGACTCGATTCAAATTCACATCTCACTCATCTGTAGCTCAAAGCAAATCATTTAAGACACTCAAGGTATTCTATGCTACACTGCTTCTCTGGAGGCTTTGAAAAAAATCAAAGACTAAAAAAATAGATCTTTGTAGTGAAAAATTATTCATTTCTTTCCCACACAATTAGTTGGAAGGAAAATATTTTAGCCAAAATTTGAAATCTTCTGCACTCATTAACAACCCAGTAGAAGATTCTAAATCTTTACTGCATTTTTTTCTAATTTACTTGAATTCTCTGCTCAGAATATATTAATTTTAGTTTCAAAACTTCAGTAATTATGTTACAGAAGTCTCAAAAATCCTACAGAAGATCCAAAACACTAAAGAACCTTTCTCTCTCACAAGCACTTTTACTACATACAATGATGTCTGAAAAAAGGATCAAGGGCTGTATCAAATAATTGCATAACAGTTTCTATTATTCAGTATTAAAAAGGTCAACAAATATATTGTAGTGATTGCAAAGACTGTCTTGCTTACCTAGCAGTCTGAGACACACTGCACAAATAGTACAGGCTCTGCTTCTACAAACACTATGACTCTTAGAGTCTGGCCTTAAACCTAACAGATGTTCAGATCCTGAAAATTACTCCAGTAACTCCATGTATCTATCTTCCTGCTGAAAAAACAGTGGTTAATATACTAATACTTACCAGCAAACACACTAAGAATGAATACTTGCAAAGCCACCACAATTTTTTCTTCAAGAACACTTTACCACATAAAAAGCATGACAGGAGACAAACACAGTTAAATAGGCTCAGCTATTTCCTTTTCTTGTTTTGTCTTCCCACCTAGACTCCCCTTCACTGAGAGAAATCACACCAAAAAAAATAAAGCTCTGCCACAGTAGCTTCTGCTTTACTAGAAATACTCTTTTTGAAACAGAGACATAGGGCAGCAGCAGCTTGGCAGGGCTCTACCAGGAACCCATTTGTGCTTCAGGTGATTATTTTGTCATTTAAATGCCTAGGACCAAGACCATCATCTCCAGCCATTTCAGATTCTGAAAGAACTAAATAGCAATACTGACTGGAGACCAAATCAGCTGATTTCACTGGCAGGCATGTGATGTAAGGATGTTGCAAGTTATAAACTCCAATCCAGTTAGGCCACACTGTGACTCCCATTCCACCCTTATTTACATCCCCCAACATCAGCTCTGCATTCAGTGGCTTGAACATGCTGATCATACCGCTTGGGAACTTGGAGAGGCTGGAGATCCCCCACGGGCAGCCCTTCTGGGGTGAAATACTTCAGCAGCTCTTTGGCATCCAGCAATGTCAGGGACTCCCTCTGGCTGTCTTTATGTCCCAGCAACTGCTCAGATGAATGTGCAAACAGAGGAACTCTGGAAAAAAGAAAGCAAGCAAAGACCAATCTAAGATTTTTTTTCCTTTTTTTTTTAATAAACGCATGGTATTTAAAAAGATACTAAATCATTATTAGTCTGGAGCAATTAAACTAGCAACAAAATAAAGCCAAGAAAGTGGCTCCTTGAGAAATTCACACATGTTCATGATAAAGAACATGATAATTGGTGGAAATTCTCTAACATTCAACTGAAGAAAATAATTTCTTCAAGAATTTAGAGCTTGGTTATGAAATACAACATGGGAAGATTATTCACCCCTTTTTTTCTATTTTAGGACCAAAACTGGTTCCCATTTAAAAAAAAAAAATACAATACACAGGAAAGGAACCATAAAGCCACTACTGCATACAACCCTCTATTCTTTTCTTAGTGTCTTACATCAAGTATATCAAAGTTCTGCCTCTACTGTTACACAACACGTTGTATCATGATGCAGGATAAGAAAGATAATCAGTTCAGATTATGAGCAATAAACACCAACTATGTAACAGAAAGATCCTTCAGGAAGCTTCTTGACAGCTAATTAAAAATAAGAATTTTGCCTATTTCAGAAACAAAAGGCAATAATAATAATGATGATGATGATAATAATATCACCATGAGAAAACTAATGTGAGAATTTAGCACATGCAGAACTCCAATCTAAGCCATGGCCAACTATGGTACTTGAAAGAGAGAAATGGGATGGAAGTGACTCAGAAAAGGACAGTTGGACACTTGGCTCTACAGGTCTGTCAGCAAGAACATTAACGCCACCAAAGACCATTAAGTCACAGAATTACAAAATAAGTTGAGTTGCAAGGGATCACAAGGATATTGGAGCCAACTCCAAACCCTTCCTGAGCTCTGTCAGGCTGGTGCTGTGACCATTTCCCTGGGGAGCTGTTCCAGTGCCCAACCACGTTCTGGGTGAAGAACCTTTTCCTAATATCCAACCTAAACATTCCTTGACAAGTCTTATATAGAGTGAGAGCTAAATTGAAATCAACGGGATGTCTTAAGTGACACAAAGATCTATGGGTTTCATTTGAACAGCACTGAAGGCAAAATGTAACTAAATATAATTTCAAACATAAAACCAATAAGCTCTTTGACTTCAAAATTACT
This sequence comes from Oenanthe melanoleuca, assembly GCF_029582105.1. Taxonomy (NCBI): domain Eukaryota; kingdom Metazoa; phylum Chordata; class Aves; order Passeriformes; family Muscicapidae; genus Oenanthe; species Oenanthe melanoleuca. Next base: position 13,046,632 of record NC_079335.1, read on the forward strand.
TGATATATGATATTAAGTACTAACTATTTGGGAAATATGAGGAGATTAGAACACATTGCACATGTTGACAAAAACACCTGAATTAATCTCTTACTTAGGGTATGTTGGGAGAAAGAAATTTTGTATGTTTTCCTACCAGGGCTACTATTTTCTAGAAGTGCCATTGTGGTCATTTAGTTTAAGGACTATTCTACTTTTAGTTAGTTTCCAGTTGTATTTAATCAATAAAAATCAAAACAATACTTCTTAAAATACCAAGAAATTACATCTTTGGAAATTGACAGAAAAATAGTTTTAGTGTTAAACAATATTTTCTTTGAAAGATTATTAATATATGTGAAAACAGCTAACACAATGTTTATCAACATATAAAGTTCCTCTATAGTGAAGTTCAATGGCTACTCCAAAGAAAACCCCCAGTATTTCACTATTACCTCATTTTTTGTTTGTTTTTTTCAAAGTTTTCCAAATTCTGAAGAACATGTCTTTCTGGCCACTCCAATGGATTTGGCTCTATTAAATCAGTCTCTGCAAGAAATGTAGAATAACCCTAAATAAAGGATCTTATTCTTTAAAGAAACAGATATTCCTCAATGTATATCTCTAAAAGTATGTAAATAAAAATCTGTCTGGTAATGCGATCAGAAATATTTTCTGGACAATTTTTTTATCAAGGAAGAAAAAGGAAATAGGTAATGCAAGAGTAATTTCAGTTTGCAAAATAAGCCTAGAAAGCTACTTCACTTTTCCTTCTATGTTTTCTTCTTTTGGTGAAAAGACTTTACTCCTTTTACTAAAAGACTGATGACCAGTATGAAGAAACATCCAAAGTAAACAGTGTATTTTGTAAATAAAAATACTTACTACATGTCACAGTACACGACCTGGTTTTATTGCAGACCTTCTGTAGAACTGGCTTAGGAAGACAAGTGCTGCACAGGTCCATGAAACATTCTCTTGTAAGTTTTAATAAGCTTTTGAACTCATTGGTAGAAATAACTGCAAGCTGCTTGGTCAATTCCTTTCTCTCTAGAAAGGAAAAAATAAAAGGTACTGCATCTGCTAAGTAACAAAGAACAATGGGAACCAGCTAAAAAGCAATTAAACAAGAAAATCCCCACCCAAAACCAGTAACACAAATAAGTTAACTTGACACTTACTATTGTACATTAAGACATGGGTTTATTCCAAAGACAAGTGAAAAAACAGCAGTGAATAGCTGAAGTCACACGTCATTCATGTTTTTACAGTCCTTTAACTTCTGGATATGTGCATTTCTGAGTATATCCAGGTTTGAATCCCCCAGAGACAAAAACCTGGACTTGCTGAGACTAAAAGTGAAGGGTTCCAGTCTGCAGAGCCTCCCACCCACCTGTTTCTACTGCTGTTGCAGCAGTGTGGCTCCAGTATAACTGACAGCCTGTTCTGGTCTCTTTGGCCATAGTATTACAGGCCAGGTAATTCTGGTATGATTTAGGACAATCAGTGAATCCCAACTGCTCCTACTCATCTCTGAATGGAAATGGGTGACTCAGTCAAAAGAAACTAAAACACAAGCTCTAAAGCAGGCTCAGCTCCAGGGTTGAAGCAGAGAGGAATCTGAGAATGACTGCAAATTAGCAGGGGGTGTGGGGTGGGAGACAAGATTACTTACAGAAATCTTATTTTCTTTAAGCTGCTATTCTGTTAATGATAATACACTTAAATTATCTCCACAGCATGCCATTTTCAATAAGCCAGCCAATCTCTCTGAGGTATTTTTTTCTTTTAATTGAGTCTCTTTAAGCAATGGACTTAATATGGGAAAAAACAGGACACTCAAATGTACTTCTTTGCAAAGTCATAAAAATCTAAGGAGGATGACCCTTCGAGTTTTTATTATTAATGATGCATCATGATATATCTAACAAATCTCTAATGCATGGTTTTCCTCCGCTGCTTAAGACTTTTCAAAGAAAGAATAAAATTTTAAACAGCTGAAAAACCCAAACCAGAATTTTTATTTTTGTAGAAGGCATATCCAGCAGTAAAGGATTTTGGGGAAATCACCACAGAATTGCATAGAATTATTTCAATGCTATGCTCAAAAATTCAGAGTATTCATGTAACAACCATTAACACTAATTCAGTGTTACCTTTTCCATTACCTGACAGATCACCATGGCTGTACTTCAAAGTTTCTTTTTAAACTTCTGCTATTTCTTCACAAAGTGATCAACACACTTTGGTTGTCAAACAGCTTCAGTTTTGTAAGGTGAGCCATCCCATCCAATTTGAAATAAAGACCTTTTAAATACTAGTTTGAGAATTATCAAACCTTTCCCATTACTTACTGAGATACTCCTTCAAGGCAAACACTTGGAGACGAGACAGTTTTGTTTCTCTCTGCACAATCTCCTCTCCAGAATAGCATGGCAGAGACTTGATAAAGGCAGAAATATGACAGCCTGTACAAATTAGGAGAAATTTGTATTACAAATCTCTCTTTGGAGTCATTATTTAATAGAAGATATAAACATAGGAAACATAAAAATCTCATATTCAAAGGAAACAACCAGACTTTCAAATATGGCTAATCATTGAAAAACCAAACAAATTCATTCCAGTTGAACACCAGGAGGATAATTTCAAAGAGATGCCTGACTAACATTTTTGAATGCCTGTACAAAACCAGTATAATGACAACACAATTAACATGATTAAAATTTAAAGAAGGTAAAAAGATCCTAAGTTTGATACCAGGAAAGAAAAGTTCTCTCCCAACATATGGTCAAGGACTTTCAATCTTCTGACACTGTACTAATGGGATTTTAATTAGGATAAATGGCAGAGTAGTCAGTCATATCGCACACAGATTTATTTCAATATAAGGAATTAAGCAGATAAGATGCAGGTCACTTTGCTCCTTTTCTTTGCCAGTGTTATTGAAACAAATACAGGAATTAGTAGAGTTATCTAGTAGGTGTAGTTGTAACATGACAACTACTCCATGATAAATGGCTGCATACCTGCTCTTCCCTAGTGGAGCAGTTAGGAGTGCCAGCTCGTACCCTAAACACTCTGCAGTAACATGGACATCAGCAAATGAACTGAAGGTGATAACAAAACTCAGTTTGTCTACTGGCCTTGCAGACTTTTCATCAGTAAAACAGGATTTGCAAGAGGTATTTACCTAGATTTTTGGCATGGGCTGGTCAGTCTTTACACCAACAATACACACTTTCTAAATTTTAAGCTTTCTCAAATTTGTTTTGCATAAATATTACCTGTATGTATTTTTACAATAAGCAATTTTCAGCTAATCTCAATTATGAGAAATGACTGACAATAACTTTGCATAGCCAATTTTAAAAATATGGTAGCAATAAATTCTGTGAATAAATAAGCTCTTATTATATTTTCTTATGAATGTAGAAAAATATTGTTAAAAGATACATTCATAAAAGATGTAATATTTCTCCTTGTCTTCTCCCTTTTAATACTGACTGGAGTGAATAAAAGGAACTTACGAAATTTAACATCATTTGCCCGCATTCAGATACTCGTTAATAAATATGTGATTACTCTTACCTGACTCTGTTCCTTCTTCTTTTGTCTTTAGCTTTCCATTTACTGCTGCAAGAGTGGCCATCCCATTGATCTGGCCAGCTGAATGAATCAAGGTTGCTTTACATCCTCCAGAGCCATTGCCTTGCAGCAAGAAATAATATCGGCAAGATTCTCCTTTCAGTTCAATTTCTGGAACTGAACAAACATCAGGACATAACTGAAACACCCTCAGGAAAACATCTTTAAAACAAACTATAATCCAGCATCAAATTGCTTTCTTCTGTTCAGTGAGGGATCTTACTAACCATCAACCAAAAGAAGTTCTTTATCTGGGCTAAGTAAGAGGCAAACCTTTAACTGGCAACTCTACATTTTTACCATGAAACAATAAAGAGAAGTTTCTGTTCTGCTAGGTAAAAACAGGCTTATGTGCATTGAAACAATGTAAGTGTTCAATGGATGAACATACAACTGTAGAAGAAAAGGAAATATTGTACACACTCTTCCCAAGGACACTGCATTATTCATTAATAAAAGCTTCATTCCCTGCTTTACCCTTGTGCCTGGATGAAAGATAAAGACATTCTATTTATAAAGACTGGCATATAGTATTCAGTTTTGAAAGTAAATTAATGTGGGATCTGACAGTAACAGTGAAAGGATGGGTTTGCTATCTTTGCACACAGGAAACATTTTACACCACCTTGGTAGACAGAGCAATCAAGATAATTAATACTTCTTGATGTACTAAGTTTCAAAAGTAAAATATTTTAAGCTCATAAGATATTTGCAGTACTGTCTCAATAATTAAGTCTATGGGATCTTAACATTTATTAGTACCATAATTTTTTGTTAGCAACAAATAATATATTCCTGTGTTTGTTGAAAATTTATAGTTGGCCACAGAAAATAGGGGAAATCCCATTTTCTCAATACATAAATTCAAAGAAAAAAGAATAAAGAAAAAATATTCCAGAAATGTTGTCATGTCCTGTTTCCCATATCATTTGAAATATATTCCTTTTCCAGTTTATCTTGGCATCTCAAAGCTGATTCCTAACTGGTAAGGTTTTATTCCACATTTTAATCTTAGCATTTAAGAACTACCAATACCAAGAATTATACCTTTCCAGAGATGGAAGAGATTAAGGATTCATAAAACCTTAGGTACAGTCAGATTAGTGGTAGCCAATAAAAAAATCAAGTTTTCAACTAAACAAGAAAATTCATTTCAAAAGCATTGTTTCTCCTCTTACTCAAGGGGCTTAATAAGAACATATTGTGTATTACTGATCACATTATTACAATAGTTAATAGTATTAACTATTGTGTAATAGTTAATACTTGTACAAAACCTTTCCACTGGAGCACAGGATAAATATCCTGTAGACACTGCAGATCTTGTGCTCATTTGACTGCATCAGTAGTATCTCTCCAATAAATACAAATGCTGCTGCTGTGACCAGCTCTACACCTTGTGTACTCTACCCCTTCCAAACAAGCAGAGAGAACTTTAAATCTATATAGTGCTGATGCCATCTGGGTTTTGCCTTTTTTTTTATGTTCTCCATATTCTTCACACATATATTTGTAACTCTGTCACCTATTGTATTAGTAGCTAGTTTCCCCAGTACTTTTCCATGGCATTTCCCTAAGCAGAATTACAAAACTAATTCCAGAGCTGCAAGCCCCAGAAGGTACTAGGCTCTGTACTGTCTTAGATCTTCCTGGGTACCAAGGCTGACAACAACTCTTGGAGATACATTCTCCTGGACAGAGTACAACTAGTGCTGAAGGGGGGAGCTCCAGAGAAGAGGCTTGACCTGGGGGGAATTGCATCACCACTTGTCCTCCTAATTGGTGCTTTTTATCAATTATGCTCATTTCTTAAAGCCTATAAATGTACTCACCCCTGGGGGTGTGGGCTTTTGTAGACATCTTTTCATAACTGCCTCTGAAGGTCTTCATTAAAGATACTCTTTTAAATTACCTCCTTGCTAAAATTATCTTGAGTTTCATTTCCAGGTTGGGAAAAAGACAACACTGCCAGCATTCATTCCATAATTAAGCTTCTTGTCCTGTTATACAACTCTTCCTAATTCCTCTCAATTTTTTCCTGTCCCTAAACCTGAAAAAATATCAGTCACCAATATGAGCCATTCTCATCTGCATACTTGTCTTGAGCTGACACCAGAAATAGTCACTGTTCCTTGGAATCTACATTAATTACATATTAGACGATGTATAAACAACAAGATTATAAAAGAAGGCAGAATCCAGCACTTCACTGTGTCCTAGGCAAGTACTTTAAGCATTGGGTTACCACCAAGTTCCTTTTAGCCTGATTTTTTCAAGTGCCTACAAACCTCAGTCACTGCTTGTACAGTGCCTCCACTTGCAGGACACATTTACTGGCAGACAGAAAAACTTCCCCCAGCCTTGGTCTGCATTGATTCTCTTCTCCCACTGTTTGAATCAGATTTCTAAGCACTGGCACAGGGTATGAGAGTCAGCTGCCATCAGTGGAGCCATACAGGGAGCACATTTTCAATCACAGATTTAGAACACTGGCTCCCAGGAGAATGAAGGCATTCAGCATTTCTTAATAGTCTGTACTTTCCCAGGAGAGACTGAAATGAAATGCAAGTGCACTGCAGAACCTCTGGAAATGCTTAAATGAGAAGGGAAGCACCTCAGTGAAGCAGACTAGAATTGAATCTGCAGAAGTAAATCTCTGTGCCATGGATTTTACAATCACCTTACAAAGACATGTGGAAATTGAATCTTAACTGACAGACAGGACATAAAAATGGTTTAAAGGAGTTGCCTTGTTTCCCCAAAGCTTGTCATGCTGTTACCATTTTTCTTCCTACAGGTTTGCATAGCTGAACTTGCTTTCACCAAATCGTCTCATGTCAATGACGATTACAATCACTGATTCATTTCACTGAAGTTAAAAAGAGAATCCCAAATGTACAGAAAAAATTCACCATACACACACACACACATATATATACATATAACCACAACAAAATACACATACCAGAAATGACCTTGGGTTTCTTAGCCATATATTCCTTCCATTTCTTGGTGCTCAGCTGAGCAGGAGATGGGATCAATACACTGCTTACATTACATGGCAATGTAAATAAAGCTCCCACCTAAATAAGGAGAGCAAATATAAGACATGCAATATTAGTGAAACCTGTTTTACATTTCATTCTTGAGCAACTGATTTGGCACTACTTCAAATCTATTGGAATTGAAGAAAAACATCTCCACTTAACACACCTGTCATTCATATCAATCAAAATGGAACTCCATTTGACACAAAAGCTGTAAAAATTGTGTTTACTTTTTGGTCTAATTGAGAGATCATGAACTGCTGAATTTTCATTTCATACATAAAAAGGTATTTATTATGTATTGCAAGTGTCTAAATAACCAGGCTACAAACGTTTTTGTAGAGCAGTATCCAGAATGAAAAGTGAATTCAAAGATAATAGTTGCCACCAGTGATTCTGCATTCCTAAGAAAAAAAAAAAAATTTCCTTCCTACATATTACCCTAGTCCCTTAACCAGATACTGGACTATGTTTATGTTTCTACATAGACTTCAGATCAAAAAGCACTAACAGAAAAATTGCAGACATATTTGAATTCTCAAGCAATAAAGCAATGCTATTACAGGTATTAGAAAAGCCTATGAACATGCAATATTTCCAGCAGCAGACTGCAAAAAACCCTATGAGAAACTGTTCTTTTAAATATATTCAATTCAACATGAGCAGACTCTAAAAAGTAACCTGAAAACATGCTTTCACTGTTTGGGCTTCTTCTTTAAAAAAACTAGTAGAAATGCAAGCCCTTTGGTTGCAAAAGATGTATAACCAAGTGTTCAGTGTTCTTAAGTAAAATGAAGATTACCTGGGATATTTACCAATATAAAATCATTTTAAAAAATACTTTTTTTGAAAAAGGACCTTTTCCTTTTCTGGCTAAGTTAATGGAGAACAGAGTAGCAGGGCAGAAAGAGTTACTAAAAACCCAAATAACAAACTGAAAATGAAACATATAGCCTGATAATGGGATACAATCTTCACAGTAAACAAAAAACATATGTTATTCATAATAACTGCATCACCATTTTTGAAGTGCAGGTTTTGTTTTAAATGGCACAGATTTATTTTATAAGCACTAAAAAACTTTCCTAAACAAGATGTATTACCTTGTATGTAAAGGTGATAGAATGTTCAGGAAAAACATCTTCAAACTAATACTGTGGCTATGAATAATCTCACTATCATTTCAAGGCAGAGGAGGGAGGGAAAAACAGGACTGTAAATGTTTCATGAAATCTTTTTATCCAAAATCAGAATATGCACATATAAAATAAAAAAGCTTACCATTTCACAGTAGCTAGATTTTTGTAGGCCACATAGATGCCTGTCTTTTGCTAAAAAAACCAATACCTCAATTATGATAGTACAGGAATTATCTGTCAGGATAGGATTCAACAGAAAATGCTTTAGGAGATTGAAACAGCTTAGACAAAGAAAAAACTGTTCATTGGGTATGTATAGCATGGACCACTGAAATCCATGTTTGCTTTAGAATTAAATACTGAAGAAGCTTAGACAAACACTTTGTTTAAAAAAAAATATTCCTGCGTCTTTTATAGGCAATATGCATTCCTTTATTTTTCTGCTATACATAAATAAAAAGTTTTTACCTTCCCAGAGAGAAAAGAAATCTGGTCCAAAAGCAGTGTAGATGCCTCCTTGGTATTCTTTCTTGATAGGCTCCTGAACAGAGTAGTTTAAGGAACATCTTCACAAAGAACTATGCACCTCTTTTTCACAAATCAGGTTACCATTGTATCTGAAAGAAGCACTGCAAGCATCTAATTTTTGATACTACAGTATTACAAAACATAAAAAATCATCTCTCTAGGTAAAGTGATACATTTTAAAATGTTATATGACAAACTACTCCGCTGACATCTCTATTATAGGCAGACAGAAACAGATATTTATATATTCAAAATCATAGCAGGCTTATACATCCTAAGGTATTATTGGCATACCAAGACTAGTACCAAAAGCACATACTTTTAAAATCCTATAGTAACATATCTCAAGATCTCTGCAGCACACTCACTCAGAGAACTCCTCTGCTAAACCTTGCCTCGAATTCTGCCATTGCACGATAAAAATACAGTTTGTAGACAAATGTTCCTATATTGTGAAGCATGCTATATTCATTCATTAGAAAGGCTTGAGGCTTTTTTTTAAATTTAAACAGAATAAACATTTCTCTATTCTTTTCCCACAAAGATCTTCCACATCAACAGACAAATTATATATGCAATAATATCAACAACACATGGTTATTGCTAATGTAATTAGCAATAAAAAATCCAGTTGTGAAGAATCACTATGACTGTTTTGGCAGTCTAGAATGGAATGAGCCCTTGCCTATCTTCATTTGTCTGCTTCTTGCATGGGTAGATGCTGATCTTTTTCTTTCTGCTACAGACAATTACCAGTAGTAGTTTATATCCTTAAAAAAAGGATACAGCTCAAACTCCAGATCTGATACAAAAATGGAAGGTAGATCAGAGAGCACCACCATCTGTAAAAATTCCAATGCAGGACCATAGTAATGAAAAACCTGAAAAAGAGATCAAATATATATGTAACACCATATATAATGTTATACCAGCAGAAATTTCTCAAGTGCTTGGCTATAGTCATTAGTCTTGGAGATAGCATCTGAAAAGAAAAAGGAATATAGAAACATTTCACATCATCATACCAAATTATATGAAAAAAAGGAAGGTATTTAATTTTTCTAAATAAATCTGACTTTACAGACTGTCAACAATGTGCATCAAATTAATTCTAATTCTTATCCAAAATAAAGCAAGATCTACCAGGAACAGACAAATGCAATACAAAATACACGTTTTAACAATGAATATAACAAACTCCAAACTGATACCAATATTAATTTACCAAAAATGCTCATTTTTGTTTTCATCAATACTAATAAATTATCTACTTCCAGTAAAAAACATGAAACAGCAAGAGTACAAAAAAAAACCAAACCAAACCAAACCAAACCCAACCTTTTAAAATTAAGTTGGAAGGGTACAGAACTCATAATTCAACTATTTTGAGTATTAAACTAAACAAAGTCTTTATTTCTACTTGAAAAAAATCTGCTATTGTATTTCTAAGAACAAACAGATGAAGTTTTAAGGATCTGCTTTGACAACACAGATGTACAAAAGAAATATTCCTCAATTTTATCCAATCTTTACTTCTACACTGAACTTTCAGTGCTGACTAAGGTTTCCCCAGTTACTAATTTTCTCTAGAAAGTAAAATAGATTAATTCTAAAACTCAGAGGAAGAATAATACTTGCTTCTGGCAAACTTTCAGTATTCCTCGATTGCCACTCTTTTTCAGCAGCAAAGCAAGAACTTAAATTTGCAGTCCTGAATGTCTTGGCTGAAGTGCTCTTTATACAAAATTCTGGAAAATCCACTCCTGATCCAAACTGGAAAAAAAAGAAGACAATAAATGTGTCAAAAAGAGGTAAAAAAATTATTTCTCTTCAGCCAGTTAGATGTGTTATTATTTTTAACAATTAATATTATCAGAACTGTAAAATTAAGAAAAAATACAAAACTTAGATAACCATCTATTAAATCCAAAACAATAATACTGAAAATGTAAACAATGTCACAAAGCTCTCATGTTTTGCAGAAACATTAGACATATGCTGGCAACGATGACTTACACTTACATGGCAATGATTTGTGATAGATACAAAACAATAAAATTTTGAACAGTAAATTTTAAGAAAAATATTTCAGAGGGGAGCATCTGGATTTCCCAAGTTCAGATCTTGATGCATTGATCTCATTTATCATTTCATCCTGCCACCTACGCAGACACATTGCACATAACCTTTGAATTACATGGTTGAAACCAAATTTGGCCTAAGGAATAAAATGCACTGCACAATAAATGCTTTAAATGAGATACACAGATGCTTTAAAAAATAATTATTGCAATAATAAGTTATTTTACCTTTCTCTCCCATATCTGAATCTTTCCTCTCCAGAGTTCATTGAAATCAATGATATTCATTATATCATCTGAAGATACAAAGTCTGCTGACAGATAGTCTGCAATCTTTTGCCAGCTACTGTAAAAATATCAAAGAATTAATCTTACTGAATTTAGTATTACAAAAAAACATGCAGTGCAGTTTGACTGAATTTATCTATGACCTCTTAGCATTGAACAATCTTATTTATGTCAAGACAGACAAAAGCTTTATAAAAGCTTTATATTCCACAAAGTAAAAAAATGTCATAGAACTGCTCAGAACAGGCTCAGTAAAGGAAGTTCATATGCTCCATGAAAGTGACAGCAAAGAACTTTGACATCAAGTAAGACTGGCAATGGCAAGCTGCAAGCACAACATAGTAATGTTGGGTGTTAAAAGCTGCAGCAAAGCCTGGTAGCCACCAGCAGGGCAATCACTGGTCTGCCTGGATGGTTTGTAGTTTGTAGTTAACCTTCTAAATGGAGATACGACTACAGCACAAGCACTATCCAAATTCAACAGGAGAGAGAACAGCCAGTGTCTGTGGGTTCTGCTGGCAGTCTGTCTTCTAAGGGGAATCAGCACCATCAACAGAACAGGAAGAGTAAGTGAAATAGCTTTCATCAGAGATCTTCTATACCCAAATAATCTCACTTTACATAAAAGACTACAGAAAAATTTATCCAGTCAAAAGCTGGGATATCAATGAGATCAAGCGTTTGTGGAAGTCACTGAGTAACTTTCTTGTCCTCCACATACCTCAGGAAATACTGTATACTAGGTATATTGCTTATTCTATCCAAGGACTGAACATTCACCTTTTTAAACAGTTCTATTAATTTAAAACTAAGCTTAACCACATATTCTATGAAACAAATTTCAATTTTTTGGGCATGGAGGGAAAGGAGAGCAGAGACCTTTGCCAAGTTGTTTAGTATCCACACAATCATTCACTTCATGGGATAAAAACCCCAAATCACTGTGGTTTATATGGTGAGATATATCATGGCCTTTATATGTCAATTAGAAGAGGACAGTAAGTAAATTACTGGACTTAATTTCAACTTGAATTAATAGTCTCTGTAACTCTTCATACTAACAAAATCTTGGAAAACATACAGGAAATAATAGAGCATTTATACTCCTTTTTCAAAAGGGACATATGAGGCACTCTACTTTTCCTCCCTGAAATGTAATACCAAAGGTAATATAAAATTTAAAGTAAAACCAGCAGTAGCATGGATTAGTTTAAAAAAAATCTGGAAAACTATAATCAATATACAAGTTAGCCCACAGCATAATACAATGTGAAAACATTGTATGCACACTGAACCCATGGAAAGGGAAGAGAAAATATTTTACTCTTTGCTTCCACAGAAAACAAGAAGTGCAGAGGAATGGCTTTTTTTGCCTGCTTCTCTGGTTAGGGCATGCATTTACCACGAATCAGGATGATTTACATCATACAAAGTAAATCATACAATAACAGATGACTAATTTATGTATTTTCAAAGTACACATGTAAAGTATTCAACATGCTGCTTTTATTTCAACCCGTTGATCTATGCTAACACAAAACAGAAGTTTTAGCCCCAAAATAAATGCCATACCCTTTAGCATCACTTGCTGCAATAGTAATCTGTGCAGAGTGCCACTCTCTCAGATGCTTCAGGGCACCAATAGCAGGTAAGCAGTCCTTTAACTTGGGTCCATCACATTCAACAGCATGCAGGATTACATCAACCATTGCTCTGCCTATAAAAGAGTTGTGTATGACTCAAAGTATCGTGATTCAGTAAATTATTCAGAAATTCAAAAATAAAATAGTATTGGTTATCACTGATTGCACTGAAACCAGCAAAAGTATCAAGTACCTTCAAGATTTAAAACACTTTTCACATATTTTACTCATCTCTTGCTGTTCCTCTTAGATGACACAAAATATTTCACCATTCAGTGACAGTGGCTCTGTACCTTTCTCCTCTCTCACTCAGCAATGATAGATGAGATGTCTCCTGTACAACTAAGCTACGTCATTTTCCTACTTTTAACACTCTAAACTGTTATTTTTCATTCTTCTTGAGTTGCCTTGTTATCCCAAATCAGCTTCTGCAACATTATATAAGCATAATATGCAAGGTGATATGTATCTCCAGTTTACAAAATCTGAATCCAACATTTGTGATGCATTTTTCTTCTCGTTTTCTTGGCTCCCACCCATAAGCAAGCAGCTGTCAAATCAGATTAAGTCTGATATCAACATCTTCCATTTTTTTATAAGAAACTTCCTTTGTTGAGTTTTTTATTGCTTACTGTCTATGATTACTTTGGTGCCACTTCAGATGGATAAATTTATTGTAAAAATAGCTATTTTAAACTCTACTGAACTAAAGCCTGCCAAAGAATCAAGAAGCAAACTAGTTCTCAGGATGATCTGTAATGCCAACCATGCTCAAGTTCCTAAACTGCCTTCAAGAGCTGCATTAAGTTAATTCAGCTACCAAACTAACATTCTCTGAACTTTTCCATTCATTATGCTTTTACTAAATGAGTTTTTAGATCAGTAACTAACAAGATAAACTCCAATGAGATTAAAGACATTACCTGGGGCAGGCAATTTATCAGCTAATTGATGCAGACTTTCAGCAGCTTCATCATAGATACTAAAAATTAAGAACAACATGTTTGGTACCAAAAAATAAACAAAGTCACTGAGAAATAAAAAGTTACAACTAATGAATGGTACCTGATGTAAGTATATTACATCTTTAAAACTCTGCACAAACATACCTAGGCTATGAGAAATCATCTCCTCTTTTACTAAGACAAAAGCAGGCCTAATGGCATCAAAATAATCTGCACTAAAACTGGAAGTAGGATTCAAGAGCAATTATCAAGCAATTTTTGTATATATATACTGTTGGCTACCAGGAAACTGTTCAGTTATCCAATAAAAATCATCTGAAAAAAAATTAAAGCTATGCTAAACACAATAAAAGTATTTTCAATATTAGTAGGGGATTTTTCATAGTTAAGTCTTGCTTTGGTAGTAACTCTCACTTCTTAAACTTTTTTGGTCCCCTTGGGTCATCACTGTTAGATGTCAGATCACTGTTCTTTAAATAAAAACAATAACACACATACTCAGTCAGAGACAGTGATTCCTGACTGTTACTGTCATCTTCCTCAAAATTTTGTGTGGTTCCCAGGTTCTCTTCAATGCTTGCTTGGTGAGAGTCTTCATTTTTCTGTGTGTCAACATTTATTTCCTCCCAGTCAGAACTGCAAAACTAATCAAACAAAAAGACTTAAATAAGCAAAAAGAGTTTTGAACATCACAGTTTTATCTTGTTCTACAGTCAGGCAGATGGTTGAGGAAGTTTTACTCTAAAAAAAGTTAAGTCTTACCTGATAATAACCACAAATGACATGACTTGCAAAATACCACTTCTTTGCACCTGGAATACCAACTACTGAGCATGCTGCAAAGAGATAAAACAATTATTTAAATTAATCAATTCACTACAATCTGTTCTTCCTATTATAATGAACATCTATGTTAAAAGACTCCGTAGTTATTTAATGCACAACAATTACTTGAGTTCTATTTTCCTTTGGCATAGTAATTAAGTTCTAAACATATTAAGGTGTAGGTAAGTGTTTTGGGAAGTGTCTATTACTGACCACTGACTGTTAGTAAGTAAGAAAACATTTCACCTTTTTTCTGCTCTGGGTAACATTGCTTTCTTTTTGCATGATCTGTATCAGTCCTGAACTAAGTAACACCTTCCATCAATATGATTTAGAGTTCACAAAATTAGATGTTCTATCAACAGTTCTAGGCAATAAAAAGCACAGAAGTTGAAAATAGTTTAACATTCCCATCTCCAGAAATTTTAAGAGCTTATAGTGGTTTTCCCACATGAACCCCAATTATATGACATCTGTGACAAGATGAGCTTAAACAGTAGATATCCAAGAAGAACCAAGAAAGCATTATTAATGAAAAAAAAAAAACCCCACAAAACAACAAAACACAAACATGTAGCCCCTAAAAGCAGTAAACCAGATCTTAAGAAAGCTATTCTAAGGTGAAAAAATGATTTTATATTCATGGATTAAGGATCTTAATTATTACCTAATAGACAAGTACTGCTTCCACTGAAAAAATTATAAGACATTACAGGGTAATTAAACATCATGCTTCCCACTGACTTGAGAAACAAGCCCTTTCCTACTCTTCCTTGCTCAGCTGGACTGGAATTTGTCAACTCACCAAAACCCTTCCCCTTCACTTCTCACAATCAATCAATCTAACTATCTCCTAATACCTTAGCTCTTGAAATTATGTAAATTCTCCACAGAAACAAGAGCAGCAGGAACAGACCCACACCACAGCAAATGGGTTTACTTAAATTTATGACTTGTTTCCCCTAACAGAACATCCATAGGCCAATTCCTTGATAACACTTGCCCTACTTCTCATCTACCTACATCACAATAAATATGTGAATTGCCATATTTACCTGGGAATGTGTTCACAACTGCATTTACAGATGCATTACAACTTTCTTTCAGGAACTGATACAGGTCTGCAGCAGTCCCAGCTAGGAAAAAAAACCAAAAACCACAAACTTAAAACTATTGAATTATGGAATTATGAATTATTAAATCTTACTTTCTTGCAAATACAGTATAAAGTTAAGTGTCATATTAGAAAGTAAATTTAGGGGATTAGTGGGATTGGTTGGGGTTTTTAAAAGAACCGTCACCTGCAGATTTGCAGTTTAAAAAAGGCAGATTTTCCTAAACTCTGCTTTGAGTCACGCTCAGGAACGCATTATGGAGTTACATGGTATCATCGCAATAAAGCAGGAAGCCCCCCGAAGTTCCCACAGGTTAAAGGCAGCAAAACTTTCAACGTGAAAGCAGAGGGGTGGTTAGGGAGGGAAGAGCCGGGAGAGGGCCAAGGAACAGCGCCCGCCCGCCCGCCAGGACCGCGGCCCCAGCCCCAGCCCCAGCCCCAGCCCCAGCCCCGGCCCTGGTCCCAGTCCGGCCCGGCCCGGCCCGGCCCTGCCCCGGCCCCGGCCCCGGCCCCGGCCCTGCCCCGGCCCCGCGGTACCTGCGGCGGTCGCAGCCGCGGGCCCGCCCTCGGCCCGGCGCTCGCCCCAGCTCAGGAGCAGCACGTAGCGCTCCATGGCCGCCGGGCGGGCCGGCGCCGCTCCGAAGCTCCCGCGCCGCCGCCCGGGCCCGCCCTCAGCCGGGCAGCGCTTCCGCTTCCCGCGGGCCCGGCCGCGCCCCCTGCGCCCCGCGGATGGCGAGCTACAGCCGGGCGGCCCAGGTGAGCCCGGGGCCCTGAGCGAGCGGCGGGCCCCGTGAGCGCCCGGGGCTGCCCCGGTGCCCGGCCCGGTGTCCGCCCTGAGTGCCGCTGGGGGATCGCTGTGTGCCATGGCTGGGGCACAGGGACTCGCCGCTCCCGCTGTGCGCGGTCCGAGCTGTGTGTGGGGGAGCTGTGCCCTTCACCGGGAGGGAAGGAGGCCTTGCGCATTAAATATCCTGCAGGATGCTGCGGTTCAAGGAGCGATAATGGAAGCTTGCAGCAAATCTGCATTTTTGAAACAAAGCCCTCAGAGCCGGTGACCTGTCAGCGGTTTTAGGCGTGTACATCGCACTGCGTTGGGTGTATCGCGGTGCACCTTTTAAAGGTTATTCTGAGGAGGTGGTGTTCCATATTAATATTTCTTCTGATATTTTTGATTGTAAAATAAGTGTTGATTTATTTTAGGAAGATAGATTGCAGTAGTGTGAGCTTTTCCCGTGATGAGTACTGACCCTCTTTCTTTTCAGCAATGGGCAACTTTTGCCAGAGCCTGGTACCTCCTCGATGCGAAGATGCAGCCCCCAGGAAAGATAGCAGCTGCCACTGTCATCAGACTCGAAGGCAGACATAAACCTATTTATCATGCACTAAGTGAGTATTGCAATGGATGAAACCAAATTTGCTTTTCTTCACATGTCTCTTCCAATTTCAGTTTTAAAATCAAGCCTGGTATAAAAGATTACATTTCTCAATTGATTATAAATTATAAATTTATTGATTTTCTTTCTCATCTTTTTCCATCATAACCCTCCAAAACCTAATGTTGTTTCCTTACCAATACATATAAAGGATGTTAAGAATTTGTAATTTATTTTGAGTAACTGAATTACAGTGGGTTGTTCTTTCATTTTTTTAAAAACCTCAGAACGTGTTTTATTGATCTTAAATGTTAAGTTTTAGTTCACAGTGTACATAAAGAAACATCTGAATGGTTCCTTTCGATAGATGTCCAGGACCACAGTCTTGGAGTGCTTCATTCTCACTAAGGTGCGAAGAAGTCCTGTTTTCAGCAGTGGGCACAAGCTGAAACACAGGATACTCTGAACATCAGATAAGATATTTTTTACTGTGAGAGTAGTGGGAGGTCGTTGCCCAAGAGTTTGTGAAGTCTCCATCTGTGATTTTTCAGAAGCTTGTCCTACTTTGAGCACAGGGTTTAGATGACATGACCTTAAAAGGCCCCTTTCTGCCTCACACATTGTGTTGTGAGGAGGCTGGGACCTGTTTGATTCTTAAATGGACAGCAGTCATTGTTCAAAGGTACCTTGTTCAAATAAAACCATCATTTTGTTTTTCTGCAAATTAGAGATTCAGCTATAAAGATGCATCTGTAATCCTGTTCATTACTTGTAATGCCTGTCTCATGGGGATAAGCATTTTATAAATAATAAGTTGATCTTTCACACTAATGGTACAGTGTTTCCTGTAATACCCATGCAAATTTTTCCAGAGACATTACTGAAAGGAAGCCTTGAAGTTGGGTCATATATGTTGAAGTGTATGTAGTAAAATTATACTCAGTCTATTTCGCAGTAGGAGGTAGGATATGGTCAGAGTTCTGTTGCAAATTTTGTTGTATCCACAAGATGTCACTGGAGACTTAAGGCTGTCTTGAGAAATAAAGCAGATACTGAGAGGAAAATGTTTTTGTTACCCTGTGTGAAAGACCCGTGATACTTTTATGTCTGTGAAGTTACAAAGTCTTGGGAAGTATTTCAAGGATAACTTCATTTTGTTTAGAATATTCTGTAAATCAGTACTAATTGCTTTACAGAGGTTGACACCAATTGGTTGTTTGCTGCTACTGAGACATTTAGGAGAGCAAAGTATGCAGGAGCTTGTGGTTTATGTACTTGATGCTTTTTTTGCTCCTTTATTTGAACTAACAAATATTTTAGTGTCTGTGAGCTAACAGCTCATTGGACAGAGTAACAACATTTTTTTCTTGTTTTGTTTTTAATTTGGTATTAATATATGTTAATTCAGTGTTCATATAAGTGGAAGGCAGTTGGCAGAAATTTCCTTAAAATGAGCTTATTGTGTCATCTTGCCAACCAAAACCCCAAAAAATCAAAAAGTCCAGTGTCAGTTCCGTGATATTTATGAAGACATACAGTATTTTTAGAACTGAACTGTCAGCAGTGAAATGCTTTACAACAAAGTGTAAATTGCATTTGCACTTCAGCTGTAATTGAAAGTGGAGCATTAAAAGAATACAAGATTAAAATATAATAAAAAACTTCAGTTCTGAAACCTTGATTAATTACATTCTCCTATAAAAAATACATGGTCAATTTAAACCCTGCTTTGTATACCTGCTTTGTTACCTACTCAAAAATGTTTTAATCAAGTGGGCCTCTTCAAATACCTGTGTTCTTATGTGGTGATGCAAATGAGGCTGAACTTCAGACAAATTTTCACTTTAGTTGGGTGGGTGGTTATAGATTATACAGATGATCAAGATCATTACTTCTGAAATTAAAAAATACATCTTTTCTCATATTTATGTGATAATAGAGATTTGTTAGCATTTCATTACTATAGAAGCCCTATTAAACTGACAGTTTCTGGCAGGGTGTTGGTGATAGATTATAAACTTTGCACTTAAGGAACTTTTGATGTTAAAGTTGCTGATATAACTCTAAACATAGGTGTATATGCTGTAACATTCACTCCTGTTTGATAGATGAAAATGTGGTGTTTTTCCCAACAGGGCTGTTGGGGGTGGTGTTTTTAGGGCTTTTCCTCCCTGCCATTTCCCTTATTGCAATATTTTTGTTTGTTTTATATATTTAGCCTGAGAGTGTTACTATTCAATAGAAGTATTTTACTTAGCCAAAATGTTCAGCCATTCAGTGAACACAGATACTGTTTTTATGAGAAAGTAAAATAACTTTTTTTCCTTAATATAGGTGCATGTGCAGCATAAGGTGTTGAATAGAATAGAAATTTTCCTGTAAGCTAGATTTCCAAATCTTAGCTGAATAATTGCAACAATTTAGTCATCTGGCCTGATGCTATTTGACCTGCTTACCAGCCTTCTAACCCTATTTTATGGAAGATGTGTTTATATGCTACTGTTGATGTATTGCACACATAATAATTGTTATTTTGATTGATTCCCTCTGTGGTTTTCTTTAATATTTTCCACTTATTTCTACCTTGTAGATGACTGTGGCGATCATGTTGTCATAATAAATACAAGACATATTGCTTTCTCTGGTAACAAATGGGAACAGAAAGTATATTCTTCACATACTGGGTAAGCTTTAGAGTAAATAAAGCTTGTGGTAATGAGCTTGTGGTGAATTTCAAGTCATATTTTCTTAATAGTTGAAGTATTTTTTAGCATATTGCTTTAAAAGGGAATTCTTGCTTTAACTTTCAGGGGTTTTTTTTTTGTTTTCATGTGTTAGGATGTTTAAAATGGTGTAAACCTTACTCCTTTTTGTTTTCTTTTTTTGTTGTTTTTGTTATTTTTTTTACACTCAGTGTATGTTGCTAGGGAAATAATCTAACTCAAAAGCAGTCTGAACAATTGAATAAGTTAATAGATTTGGTGAGTGAGGTTGTGTCTTATGTTAGCCTCTGAACCCAATGATCTGGACTATTCTGTCTACTGTGTAATAGAAAATATTTCTATTGGCACTACACATTATATATATATATATATATATATATATATATATATATACACACACACACACACACACACACATATATATATTTATATACATGTATAAATGTAAAGTCACAAAGTTTAATTACTTCATCCTACCATGACCTATTTACCTTGAATCAGAGGATGAAAAAAAAGTTGGAAAAACAATTAAAAAATGAAATGCTCTCAAGCTGTACTGATGTACAGTGTATTGTTATATACAGTAGTGTAAAATACATTATTCTGGCAGAAATAACTTGTTTACAGTAGAGAGTGCAGTAATCAACTACAGATGGGTGTGGATGATCAATTCAGTGCTTCTATTTTATACAATTATACTAATACATAATAATTTCTGAGTGTCACAATGTGTCCAATTGAGAGATGAATAAATCACACTGAGAAAGCTAATTTTGCTAGAACTAATGGTTTCAATCCTAAAATTGCTGAATTGCTGAGAAATTATTGTTCAGAGGTGATGGAAATTATTGTGTGCTTTTTTTTTTGTCCATCTCTCCTATAACCTAAAATTTTCTCTAAAAACTTAATATTAAAGCACTTGCTTCAGTACCTAAGTTGATTTTGAGTAAGTAAAAAGAATTGCACACTTAAAACCAATACTTAAGTCCAGTGGACATGTCTTTATGATGCTGGGCCTATTTTCATTTTGCTTAGGTTGATCCCTAATAATGTAATTCAATCAAAATTAAGCCCAGCTTTACCTGACTTCCATGTAATTTCTTACTCTGTACTATCATTCATTTAAAGCTTATGCATAGATCTAAATTAATGCAGCTTCAACATGTCATACAGGATTTAGAAAGATGGATCCATTGCAATAAAATTAGAATTTTTTGCTGTAGATATGTGAAGTCTTCCTAAGATTTATTTAGAAAAGCAAGAAAATAATAAATACAGTTCAAAATTAATGGCTCTTATGTCAACCCCAGACTGATTGGGAGTCTTGATCATCTGGAAATATTTCAGAGTTCTGCATATCTTTTTCCTGTTGTATTCTGTAGCTGTTATGGTGTATTTAATAGCAGTTTTAAATACATATTCCTCTGCTTGTGAAGCACAAGGTTTTTCATACTCAAGTGAGTGAATAAGAAACCACAAATGGTGTTGAAATTTGATAGTTGGCAAGATAAATAAAATACAGGTTTTGGGCTCTTGAGAACAACTTCCTTTTTTGAGTCCCTATAATACCATTACAGCATTGTTTAAGATGTAGTGATACTTTTGTTAACATCATGCTTGAGCGTGTAGAATTAAGCTTGTATGTTTGTTTCATTTTTCTAGTTATCCTGGTGGTTTCAAACAAGTGACAGCAACTCAGCTCCATTTGAAGGACCCAACTGCTGTAAGTGTTTTTCCCTTCTTCTCTTTAATTTGTGAAGCTGGTTGGTTTCCTGTTAATTAGTTCGTGTAAACAAATGGGATCAGTTACCTGCATAACTAAACTTAATTTACAAACATTCTGCTAGTGGGTCGTAGAAGCTTGGTTTGTGACACCATTTTTGTAAACAATGTTTTCAGGATTAGATTATAAATTGTGTATTTTTGTCATTCTTCCATGCTGTCGAAAGGACCAAATCAAGCTTGTTTGCTTCACTAATTTTTCACTTATTTACTTCCTTTTAGTTTCAGGGGTCTGACCTTTCTCATAAGTGAACTGTCTCCAGTTTGACTGAGCTAAGCTGTACTTGAGCTTAATGACCCTATTGCTTTTTTAAGAACCATCAAGAGTATTGCTTATCTTTAAAAAGTTAGAAAGTGCATCTGCCTCTTTTTCCCAGTGCAATTCAACAGTAGGTTTTAAATGATGATATTTTTTAAAATCTTTTCTGCAATGTTGTGTATTTATGGTCTGTGAAACAAATGGAAATGGTGATAATTTGAACCTAAGTCTCTTTGCTGTCTGTGTTAGACTGTTGTATATTCTGAAATGCAGTGTTCATGTGTTTGTACTGGTTAAAAAGATAGGGAGCCAGATACAAACATTTTTGACTTACACAGTTATGAAATTACTTCTACTAGGGGTTTGAACGGACAGCATTGGAGGACTGAATTCTCTAAGTACTAATGTTTCAGAGCATGATACAAGGCACACAGAGATTAATAGATATTTATCAATGCTTTCGATTGGGTCACTTTATATATAAAATGTGAAAGTTTTTCTTCCTTTACCTAGAGAAATTTTATCTGCTATAAAATTCATGGGTTTTATCAATGATTTGGAAATCCTGGTTTGTCCCAGGTCTGCCTTATACAAGTGCTAGTACTCAGTGAAAAAGTGATCCACCATGTGAATTTGCCTGGTTTCTGTTTTTACTGTCACAACTTCTTTAAATGAAATGAAACTAAATCCTACATTTCCATATAATGTTCTGTCTAGAATTTTTCAAAACAAATGCTTTTGCAACAGCCTCTAAGATAGTTGTATTTCCTTTGGAAATTACTAATAGTTCTATGTCTAAAATTGATTGTTCAACCTATTTCATTTGAGCTTCAGGCAGATGCTGAGCACTGGGAGGCAGTATAACACAACTTGTTAGGGCATGTTCTCTAAATTACCTTCTGGCATTTGTTCTGAAATACCTCTTTTATTGCCAGACTCAGATTAATTTCTCTGCAAACAGAAGAGGATTAAATGCATTGCCAAGAACTAAAGATGTTGGACAAAGGCTCAGCAAATGATGATGTGGCTCAAGTCTTGGTCTAATTTAGCAGCAGACACTATTTTTTAACACAATAGTGGCGAGTCTTCAGCAATTAACTCTGTCATTCTATTGAAGATGGAGCATTCAGTTGCCTCTCTCATAAAGATATTTCAGACATGTTTTTGTCATAATTAGTAGTAGTGGGTGGTAGTTTGGTAAGATACGTTCTGTATGTGTAGCTGTAATGGGTTTTTATTGCTAGAAACATTTGTTTACTGGTTGAATTGTGTTGGTGTGAAATGTATTGGGATATGACAAAATGGAAATTATATGATGATGCTTTATTAACAGGTTTTATTTTTAGAACTAGCTTTTAAAACCTGGAAAAGTGGTACTGTAAAGAGAGCAGTGTCAGCCTAAGTAACACACGGATCTTCAAATCATAATCTGAATAACACGTAGTTATTATGGAGACATTTATAAATCATTTTATTTCACTTCCTTTCTCTTTTAATCATATTAAATTCAGTTCCTGTGAGGTCAGTGGAATTAGGAAGGTTGTAGGAAGAAGGCAGTATCTTCCTGTGGCATCCAGATCTTCATTTTGTAAAGTGTTGCTTCCACCCTGGAGGCTACTGCTCTTTCTCTGCGCTTGGACTTAGTGCCTCCTGTTAATTCATCCTGGTGGTTCTTCATTAGATGAATCATCTTTGCTTTTGGAAATAGTGCTGTTATAGAAATTAAGGCAGTAAATTAATGGAAGAGACTACTTCCAAGGAAAAGGATGTTGTAAACTTGCATGGTGCTACATAGAAATTTTGCAATGGATTTTAGTATTTTCAGTTTATATAAGACTTTCTTGAGTGTGTGTGTATATAGTATATAGCAGGAATGCTTAGCACTGCCTTTATTTACTTATATCTAAATTCAAACATGCAAATCCTCAAGATAAATATTTTTCTGTTAGATTTGTGTCTAGTATACAGTATTTTAGGAAAACCTGGTTCACAGCTAATGGCTAGTTAAAAAGATTATAATGAGAAATTTTGATGAGTAATTGATGCAAAACGCTATTGTTTATGCTTACATGGGAGGCTGAAAGCTGTAAGTATAGTTGTCAGAATTTAGACAAGGTTACTGGAGTATCACCTCTGATCATTTCTAGCTCCTTCCTAGGGTGCTACCCTAGGAAGATTAAGTGACATTCTCACTTAATGGGGGCTGACCTCATTGTATCTATTTTGCTAATTCTGTAGTTTTATGTTCCTTGCAGGTGGTAGTTGTGCTTCAGAGGGATTGTGCTGAATTTGAATTTACATGTGCCTTTTTTCAGAGGGCCATAGGATGATTCAGATTGAAGAGAACCTGAGGAAATCTCTAGTCCAACTTCCTACTCAAAACAATGTCAACTATTGGGTCAGATAAGGCTGCTAGGGGTTTATCCAGACAGATCTTGAAAGCTTCCTGTGGCAACTATTTGTAATCCATGACTTCTTTGTTGAAAGGAATAAAAAACCTCACCTGTCCAGTAATAAGTGTGTGATCTCTGATGTATAATTTTGTCCCTGAGATTAGAAAAAGATTGCTTTCTTTTTTTTCCATTGCTAAGTATCATTCGTGTTAATATGGGACAGTGAATGCAAAAAGAAGTCTGCATATTTGATGTTTCATATAGAGCTTAAAGTTCCTTGTTCATTTTGCCAAGTTTTTCAGCAATTCAGAAAAATTTGGGTTTATGCAAGGGTGAGATTTACTTGTTAATAAAGTTACCAAAAGTATATAGTCCAGCACATTTTTACCTTAAATACTTGTGAGTTCATGTGAGAAGCATGAGGAGGGGAGTGTCTCTGTTTAAAATTTCTGGTGTTTTCAGTTGTCTGCTCTTCTGCAAAATAGCCGAGAATAGAACTCATCTATTGAAGTTGGCTGGGCTACTTAAGAAGTGCTTATTGAATAAAAAAAAAACCAGCTTGTTCACATTTCTCTGACTTAGATTGAATGTAAATTCTTGGACCACCCATAAGCAAAACTATTAAATATGTTCTTTGTGTGCACCATGAAACTTTGTTGCTGTAGTTCAAAACAGCCACTCTGTTCAGAGGTTAATATAACACTAATATTCTGTATTGTAGCAGTAATCTCTTAGGATATAAGTGGGCAGACAGCATTAATTTCAATTGGAGGCTGCTAAAAAAAAAAAAATTGAAAGATTTGGTGTGTTTTCTTTGCCAGGACAAACTTTTGAAAATAAAGGAAACAGGTAAAGCTTTGGATTTCAGATGTAGGTGATTGGAATGTATAGAGATTTGGGATTTTTTTTTTTTTTTCTTTTTAAAATAAAACTTGCAGGAGTTTTATTTAGCTGGAAAACTGCTGATGGTCATGAGACCAGCGCTTTAAAAATTAGACTTCTTGGTACGTGATACAGAAAGACTAAAATATGTAGTTTTAAATCTTGGATTTGAGAGGGAGCAAAGATTACTTGAAAAAACTTCCTGGAAAAATCTTGCAACTTTTCATTTAAATGTTTGCAAAATAATGTTGTCAGATTTAATCTGTAGAAGTAGATAGTAATCCTGTGAGAACAAAGTTTGATTTGTGATTTGAAAGGTAGGCAAAACTCGGCCTAATTTTTTTTTCTGGCTGCATCTGAAACTTGACCCCAGAAAAGAAAAAGAAGAAATTACATTTTGCTGAGACCAAATGCTCAGTGAGAGGATTGACCTTTGCAGTATTCAGAGGCTGTATTGCCTATGACAGAGAAATAATGGGCAATAATTGTTCAGAATGAATGTTACCTGCTAGGGAAGATTATTAAGTGAAGCAGGGTAGCTCTATGGAAATGTGCTGGGAGGGAGCCTCCAGGGGTGTCAGGGTTTTGGTTTGTTCAGTTGCTGGCACTGATATGAAGGGGTTTAAAATGTTCTGATTCTCCTTTTGAATGCCCTTTAGCAACTGCTTGCACATACAGACTTGCCATTATATCTGCCTAATAATGGTCTTTTGAAGAAAAGCTCAGACAGAAAGCATAGTTAAATCTTGCTATTTGTATTTGAGAACCTTTTTTTTTGCATCAGTAAGGGATAGTTGATAGAATAATATTTACAAGCTAGAAGTCAGTTACTGAAACACTAGATGTAGTAGCATTTTCTTCTATTACTGGGGAGTAATGTTTTTTATGGAAGTAGAACAAAACTTCAAAGACTGGATTAATAGGGACACAAATTAGTTTTGCGTGGGAAGGAGAACATGCTATCTTGAAACATTATCTGGAAACCTCCAGATGATCTGAGTAAGTCTTAGAGCTAACTTGGTCATTTTCTTCACACTACACAATAATAAATGCTTGTATTAAAAGTCTTAACCTATTCATTGTTTTTGAGTCAGGTTAATAATTTTAATAAAACATTAGACTTCCACATTTTTGTGAAGTAGAAAGCAGCAGTGGAAAGCCAAATGACATGCATGTGCATGGAAGTTTAATTTATCTGTGACCAAATGAGTCTAATGGCAGTATTGAGTATATTCACTCTTGCTGTACTGCTTGTAAAACTGTCAGAGGTAGAAAGTTCTTCGTGTTGCATTTTATAATCTGTGGTGAAAAGAACAATATTGTATAGAGAACAGAAAACCGTGGACTGGTAGAAGGAAGATGTGGTATACTGTACCTCCAAGTAACTGCTGTATCTGTTGGAATTCTTCTAGGATTATTTTGGTATGCCTTGTAATTAATCACTTTGTTTTCTCTGGAGCACTGTGGCCTTCCCATGTTCTAGAGTTGCTTCCTGTTGATTATTGGACTCGATTCAGCTGTTAGGGTAGACTTGTCTTCTGGAAATGCAGCCAATTATTTTGTGTTTCTCAGTACTAGGAGTGGTATTGCTCTGTTGATTTCCATCTTTAAAGTATGTTTTATCTGGCAAAGAATCTTTCTCAGAATCTGTCTCCATCAGACATAGTCTAAAAGTTGCACATAAGCTAAAGCCTGTCACAAAAATTGAAATGTTTAAGCTTCACAGTGTTTCAAGTAAATATATTTTAATTTATTTGTACTCATAAAATATATTAACATGTTGTAAGGGACTGGAAGTGCAAGAGTTTTAATAGAGGTGCCTTCAGATTCCTTCTAATTAGCCCTTTAAATTGGAGACTAAAAGAATAATGTCATATAAGTGTGTTATTAAGAGCATGTCTGTGCTGTGATGTATAAATTAGCCAAGCTGAAAAAAAGGTGTTGCAATATTCAAGATGACAATTGCAATTAGAGCCAATGTGAACATAGTAATTAAAAAAAAAAAGGGCAAACATCATTCCAGTGGTATAAAAATCCCCAAATACTAATGCTGGGGTGGCTGTGTACATCTGATGGTGGATGTCTTTACCTGATGGAGAAAGTGTCATGGTCTTTAGGAGTAAGTATTTATGAGGATATTGAGTTTTGCACATTGTTAGTACTAAAGGTAAAGGACTGGGGGAGGAGGCAGTGAGAGTTCTTGAATAACTGAATAAACTGTTAAGCTGTGCTAATCATTTCAAAATGAGATCAAGGTTGCAGGGAGACCTGTGGGTGGGTAGACCTCTCTGCCAGTCTGTAATCCCACAGAAATGACTAGCTTTTCTAACTTTAATGTAAAATAAAACTCTTGCTATTTTAATCGCTCAAAGTAAGCATAACGGCATAGAAAGCAATAATGTTTCTCTTTTATTAGAAGTGTATTACAAGCATGTGAAAAGGGGGCTTTTATTGTTAATTCCTGAAAGAAACAACCTGCTCTGATGTGTGTTTTCAGGGAGCATTGAATCTGGGTTTGGGTTTTGCGTGAGTTCAGTAGCAGATTGGCAAATCCATACTTTTTTTTTATTCAGGGTTGGTCTACTTTTAGTAAAACTTGAGCATGTTCAGGTAAGAGAAGAGCCTTTACTTACGTAACACCTTGCAAGTATGGCTGGTTGGATCTGCCTTTTCTGTTGCACAATCTTACTCAAGGTGCAAAAGCAGTCTGTGCAACTTCACTTAAGCCTGTACTTTACTGGTTTCTTTGACTTGACACCACACCAGCGAAAGTGAAATTGTGGCTGTAAGCAGAATTTTGGGCAAGAAAATGGATGTAAACTTGGTCTTTCCAGTAGCTGGGTTTGGATTTATTTTGGCTTGTAGAAGAGTCTTTGAGGCAGAAGTTACAATGAAGGGATTTTTCCAGCACTACTTTCTGTGTCCTGGCTCTCTGTTTAGCCTTCTGTTCTGTAGTTGGACTAATGACCTTGCAGTAAATCAGAATCCTGGGCTGCTTTTGAAGCAGCATGGCCAGCAGGGTGAGGGAGATGATTCTCCCCCTCTACTCCACTCTGGTGAGGCCCCACCTGAAGCACAGTCCAGCTCTGGGGCCCCAGCATGGGAAAGGCATGGATGTGTTGGAGCAGGTCCAGGGGAACGACCACAAAAATGATCAGAGGGATGGAACACCCCTCCTAGGAGGAGAGGTTGAAAAAGTTGGAGTTGTTCAACCTAGAGAGGAAAGGACTCAGGGGAGAGCTTATTGTGGCTTTTCAAGTATATAAAGGGGGCTTACAAAAAAAATGGAGACAGACCTTTTGTCAAGGAAAAGGAGTGATGTTTGCAAACCAAAGAGATTTAGATTGGAAATAAGAGATTTTTTTTTTTTTTTTTTTTTTTTTAATGTGAGGGTGGTGAGACTGAAACAGACATCTCAGAGAAGTTGTGGATGCCCCATTCCTGAAAGTGTTCAAGGCCAATTTGGGTGAGGCTTTGACCAGTCTGGTCTAGGGAACATTTTCCCTGCTCATTGCAGGGGGTTGGATGGGATGACCCTAAAAGGTCCCTTCCATCCAAACCATTCTGTGGTACTCTGGTTTCTGGCAGTAAAAAATGGTATGTGCTTCATGTAGACTGACTTTTCTGTTCCAGATTTTGTGGTTATGAACTGCCTGCATGTCTGAGGGGGCATGGAAAGGCCAATGAGTTCTTAAATGGCATAGAGAAGAGTAGATGTACCACAGCATGCCTTGGGTCATGCTTACTGCCCTTAGGATAGTTACCTGCAGAAACTATTATTGAATATACAATTGTCTGTGATCATTCTTTATCCATTATCATTCTTCAAGTTCTGTTTTCATGGTAGTTTGTTGGAACATGAGGTTATTAGTACTGCAGTGACTGTACACAACATTGAAAATATTTCTTCATTGTTAACTTGAGCATATCAATCTGTCATTCTTTACAGAGTGACTCAACTGGCACGTTTTTGCTACTGAACTGTTCTTTTCATAAAAATAAAAATTCAGAACAGATTCACTAATCAGAAGTATCTACAACCAAAATAGGCCAGCTGCTCCACCTCACTGGTTTGTTTCAGCAGATGTCTCTGCCACATGCTGCAGAGGAAGATCAAAAATCAAACATGAGCATTGGTTGCCTGGAGAAATCAAATATTTAACATAATGTTCATTGAAGTATTTTAAAGTCTCTTTTCATAGTATTGAAATAATTAAAAAACTAACTCTGTGTATCTGTAGGTCAGAGGTCATATGTTGGATCATGTGTATGTACAGTTTATTAGTCCAAGAAATCAACACTGTGTTCTAACACAATCTGAAGTTTAAAGTAATTTTTAGATAAGAAAAAAATCCCCACAGTCAATGTGTTGTAAAGTCTTAGGATTTGTTCATTTAGATCTGATGCATTTTGATATTTCATTGGCAATAAGGAAAAACGCTGGATAGAAAGGAAAATAAGGATATGAAATTAAAATTGTTGATGATAAAAGGGCTGTTCAGATGAACTGCTGTTAATATCTGTATATTTTCTTTCATTGCTATGGTATCTCACTTGATTTTTAGTATTCAGTGAAGCAAATCAGTGAAGGTTCATTTTCTGTCTCTGCCTTGCCCTTGTCTAAGCTCATAGTATACTGACCTAAAGAAATTATAGCTTGCTCTACAAGCATGAATAGTTTTTATCCCTAAAAAGCATTCATTTTCATAATTTGGTTTTAATACATGCTTATCAATTTTTATTAAAGTATCAAAACTGTATATTAATCTGCATGACCTGATATATTTCTCCTGTCGTTTTGATTTATTGCATTTGTCCACAGATTTATGGTACTGACTGCATAACACCTGAAAATCTTACCTTAGTGGGTTCCACAAGGGAACTTGGTGATTGTCTCTAAAATTTCAATTGAATTCCTTTAGCTAGTTTTATAAAAAGAAGCCATATTGATCAATACAATTTGGAAAATAAACAGGTGCCTGCAAGATTTGTTTGTGCTTAGTGCCCTGCATTTCAGTGTGGTTTATTGGCTGGAGCTTGATGTTGTACTCAGCATGGCTGGGCAGTTTCTGATTTAGAGCTGGTTTATATCTGGGTGTCCCAGAGCAAACATTTTACTTACAAAATTGCACGTAGGTCTAGCTCTAAGTGCTTTGCTGTCCTTTATGAAACCTTTTTTGCCTCCTGCAGTTGGGTGCATTGTTTTACATTTACAAATGTTCCCCTTCTGGATGAAGACCATAACAATGTGTTTTGTATTTAAATAAAAGGCATCTTTACTAGAGTCCAAGAGAAAATCCTGTTGAAATGTTTACTTTACAGTGAGCATCATCTAGATGTACAAATTCTATTCGTTCCTGATGTTTAGAAGTGAGATTGTTCATCTGGAACTAATAGCAAGGGAATATATTATAAATATAAATAGTAAGTTCATAATGCACTGTTTTGGTATGTCAGCTTTGCTTAAGGTACAAAGCCTTAACTATAAAACTATTTTAAATACAGCAAATTACACTGTTAAACTAGTTGCTGGGAGCCCTTGGGAAATTTATTTGAGCATTTTTCTTCCCTAAACAATGTGTGTATGTAAATGTGCAATACAATATAGAGTTACCACAAACTTCTCAATTCTTTGAAATTGAATGATCATATGCAGTCATCCACAATGCTAAATATAGCTCCTAAGTTTCTAAGCTGAAATTTTCCTCATGGTATTAAAATAAATGTTTATATGATTAGGAGTAAGTGTTAAAGTAAGTAAGTAAAAATTTAAGTCTAGAGCACCTTCTGAATGTGGTGCCAGAATTCTTCAGCCTGAAAGGTGACTAAGCTTTAATGATTAACAAAGTGCACAGTTAACCTGTCACGTTATCAGTAACCTCCAAGATTATTTGTTATTATGTTACCTTTCCTCAGATTGTTAAACTGGCTGTTTATAGAATGCTTCCAAAAAACCTTCAGAGAAGAACTCTGATGCAGAGGCTACATCTGTTCCCTGAAGATGTGAGTAGTCATGCAGTTACATTTTCATCCTTGTGTTATATGGGGGTGAAGAGGGGGTGTTAGCAATAGCACTCATGTCATAAGCAAGTAAATTAAAATGAAAATCAAACTTCTTTGTTTTATATATATATATATGTATGTATGTATGTATGTATGTATGTATGTAGTTGGGTGTTTTCCATATTATTTCATAGAACTGTGAGATTCAAGACATAAGAGATTGGTGTATTTAGGTCAAACACTTAGCATTAAGAATGCAGCACTATTGAAAAATTCTGGTCTGGCTTTGTGGGCCAGGGTGTTGTTTGCTAAATAGTCAGATAGTTAAGACTATTCTCACCTGTCTCAGGTTATTCCAGAAGATATAGAGAAGAACCTTCTACAGGAGATTCCTCAGCCACGTGCAGTCCCCAAGAGGTTAGATGAGTACACACCAGAAGAAATTGCTGCCTTTCCACAGGTTTGGACTCCGTAAGTATCTTAGATTTTGTTAAGAAGACACATTGGCTGAATGTGTATTATATAGGCTCCCACATTTTTAGTAAGAAAAAAGTAGCCATTCTTCTCTTTATGTGATTTTTTTCTGGGGAGAGGAGGTCATTAAAACAAAGAACAATTGTTGCTAAAATTTTCAATTTCTGTTTTGTGTTTTTTAAATAAGAAAAGCTTTACTTAAAATCATGTTTTCAACTCTCTGTTTCATCAAAATGAATAGAGTAAAAACTTTCATTACCTGGTTTGAGTTGTATGTGCTCTATAATGCATAACTGTTAGCCATAGCCAAAGGAAATGCTACTCAGGCCTGTAAACTTTCAAAAGTTTATTAAAAATCACTTGTATTTAGACTCCTCACCTTAGATAATACTGAAATAAGTCTGTACATCTGTTCTGTGTAATAGAGGCACCTCTGTGTTACAGTCTCTGTTAAAGGAAACAGAATCCAGCAAATACATTTATGCCCTCATCTGAGCTGAAACAGAGATTGGTTTTGGTGGCTTCTAACCTATGTCAGTGATAGAAATTGTTGTATTTGCTTTTATCCTCACTACTGGATGAAGCTGCAATTCCTGAGACCTCTGGGTTTCCATGAGATTTCAGTGGATTAGTCCTGAAGTTTAGATTCTGCACCATTGACCAGAATTGTGCAGTACATTACAGTAAAGCTTATAAGCTTGTTCTGTTGTATGGCATGCTGTAGTCTCCTGTAACTGTGATTAGTATTAAAATTGATAAAGGTTCTCCATAGCAATTTAGCTTGAATGAGGAGCTGGCACTTAGTTTTAGCTAACTGATTGGGAGTGTCTGTATTGTCAAAGGAAATAGTGCTGTGCTGACAGAGCTTTTAAAACGCATTTCTTTGCCCCCACACACTACCATTGTCTTGGCTGAGTCTATCTCCTTAGGACTGGGCCACCTTAATTGCATTGACTCACAGGTGTGTGTGTCAGAAAATAATAATAGTAATAATAATAGTAATAATAGTAATAATAGTAATAATAATAATATAAACCTGATGCCATCTAATTTAGTCATCGCTGTCAAACTAAGTTTGGTAGTATCTTCATGTCAGCATATTAACCTTGGGGGAAATCTGCAGGTAAGAACACTACTGCAGTTAGAATTCCCCTCCCATAATTTCTTGGAACCATTCCTCTGGAAGAATTCAAAGCACAGAGAAAATAAGCATCCCTTTTTTTTTTATTTTTATTTTTTTTATTTTATTTCTCTCTTCTGCAGTCTCATCTGGATTGATTGCTGTTAACTGCTCTCTGTATACAATCTTTTTATTCCTTGCCAATTATGGGGGCTGGGGAGTGCAACTGCCTTAGAAATCTTGTAGCGGATTTGGAGGCTTTCAACTCAGAGGATCATAGTGCTTCTCCTGTGGGAGAGCTGGGGAGAGAGCTGGGGAGCTCAAGTGGGTATTGTGGTGAGAAAAAACAGGGAACAGGTGGGCCTGAGAGGAGAGAATACTGGGTCTAAAATGAGTGAGAGAATGTTAGAGAGAAGTGGAGCTAGTGGGCTCTGGGGTAGAGAAAAACAAATGGGAATTTGGGAGAATTTCAGTGCTCTTGAGTGTAGACTGGGGCAAAAGTTTCCCTTCAACCAACTACTCCATCTAGAGCCACATTTAAAGGCCTGGAGACATAAGTAGCCCTTGCTGTGTTGGACTTTCGTCCCACCTGCTTTTCTGCTTTCAGGAACTGGTAAGATGTAGCAGAGGATAAGAATGAAGATGGTTATCTTCCATCTCCCTGCTAACTGCAGGCTCGGCACTAATTGCGGGGCTTCTTGTCCTGGCCTGCAACCAGACCATTTTTGGTGTCAGACAAGATTTAGTTTAATCTTTAGATCACTTTTTTAGCAGTTTTTTTCTTGGGAAGAATTTCCAATATAAAGTAGTTGGAAAAGTAATAATCATGTTTTTCCTGTCTGAAGAAGAAAGTGTATTTTGATTCTGTGGCATTCCGGTTTCGGGGCGAGGGGAAAAGAAGGGATCAGTGGGGAAATAAACAATAAAGAATTGAACAAATTTGGTAAAATAACTTTCTGATGTGATAAGTAAAATACAGAGGACTGTAAAAGGGGACTTAAAATGAACCACAGTGGTCAGTGTTCTGATTAAAATGCCAGCAGGAATGTCTGAGAATAGAGAGCTTTGCACCAAACACATTAAAAGAAATGATGTGTGAATATGCACAGGCAATAGAATCTGTGTTCTGAGTTTTTTCAGTGTGTGAAGCCATGGAAGAAGTAGTATTTGCATTATAACAGTATTCCTGTGAAAGACTGGAGATGGAACAAAAATATAAGTATTTGCATATTCTTCTTCTTAGAGGCATATAGTATAAATATTAAAAGAAGTCTAAAAATGGACGGCTTTGTTAAAAAAACCAAAGAGAAGTTAGGTTAAAATATTGTTGTATAAATCTGATAATTTGAGAGGTACTGAAAAAACAACTACCTGACATGAAAATTATTTCAGAAAAGAAAGCATAATGGCAACATGAGTTGTTTTGTAGAAATCCAAATATTGCAGAAATATGCATTTATCTCAGAAAGCCAAACTGACTTTCTGTTTAGGTTCCCTTTCATTTCATTCTCTCAGTTGACAGGCTGCCTAGGGATGTTGTGGAATCTCCAGCCCTGGAGATGCTCAGAGCTCACTTCACAGTTCCTGAGCAGCCTGATGTAATGTTGAAGTTGGTTCCTCTTTAAGTGTAGTCCTTTTCAGATGGTTCTTTATATATGGGGAAAGTAAACAAGCATAGTTAAATAGATTAATATTATAATAAACTGTGTTTAAAAAACCCATAGGTTTCTAATCTTACTAGTGCTGTTTGGCTTTTCCTTGTGCTGTTGTTTGTACTAGGATCTTAGAAATCTGGGTGAGGACACAGTGCTAAAATGAGTAGCCTGTTCTTGTCCCCTGCATTCTGCATTTGGGATGTAAAAAGCCTTATTGTGGACTTGGATCTGTGAGCTTCTGCAGAACCCATAGACAGCTTCCATGCAGTGTGAGCAGTCCTTACAATAAACCAGATAATGAAGTACACAGAAAATATTTAAACTCTTTTTTTTTTTTTTTTTTCCTTCAGATGGTTTTAATGATTCTTCCTGATTTATGTGACTGTTATTTATCTTCCATGAAGTTTTGAGCCTGATAACCAACCTGTTTACCAAAGGATAGACATTCAAAAGGGAATTAAATATCTCTTGAGAGTGATTCGAAAAGGGAGGAGTTAGAGGGACACAATTTTAGTGGTTCATCTTCTTTCTAGAGAAAAATAAATAGTTGGTATTAGCCCTTTAAGATGCCTGTATGTTTTAAGGGAAAAGATCAAATTAAAATAGAGCTTGATTAAAGATATGTAAGGCTATAAATACAGATAAACACATTTATAACAATTATAAGTAGAAAATTAATCTTTGAGGTTTTACACTAAAACTTATATTCAAGAAATGTATACCTTACTGTATATAAAGCAGACATAAGATAGATAATAGGGAATGAATGTAAATAGCTGAATTTATTATATCAGGAGGAAAATGTCCCTTTTCTCTTTAATTGGAAATAGTAATGCAGATTTTCATTTGGAATGTGAAGAACTTGCTCAGTGCTAACGATGTTATTGGAGATTTTTTTGTGTTAAAATGTCTTGCAGTGAAGGGTTCTTTAAAGACTGTTTTGCTGGTAGCTGGAGACTGACCCACCACAGAGAAAGACATGGTATGCAAGTGGGACACTAAAATAGAGAAATAGTTTTTAAGGAAATCACAGGTGTGGAAACCCAGCAAATTGTTTGGTTTTCAGAGTGGCAAGCCTTCCCATCACCCCTCCTTCCACCATGACAGAACATCAAGAGGAATCCTGCTCCATGAAAACGGAGAATTAGAAGAATTAGAATTAAAAGTCAGAATATTCCTAGTCAGAAAAGCTTTATTCAACCATTCTTTTCTTTTATTC
Source organism: Oenanthe melanoleuca (assembly GCF_029582105.1). NCBI lineage: Eukaryota > Metazoa > Chordata > Aves > Passeriformes > Muscicapidae > Oenanthe > Oenanthe melanoleuca. The sequence continues at coordinate 13,081,772 of NC_079335.1, forward strand.
CTAATCCGAACCAACTGACTTCCCAACTTGTGCAGAGGTTCTTACTTAGAATCTCCATGGAGAGGTCTGAAGTAAGTGGGTTGGAAAAACATGTAGATACATGAAAGTAAATTATGTCTGTTCCAGACATATTTCAAGGTGAAAGAGATCAAAAACTAGTTCCTTTGACAGAGTTTGATTTCGTACTATGAATGAAACATTTATTTCAAGTGTGTTTGAAATTTCAAATTTTATGTATTTTAAATGAGTTTTAAAACAGAAATCATCACAGAATTCACCAGCCACATATGACTAAGCAAACAATTCTGTTCCATAAAAGCAAGGATACATCAGATTCATGAGCAAATTTTCCTGTTATATGCCATTTGAAAGTTGTTTAACTGTCTGGGTATATATATGCTTTGAGACAGTTTTAAAGGCAGGAAATTGTATTTCAAGAAATACTTGAATAAGAATGTTACCAGATATATGGAACAGCAGCCCTGTGTTGTTCCAGTGAGATGGATGCATTCCTGGGAGTTTCCCTTAAGAAAGCAGAGCTGTCTGATTGCACAGTGTGCTCGGGCTGGTGCTGGTGTGCAGACTGAATGCCTGGTCCACTGCCAGCACTCCTAGGAGCTCCCCTTGGGCCAGACAGCTGCTTGCTTGTCCTTGGGGGAACAAGTTCTTCTACACTTTCGAAGTTTTTAAAACTTGATATATTGTAAACTCTGCAATTTGGTTTTTGAAAACCAAACACCTCCTTAATGTTTATATTTCTGAGTAGCCTTCCTGATTTCTGCCCCCATGTGTACATTCTGCTTTGAGGCAGGGGGTTGCTGAGCCTGGTCTGAAGCTGTGATTTTGTTCCAG